>NC_141996.1:40425158-40735011 GCF_049901715.1 Pseudonaja textilis
TTTCTGATTTTTTCTGCCAATATGTAAGACAGAGCATTTATTTGTTGAGATTTGAAGTTGCCATTTGATTGACCATTCTGATACATAGTTGAGGTCTTTTTGGAGGGTAGTAGTATTGCCTGTGGTGTTGAATAGCTTTACATCATCAGTGAAGAGAATGCAGTTGCTCTTAATATGATCACAGAGGTCATTTATGTAGAGTATGAAGAGAGTTGGCCATAGAACACTGCCTTGGGGGACATGTTCGATGTCATAATCAGGGGCTCTGTAACATAGTAAAAACCGAAATGTGATATTTAAGGTCAGTTCACAGATAATGGTCTCAGGAGCAAGCTCTTGGGTAACTTGGATGTTTTTTAGATGTAAGGACTTTTTATAGAAGATAGCAACGCCACCTTCTCTACGGATTTCACGATTGTATCGGTAAACATGATAGTCTCTTACTGAGGTAATGGAGTCAGGGAGAGATGCCTTGAGCAATGTTTCAAAGACAAATATGATGTCGAATTTAGCTGTATTTAGTAAGAGGAGAAATTCAGGTATTTTATTTACAAGGCTTCTTGCATTGAGTAGCTTGCATTTAAGGCTCTAGGGAACCATAAGGCAGGAAAAGAAGTAATGGGTGTAAGCTTGTCAAAGGGAGATACAACCTAGAATTAACCTAGAATTAAGAAAAAAAATTTTGACAGTAAGAGCAATTAATCAATGGAATAGCTTGCCTCCTGGAGTTGTGGGTGCTTCATCACAAAGGGTTTTCAAAAATAAAATAAACACCCATTTGACTGAGATGGTTTAAGATTCTTTCCTAGAGCAGGGGATTGGCTAGAAGATCTATGAGGTCTCTTCTAGCCCTATGATGTCACGTTCATAAACTTGCTTATAAATTTAGAGTTGCTTATAAACTGTGCTCATTTAAATAAAGAAATGGCAAGTCAGATTATTCTGTTTAGTACTATTTGAAATATATTACCAAAGCCTGGATGAAGAAAAATAAAATCATTTCAGTATTAGAATTTTATAGAATTTTAAGAATATTACAATAATATTGAACTTCTTCATAAATTATCCTAATTTAAGATAGTTAGGAAACTGCTGCATTTACCACTACAAAATAATGTGAAATTGTGTTCTTACTATAAAAAGAATACTGAATTGTAATAAATAACAATTCTACCTTTTTTATAAACATAAATTATAAAACTTTAGCTACACATATGTTGACATTCATGAGTTAGGCACTAAATAATCACTTCTGTGTGCATGCTCATGCATGCGTGCTCGCGTGCCAGCACCCAGAAGGTAATGTGTAATGGGCCCGTCCAACCCCCTGCGCATGCACACGTGATCCCCTGCAGCACGCTGTGCATCTGCACATGGGCACACATTCCTCTTGCCGGATGCCCTGTGATCACCCCTGCAGCACGCTGCACGTCTCTGATCCTCTGTGTGCAATCCCCTTGCAGTGCGCAGCATATCTGGCCTGCGTGCTGTTTTTTCTTTAATAAAAAGAGAGAGGTGATCTCTTCTTTGCAATAAGGTAAATTCTAACAAAAGTACTGAAGTAATATTTCTTTGCATCAAAAACTGGAGTTGATTGTATGAATAATATTTCATTCATTTCATATGTAAAAATTAATGTTGTACTGGAATCTTATGCTGCAATATGTATTTTAGAAAATTATAAATTATAACAAAGAATTTACTTAAACAAAATTTAAATCTGTATTTTATCGATTTTTTTTTCCAGATATTAGGGTTTTTTTTTGGTAGAACTGGTGAAGCAATCTAAATGAATTCTGTTATGTTAGGTTCTATGTTCCATTTGTCATTTCTATATTTCTACATGTAAGTATTAGTAGGACAGGTCTGACCTTGATTAATTTTCTGATAACTTTACACTTTCATTGTTTGCAGTATAGATAGACAGCATAGTTATAAGGTATATACTTTTATATACAGTAGTTATAAAGTATAGTTATAAAGTAATGTCAGAAAAACATATATTCTCATATTAAAATAATTCTGATATGTTTTTGATAATAGATTCAAAGACTGGTTATAGAAATATTTATATATGTCAAATATGTTAAATATTTTTTGTTTAACCTCCGCTTCAATTGTTAGCCATCTAGAATTATATATATGAGGCTGCCATATACATTTATTAAATAAATAAAAATATTAAATAAACAAACAAGTGTACAGTAGTACACTGGTAGGTATACAAACTTTATACATGATTTATACTCTTTTCATAATCATTTAAATATTTGATTTTTTGTTGCTAACAAAATATTCAGTAGGATTTAGCTTTACCATTGATGGCTTGTGTACTGTTTTTGTTTTTTCATTGGATGCCTGCTAGCAACCTCCTGAAAATTATTGAGATTACATTTTCATGTAGTTACTACTAACCTTCCAACTGAGTTGCAATGCAGGTGAACGGTGAATACATGTTTGTGCTGTTACTATCACCATTTAAATATTCAGCATTTGCCACCATAAATGAAAACTAACTAATAAAAGGCAGAAGTTTGTGGTGCAAACATATGACTGAAAATTCTGCAATGATTTAAAAAAATGAGTTGAATCAGCTCATCTCTTTCAGTCAAATAGTATGGTAATGCTGTCCTTCGTTGATGCATTTGATAAATAACTCAAACCTGGAATTTAGTGGGATTCTACTGGTTCTGATCGGTTCTATAGAACCCCTTGTTAACTTTCTAAGCAGTTTGGAGAACCGGGAGTTAGAAGAAATTTCTTTTTGTTTTTTCCACCCTTATTACATTCTTGGCAGTATGCCTAGACTTACTGTCTCCAAAGCAGGTTTTTTTTTTTCCTTTCAAGATACTTTCTTAAAGGGGAAGGGTTGTTTTAAGCTTTTTACGCTACTATTGGGAGGAAATACTCCCCTGGAAATACAGCAGGCATGCAATGATCAGCACTTTGAAGAAATAATTGAATAAGGAAGCAGAGCTGCTAGAAATAAGCTTTTTAATGACAAGGAACAAAGATGAGTGACATTCAGCAAGGATTCTTGGCTAGCTAGAAAGATTGACATTCAAACCTGAGTTTACATACCCTTTCTGAGTTTTGGTCTAAAACTGGTTTTTGGTGAAATTTAATTCTGTCCTTGGTGATGTTTAATCCTGTGTTTATTGATGGAATAATTTCCTATTCAGCTTTGTTTGGAAGGAAAAAAGATTAATCTCTGTTCTTGAAAAGAAACTGGGTTGAGACATCTGGTTAGTTCCTATGTCTATTTGTTCTGGTAATTGGTTTCACAAGCAACAGCTACAGTTGTGATTTAATTATTTGTATTGTGTTTGCATTTTTTCCTGCCTCATGGTTTCTTTTCTATCTGGGAAGGGGGCCTTCCTTCACTACTTTAGTGGTATCTGGCACTGTCCTTTTGGGGTGTACTTCCAAGAGGCAGAATGCAAGCTTGGCACTGAATTTTTTACTGCCTTCCTGGGGGACATGTGACCTTTCCTTAAATGGATGATTTCCTTAGGATATCTTGTGAGGTGAGTGAGACCAACTGGTATCTTTAACTGGTGCAAATGGATCTAACGAATGCTTTTCCTGAGTGTGCTCTTTCTGGAGAGCTTTCTGACCTCTCTGCTAAAGGGTTTCACTTTATGAGCAAGAGATGATTGCTGATAGTTATCATTGCATTTTAACTATTTTAATTCCTCAAGGTGCTCTGGCACCCTGCCTGATTTGTAACTCTGGCTTGTAGTTATTTTTAATCTAATGATTGGTATTTTGGGCAGCTGCTTTTTCAAGCAAAGAAGTTATTTTGTATTTTTGTACAGGTAATCCTTGACTTACAACAGTTCATTTAGTGACCATTCAAAGTTACAATGGCACTGAAAAAAGTGACTTATGACTGTTTTTCACATTTATGACCATTGCAGCATCCCCACAGTCACAAGAGGCCAAGCAAGGAGAAGCGCCCTTTAATGTGAATGATGTTGAGTTGGCTATGCCCACCTAGTCACCTGACCACCAAGCCACACTCACCAACTAAGCCATGCCCACAGAACTGGTTGTTAAAAATTTTGAATCCCACCCCTGAATAACATATACTAGAAAACTGATAATTATATTATGCCAATTACAGCTTTTGAGTCATTGAGTATAATGAATTATAGTAGTGATAATAAGGGCAAATCACAATTGGCAGGGTTTCAGGTCCAAGAAGAACTACAACAACCATTTTAAGCTTGCATGGTTTCCAGTTCTAAAGACTTCTATGACCATAGCTCCTAGATGCAAATTTCCTCTGTCTTTCTATATAGGTAAAAGAAAAGAGAAGGAGGATAGAATACAACATTCCTATTTAAGATAACTATCAACTGGATTGGAAGGAGAATACCAAATATTCAGCATAAGTAGACTATTTTGTGCCTGAGTTTCAAGGTGAATATAGTAAGTTTGGGCTTTAGATTGTGAAACAAAGTAAAAATAATTCTTCAAATAAAATTTAATTCATGGTAATGGAAATCTTATTTTGACTTTGCCTTTTGATGTTTTCTGGTGACTTCCTTCCAAGCCTAATCAGTTTTGACCCTGTTTTGTTTTCATGATCAGTCAAGCTATATACAGCTGTCCTGTTTCCTCACTGTTCCAGTAATCTTCTGTAAGGAAATAATGACAAACATACACATTTTATATAAAATATAAATATTATTATAGGGGGTACACAGAGGTCTCTTATTTCAGCTAACAAGCTAGGTTTGTTTGTATGTTATCAATGATCAATCAAAAGTTCCAACTTCCAAATACATCCACTGGGCTTTTGAGGTTGCACTTTATGCATGTAGTAGGACAAGGACTAAGACATATATGCATTCTGAAATTCATTAAGATGTTAATCAGGTTACCATATTTTGAAAGAAAAAAAAACTTCTCTTTTTCATATTTGCTTTGATTGCATACCTTATCAACAAAATAATATTAAATTATTTAAATATAATATACATCAGGTATAATAGTTTCAGAAAACTTTTAATCCAATCTAAAAGTTGCTAAATTATTTAACATATTTGACATTTTTGTCTTAAAATTATATTACTGGGCTGGCATCCAAAATATCACAATTTAAATGAAGAAGGGGAAAATGGGATGAAATGTTTTCATACTTTGTATTTTATTAATCAGCAATTTAGTTTTAAAATTGCAATTATATACCATTTTACAAAATACAATAGAATTCCAGCGCCATTGCTTTTACAATGAATTGTTAGTAAGAAGGCCTTTATAGAAGAAGAGAAACAAAAGAACAGAAATTCCCTGAGGCTTTTAGTTTCAGTTCCCTGAAGATTCAAATAATTGGGACATTATTTGCCTCACTGCCTAATTGAAGAGTATTTATAAATTGCTTCCTATATTTCTGGTTGCCTTAATGGGCACTATTTGAGGAAGAGAAGATTCAAACTTTGCCTTTGCCTAACTCTAAACTTTAATCTAAATCAGTCATATTGGATATGAATTCTGGATGTTGCAGTTCCAAATTATACAGAGGATTCCAGACTCTATGTATGCTATATTAATGTTTTTCCTCTTGTGGGAAGAATATTGAGGACGTTGCATTTATGGTCATCTTTGTGATAACTCTTATAGTTTTGTTAATATGGAACAGGAACTTTTTTTCTTAATTTCTGTAAGGTACCAGTTTGAATTTTCTAGATTATAGCTTGGATATTTCTAAATGTTTGTATATGTCTTCATTTATTTTTCAAATACAAATAGCAACTTCACCTGAAATAAATCTGTACTAAATAGTAAATCTATTATCTAATCAATATGTGTAGGCTAAAGAAAACAAGATTTTAAATTAAAATTCATTATGAACTATACATTTTTTATAGTGTATGGTCCTGTTCTTTTTCTTTAAAAGAGAAGGTTATTTTGACGAACTTTTCCTATTTTAAACTGTAGGAAATTATTTGGCATGGACCTACTGAACTTGAAGCAGAAATTAAACTCAACCACCAGAGACTCTTTAAGTAATGAATTATTTAGTTTCATAGCTTATCAGCATCCCTAGTTTACCTACAAATTAAACTAGTTCTATTTACAAAGAACATAGTTGTATTGCAAATATATTTTTACAAAACTAAGTTAATGGTTATTAACTTAGATAGATTTAAATGATAATTGGATAAATTTATGAAGGCAAATTCTATAAAAACTCCTGTATGTGAATACTCAATAATTGATCTTGAGGACTCATGCTACTTACAGGTGATACAAATACAATTACAGGAAAATGAATAATGTAAGATATGCCCATTGCTACTCTAAACATCCCAGAGCCAGCAAAGAATTGCCATGGCCTGAACCAACCAACTTCATTAATCAAGTAATGAAGAACCTGAATAAGATTATATTATTGATAATATAATAACTTAATATTGTATCTTTGTTGCTCCATTTTGATATATTTATCACAATCTTTCAAAACAAACTATTATTCTATGTCATGTTTACTGGTATGGGTGATGCTCTGGTGGGAAGAGCTTAATCTGTATATTTTATATCATTGATGGCTAATATTTTTAAACCAGAGACATTTTCAAACAAAACAATTTTAAATGATGTCTTTCTTTTCTTTAGAACTTGATATTATGTAAATTTAATAATTGAGAATCTTGGCAATGGAAAAAAATTAAATAAGGGCGGGTTCCTTAATTATTCTGTAATGTTATATATTTGCCTGGAAATGTTTTTTAAAATTTCAGAAAAAACAATGAGAAATCAAAGTAGTAAGTATTATTACTATCAAAGAAAGAGAGACAGAAAAAAGCAAATAACAGTAAAAAAAAGGAAATATAACAAGTGTAATCCAGTCAAGATATAATACTAAGATGCATTCTACATATGTAGTATGTAGCACTGGTATATACTGGTAGTAATGTAGTAATAAGGAAATATAATGATAATAATGATCCACTGGGCACTATGTAAAAAAATGCGATTTACCTGTATCCGAAAAGTCATGGAAACACAAAGTTGTTTTCAAAACTTTCAAGATGGGATGGTGAAGATGTGGGACTTTTGAATACAGACAGATCATCATTTATAACACACCATACCAGATATCACAATAATTAAAAACTGAAGCATACAGTTTATTGATTTTGCTGTACCAGGAGATGCCAGAGTTGAAGAAAAAGAACTAGAAAAAAATCATGAAATATTGCGATCTGGCCATCGAAACTACCTGATTATGGATCAAACATGTGACAGTAATACCCATTGTCATCGGGACACTTGGCACCATTTTCAAGATTTTTACACAGTACATCAAGAAATTGCAGCTTCTTGCACTAAGACCAGCAGAACTGCAAAAAACTGCGCTACTCGGAACATCGTATATTTTAAGAAAATACTTGGTCGATACCTAGGATGCTGGCAGCAACCCGTATCAATTATCAGTGCCAGTTAATAATATTTGTGATACATTTTTAAATGTTCAGTTGACTGAGTTGCATGTTTAATGGACAAAATATAATAATAACAACAATAACAACAACAGTAATAATAATAATAATAATAATAATAATAATAATAATAATAATAATAATAATAATAATGATAATGATAATAATAATAATAATAATAATAATAATAATAATAATAATAATGACTTCGCCATCAAAGCTACATGATACCCATTGTCATTGGGGGACTTGGTACCATGTCCAAGAAATGTAAAATACATCAAGAAATTGCAGCTTCCTGCTGTAGCACGAGTGGAGGCTGCAAAAAACTGCACATTTTAAGAAGATACTTGGTTGATATCTAGGATGATATTTGTGATACATTTTTAAATTTTCAGTTCACTGAGTTTCATGTGTAATAAATAAAAGATAATAATAGCAACAACAATAATAATACACTTTGCTGACTTCAAAGAAATATAGTAATTCTTGAGATGTAAATATCATTGAAATATAGAAATATCTCATTGTCTGTTTTTGATTTCATATTCATCTTAACCTGCACTATTTTGAGAGAAAAGTAATATCAAATTATTTCTTTGCATATATAAACACAAATTTAATTCAAAGACCTATCATATCTATCTATCTATCTATCTATCTATCTATCTATCTATCTATCTATCTATCTATCTATCATCTACCATTTATTGGTAGATGCATATTGCCCAAGAGATGTAGTTTAATCTTTTTTATAAATTAATTATACAAAAATTACAATCCTCAAACACCCCTATTGAAGTCAAGGACAAGTTATAGTTTTGTAATGGTTTAAATGATCGCAGCAATTTACATTAAATTGGTGACAGCTAATTTTATATTGAGTGGTACTGCTTTCCTCGCAAAGCTGACTTGCCTTTTAATAACAGCTTTTCCACTGTTTCTTTTTTCAAGAGAATAAATCTAAATCAGGAGGTATTTGAACTCTTGATTTAGATATTTTTAAATAAAAAAGGATTTACTCAAAACTGCTGAGGTGGTTAATCCACTTATGTTGGGTTTTATAGCTAAGGCTTTGCATTCTGATCTGCCTTTTCTCTTTGGGTGTACTCTTAATAAATAGCTGCATGTGCTTTTCAAGTTTCAAATAAATATTTTAGGATTCAAATTTACAGTATGTAAAATAGTATGTTATCCTATTCACCAGCAAGTCAGCCTTATCAGGGGGATCTAGGATATAAACACTCTGTCACTTCTCAAACTTTATTCTTCTCTGTTCTGGACCTGTAATCCCATCAGAATCTCCATTTGTTTCCTTCTAGTTAAAAAGGTCAAGTTACTGATGATTGAATTGCTTCTAAAATAGACAATATTAATTTGATCAGACAAATCAATTGATACAATACATTATTCCAAATGTTCACCTTCTTCAATAACTGGTGAATCAAAGAATGTACAGGAATGCAGAATGTCCAATATCCACGATCTTCTTCCTTCATTACTTTTGTAGGCCCCGCCAATAGATATTGAAGGTCTTTATATAAAGCAGAAAGCTTGATATTATAAATAAAATAAAGAAAAGGGGGGGACCAAGATTGAAAACAAGCTGAAATCCTCATGAAAAAAGCATCAGCGTGGTACTATGAGAAAAGGCTGAAATGAAATGGAATAGAATGGTTATAGCAGAGTACTTTGGAACATGCTATCTATATTCCAGATGAATTTAGACCATTGGCAACTATATAAGGAGCAGGACGAGATTAATATTCCAGGCTTTCAGACTCATGTGGAACATCCTCACAGAACTTCTCTTGAAAAGATACACAGATAGACAGAAAACACCTGCATTATTAATACAAAATTTTAAGTCTTGTTATTCCTTTTTATGTATATTAAATACAATGAACAGTGCTTATTTGGCATTCTCTTATCAGTTGTCTTCCAGAAATCTGCTGGGAATTGCAGTACAAAGATATCTGGTGGAAAAGAAGATGTGAATGCACATAATTATGCCCAGGGGTGGGATTCTACCGGGTCCGGCCAGTTTGGGAGAACTGGATGTTAATTGTATATCCAGTTTGGGGAACCGGTAGTTCTGAAGCCCAGCTGGCCCTGCCCACCCCGCTCCTCCCAGAAGTCGCCATGTGCCTGGTTTTGGCTCCCAGGTAAGTGTAGGGAAGCTTGCAAAGCCAAAAATGGGGTGGGGGCGTGGGTGTGCACCCCTTCCCTTCTCCCCCATGCTGTTTTGGGTCTTCTAAGGCTCCAGGGAGAGGCAAACTGATCACCTAATTGAGCAGCCCATTTTTAGCATAGCAAGCTTCCCTGGAGCCTTAAGAGAACAAAACCAGCATGCGGGGGGAGTGTGCGCTAGGAGGTGTGGAGGGTAAAAGCTGGGGGGCTGCAGGGGGTGCCCCCTGTACCCCCCACTGCACCCTCTCTCCGCCTGCCATTTTGGGTCTCCTGAGGCTCCAGGGAGGCTTGCTGTACTAAAAACAGCCTTTTTTTTTTTTTTGCTTTGGGGGGTGCAGGAGGAGTGCTGCCTGTCACACACCCCTGGCCATACCCACCCATTAGAGCAGAGAATGGGGTGCTCAATCAGGTGATTAGTTTGCCTCTCTCACTGGAAGGCTGCCTGCTCTCCCTCCCACCGGCCAGCATGTAAGGGTTTGCACCAAGACTGCTGACAATTCAGTTTGTTCCTGCCCTCAAACAGTAAAGGTTCTCCGGCAGTTAGGCTTGCAATTGGCTTGCAACAACTGAGTTCCAGGTTCTTCCTCCTCCTGCTCCTTTTGCTATGGCTGTTTCTGCCTCCCCCGCCTCTTCCTCCTCTTCCTGCTTCCTGTTTCTCCTGCTACCTCTTCTTCCTTCCTCTCTTCTTCCCCATTTTTCTCCTCTCCGCCTCCCAGCATTGCAACTGGGCTTGCATTCTCTTCCTGCACCTGTCCAAGTTTGCAAGACCAACACGCAGCAGCCCAGCTTGCAACAAAGTGCTTTCCCAAAGCCTTGTTGGAGGGAAACAAAGTATGTGTGTGGGGGTGAATGTTACCTTAAGTGCTGGGTCTCCAAGGGAATCCCTCTCTTGTTTGCACCAAGACTGCTGACAAGTCTCTGTCTCTGCCTCTCCCACTTCTTCTCTCTTTTGAATGGTTTTGTCAGCACTTCCTCAACATGCTGGATCTTCGATTTTGCTGGAAGGGTGAGTAAGAATTGTCTCTTCTTCCCCTTCTTCCCACTTTCTTAGAAGAAACTCACAGGTCTAACCTGAAAGAGAATCACTGAGCTAAACCATAGAAAAGTGCAGGTGGTTGTCATTTGCTTTCCTGGGTCTTTGATTGGGGCTTTCCTCTGGAGCAAAACCAGAGAGCCTCTTCCAGTGAAGATTTCTGGGTCTTCTAATTTTCTTCCAGAACAGAAAAAAGAACAGAAAAAGCCTTCTCCTGAAGGCTTTTCCTGTTCTTTATTCTGATTTTCTCCAGGAGCAAAATAAAGCCCTTCCCAGTGAAGTCTTCCCTATGTGTTTATTATAATTTTTCCCCTGGACTGGAGCAAAATCATCTGGTGGCAGGCTTTAAGTAACAATCCCACACTTATTCTACTCTATGCATGACTATTTAATTTACCACTTCTGTTTGTGCTTCTTTCCCAAACTGCATACTTTTCTCCCTCCCCCTCCTCTCTCTCTCTCTCTCACACACACACACACACACACACACACATGGGGGGGGGGGGTCCATAGTAAAATTGTCTTCCATGAAACCAATCCCTGGTGCCAGAATGGTTGGGGACCTCTGAATTAGACCATGTAGGAGAGCCCTTTTAAGGATTATGTATTAATAGAAAAGTAACTAATTTAGCTCTGATCCTAAACCAGGCAACTTTCCCACACTTGGCAACTTTAAGACTTGTGGACTTCAACTCTCAGAAATCCTCAGCCAGCTGGGGAATTCTGGGAGTTGAAGTCCACAAGTCTTAAAGTTGCCAAGTTTGAAGACCTCCGAACACTAAAGCTGCTGCATATAAAAAACAGAGGAGCTCTGATCAACTATCACAGCCACATTTTGAATCTGAGTAGAGGTCCAGGAAAAGGAACCCTATACCATTTCAGAGAAATGGCTGTCCAGTCTTTTCTTAAAAACCTCAGTGTTGGAGCACCCAGAACTTCTAGAGACAAGCAGGTCCACTGGTCAATTGTTCTCACAGTCAGGAAGTTTCTTCTTAGTTTTAGGTTGCTTCTCTGTTTGTTCAGTTTCCCTCCATTGCTTCTTGTTTTGCCTTCTGCTTCTTTGGAAAATACATTGCCCCCCACCCTTCTTTCTGGAAGCCCCTTAAAAGCCTGTTGCCTATCCCCCTCTTGGGCAAAGCATTTCCTCCTTTCAGTGGTCCATGTAAGTATATCTATAGCACGTAGATAATAAAGTCAAAAAAAGGTGAACAACATTTTTACAGAATTATAGATAAATTGAGGCTGGGTGTGACAAGGAATGGCTGGGAGTGGAGCGGTCAGGCAAGGC
Source organism: Pseudonaja textilis (assembly GCF_049901715.1). Taxonomy (NCBI): domain Eukaryota; kingdom Metazoa; phylum Chordata; class Lepidosauria; order Squamata; family Elapidae; genus Pseudonaja; species Pseudonaja textilis. The sequence continues at coordinate 40,437,121 of NC_141996.1, forward strand.
ACTCCTTGACGTGAGTGACATTGAGTTGGTCATGCCCAGCGAGTCATGTGACCACCAACCACAGCCACAAATTAAGCCATGCCCACAGAACCGGTTGTTAAGAAACTTGAATCCCACTCCTGATTATGCCATATTCAGACTTGCACTTAATTATTTTGTCTTTCTATCTTCCCTTACAATTAATGGATAGAGATAAACATTGTCTAGTCTAGTCCCTGGGCACTTCATGGTATTTCAGTTGGACTCTTTCATAGCCATGGCATTTTGCAGGCATTTTAGTTGTTACAGAAAACAGATGGGCCACAAAACAATTCCTCCATCTCTAAGAATAACAAGAACTTTGTTTATATTTCTATTTATATTCTTTTGAGTATGGATTATTTATTGAATAAATAAGAAAATATATGTGTGTGTCCATTAATGAATACACCAGTGAATATAATAATGCAAGAATTCATACATTTTTGGATTTTTGTCCCAAGATGACTTAGAAACATCTTATAAATTAGAATGTCTTTGTTAATATTATCCCAGAATCAGAAAGGGAGCTAATTCTAAACTTGCATCTTTATGTATAGGAGAAGGTGTAATAGCCAAAGGTGGCATTGCTTAATGAAGATGTATATTTTAAAAGAAATCCATAGAAAGAAAACTCTGCAGTAGTATGTGCAGAGATTACTCTACTCAATCCAGCTCATTTATTTTGAAGAGCTACCTATTTCCCCAGCTTTTGTGGAAATAGTATCATTTGCTTTTTTCTTGTTATTGGCTATGCACTCCAACAAATGCCCCAAGGCATTCATTTTTGCTTCTATGATACATTCCAGATAGTTTTTGTTAAAGAAACTGCTATAAGCTTAGACACCATGAATGGCAACCAGGCAATAAGATTTCAGAAGTTTGAGACCCATTAGTTTTGCTTTGTGACGATGACTGAGAACTGGAATTTAGCTACTCTGCCTTCACTTTTCTCTGCCACTCCCTAACTGTTAATGCTATTTATTATAATAGGATAGCAGACTTGAGAGGGACCTTGGAGATCTTCTAGTCCAACCCCCAGCTGAAACAGGAAACTCTATAGCATGTCAAACAAATTATAAAAGCCATGGTGGTGCAGTATTTCAGGCTAGCTCTGTCCACAGCCAAGAGTTCAATCCTGACAGGCTCAAGGCTGACTCAACCTTTCATCTTTCGAGATCAATAAAATGAGGATCCAGATTGTTGGGGTCAATTTGCTGACTCTGGAAATCACTTAGAGCTGAAAAGCATTATGAAGTGGTATATAGGTCTAAGTGCTATTGCTATAAGTTTACAGTTTCGCAGCCACTCATAAAATAGACAAAATGCTTCCCCAATGCCTTCTTTTGTTCTAGATAAAACCAATGTACTGTTGAGAGGCATTGAGAAAGAAAATGAATAGGTTTCATGGCACCTCATAAAATATGTAGAGCCTTATAAATTCAATGTTTAATACAGACATGTGAACTTTCAGAAGGTTTGTATCTTTCTATAATACCTTGAGATATATTCTGATTTTCCAGGAAGGAATATAGCACCATACTGACATAAGTATTAATCTTTTAAAGAAAACATGCTCTGGCACATGTTATCCTTTCGCATTTGTTGTCCATGAACTGCATTTCTTTTTCACAAGGTAAGATATAATTTTTCCAACAGCAGGAAAACCCATGTGCCTAATACATACTCTATAAAAGTGATTTAGAATCCTCCCTAAAGCTTAAATTTGAAACTATGTTTTTGTGAGAGTTAGGAAAGTATTTACCACTTTACAAACTCCTCTAAAACCAAACAGAAAGCAAAAACATAATAAGTAAGATGATATCATTAGATACACCGTAGGTATACAATTGTTTTCCTTCCTATCCTCCCTGGTGTACCCAATGATTAAAATTGACAAAAGTTATAATAAAAGTGATATTTATGAAGAAATAATCCACTGAAGTTCTTTCTGTACTTTTGTTGATACTAATTTAGCACAGAAGAATCTTCAAAAAGGGAGACTCCAGCCTAGTTGAAAATTACAGACCAATCTCTTTGTGCTGCGTCACCTGTAAAGTCATGGAATCAATTAATAACCAATCCATTATCCTCCACTTAGAGACAAACAACCTACTTTCTAATAAACAATTTGGTTTCAGAAAAAAACTATCCTGTAATCTGCAACTCTTACACTGAAGAATCATATGGACTACACAACTCAATCAGGGCAAAGCAATAGACGGAATTTACATAGACTTCTGTAAAGCCTTTGATTCTGTGGTACACAACAAACTACTCCTAAAACTAAAATTTTATGGTATCTCTGGACAACTGCATAACTGGATAGAAGCATTCCTGTCAAACAGACAACAAATGGTCAAAATTGGAAACGTCTTATCAAATTCTGTACCTATCAACAATGGTCCCCCAAGGCAGTGTTCTAGGACCAACTCTCTTCATACTCTACATAAATGACCTCTGTGCTCATATTAAGAGCATCTGCGTTCTCTTCACTGATGATGTAAAGCTATTCAACACCACTGACAACACTGCTACCCTTCAAAAATACCTCAACTATGTATCAGAATGGTCAAACAAATGGCAACTTCAAATCTCAACAAACAGATGCTCTGTCTTACATATTGGCAAAGAAGATCAGAAAATAAAATACAAGCTGAATAGTCAAGACCTTGTTGATGATCCAAACTCTGTCAAAGACCTTGGAGTACTCACCTCTAATTATCTAAGTACTAGAGCCCACTGTAACTATATAGCCAAAAAGGCATTAAGAGTTGTTAACCTAATCCTACGTAGCTTTTTCTCTGGTAATATCACACTACTAACGAGAGCATACAAAACATTTGCTAGACCAATACTCCAGCTTATCAGTCTGGAACTCACATTACGTATCTGATATTAACACAGTTGAGAAAGTCCAGAAATATTTCACACAAAGAGTTCTCCACTCCTCTACTCGTTGCAGAATACCTTATGCCACCAGACTTGAAATTCTAGACCTAGAAAACCCAGAACTACACCGCCTTTGGTTTGATCTAAGTATAGTACATAAAATTATATATTGCAATGTTGTACCTGTCAATGAATACTTCAGCTTCAACCATAACAATACAAGAGCACACAATAGATACAAACTCAAGGTAAACCGCACCAAACTTGATTGCAGGAAATACAATTTCAGCAACAGAGTGGTCAATGTCTGGAATACTCTACCTGACTATGGTTTCCAAACCCCAAAAACTTTAACCTTAGACTGTCTACTATTGACCTCACCCCTTTCCTAAAAGGTCTGCAGGGGGTGTGCATAAGCACACCAATGTGTACTGTACCTGTCCTGTTGTTTCTTTTTATTTTTCTTATATGTATCCATTTCACGTATTCATAACTATGTTTATACTTATACCTGTTATCTTATAATTGCTTGACAAATAAATAAATTAAATAAATAAAAAAGAAGTATAATTGAAAAGGTGGTTGTTTTGTAAAACTAGCCCTTAACTGTCTTTGGCATTACTTTTTGTCTCCTGAAATGATATCACTGAAACATTTTATTCATTTATTTGTTTATTTGTTCCTGAGGTCTTTTGGTTTCTTGTACTCACAACTGGAAAGGATGTGTAACCACATAACACTTAAAGCTATCACTGTGTTTGCACCACTAGTCAATCACTGATCTAGTTCTTAAGAGTACTTACATTCCTTGTGACATAGAACCTTTAAAGTCAAACATCATCAACAGCCATTTATACAATTAACATTCCTTCTGGTATAAAAAACTTTTAAAGCTAAAGCATTATCAATAGCAATTTATCTAACAGGGCACTTCATCGTTCATTAATGTATTTCCAAACATTTTGGATGATTTAAGCTTGATCAAACACAATGTGGACAGCTCTACATTCGTCCTTCATATTGTAAAAAAAAATGTAAAAACTGGATTTCATTGGTGGTTTGAATAGAGAATTTCTTAGCAATTTGTTGGAAGGAACTAATCTGTGATTTCGATTGTTAAATCCCATTTTTACTTCAGTTTTGCATTGTCCAAAAGCATTTAATGTATTTCTCCTGAATAATAATGATTTTGTTTCTAATACTGACATTTCTGTCACCTAATATATACATTTCTTTCTAATTTAACACAAAATGGTTCTGTACATTAAACCCAGTATTTCATGAATATACATGTTTTGTCCAACGTCTTTCTTTTTATATGCAATTTTTAAGCTGAAGAATTGTATTAAAAATAGAAACATGTAAAGCTCAGTATATGTATGCATTGATTCCGGTAATAGTTCAGGGACTTCAAATTATTCAAATCTGCATTAAAATGAAAGCCTAAGAAATTCATCCCGATTAGCCTGCTTTATCTAATATTCAGTTTTTCCTTATTTTTTCTATTGGCCTAATGCATTAAACATCTAAACAAAAGCCATAAAAATTAGACTACATCTTTACTTTTTTCCCTGAATTTCTTGACTAAATTTCTAGCTTTACTGGTATAACAGGCACCGGTGTGCAATGTGGTGACAAAAAGGTCTCTAGTGAACTGGGATGTACAATAAATATGAAGAACCACATTTGCATGTTTTTAAAGTCAAATTATGTTTATGTTTGGAAATAGCTAAATATAGGATTCATGTTTAATCAAATATTCATAACTATCTCCCAAGTTAAGAGATTTAACCAATCATGTCTTCTTTATATGACAATGGGTTATGTATTATTTAAAAACTGCTTATATCTTGATTTCAGGAAATTTCAAGCTATCTTAATTAGATGTCACCTTTTTTTTCTTCTAGATCAATAATTACAGAATCCAGGGTGTCAATCATTTCTATTGCTGTATCAGTTTAGTAATGGAAAATCTAAACATTTTTTTATATCTGATAAATATGGAAGCCTGCAAATTTCAAGCTTTTATTCCCATGATAAAAAAATAAATGTCAGTAATGTAAACTGAACTTATTTCTAGGAGCAGATATGAACCTGATGAAGATAATGAACACTAGAGGTTTTTGGTTCCAGAAACAATATTCCAAGGACCTTGGAGCATTCCCTATTTATATTAGGGACAAATAAAAAGATTAATTTTCTGTACAATCTGTACAGAAATATCTATAACTTTCATTCCCCTTACTTTCTTTAAATTCATGTCAGGAGAGGCTAGAGAGAGGCACGGGTGTCTTCTATGTGCAACAACAAGGTGTAGCTCACAGGTGTCAACCTTGCCATGTCATATTGCTGTCACATGATGTTTCACAATGTTTTTCTCATTTGTGGAGTTGAGGTGCATATGGCCTTCGTGTGATGCATCTGGCTCATGGGCTGCCAGTTTGACACCCTGGTTTACCTGGACAATCAAAGTCCGATCACTTTTAGGTGAATGTAATGCGTCAGAACATATACAACATTTAGGAATTGAATCATTTGGTTATTTCTGCCATTTTGATACTTGCAGTCTCCTAAAAAGGAACCAAATTATTTTAGTTGAGTGAATGTTTTAATTTCTCAGATTTCAAGAATCTCAACTTTATCAACCATATTCCCCAAACTGAAGAACAAGAATTTTCAGCACCTTTATAGTTGGTATTAAAAAAATATGCTATGATTAAAACTAGAAATTGAATGGGAACTGTTTATCTTTAACAATGCCCCTGAAAGTATAGGTGAAACTCGAAAAATTAGAATATGGTGCAAAAGTTCATTTATTTCAGTAATGCAACTTAAAAGGTGCAACTAATATATGAGATAGACTCATTGCATCCAAAGCAAGATAGTTCAAGCTGTGATTTGACATAATTGTGATGATTATGGCTTACAGCTCATGAAAACCCCAAATCCACAATTTCAGAAAATTAGAATATTACATGCAATCAATAAAACAAGGATTATACATAGAACATAGAACAATATCGGACCTCTGCAAAGTATAAGGATGCATGTGTACTCAGTACTTGGTTTAGACCTCTTTTGCAGCAATGACTGCCTCAATGCGGTGTGGCATGGAAGCTATCATCCTGTGGGACTGCTGAGGTGTTATGGAAGACCGGTGGAAGAATAGCGGCATTCAGCTCTTCTGCATTGTTCCGTTTCATGTCTTTCATCTTTCTCTTGACAATGCCCCATAGATTCTCTATGGGGTTCAGGTCAAGCGAATTTGTTGGCCAATCAAGCACAGTAATCCCATGGTCATTGAACCAGGTTTTGGTGCTTTTGGCAGTGTGGGCAGGGGCCAGGTCCTGCTGGAAAATGAAGTCAGCATCCCCATAAAGCTTGTCTGCGGAAGGAAGCATGAAGTGCTCCAAAATCTCCTGGTAGACGGCTGTGTTGACCTTGGACTTAATGAAGCACAGTGGACCAACACCAGAGATGACATGGCTCCCCAAATCAACACAGACTGTGGAAACTTCACACTGGACTTCAAGCATCTTGCAGTGTGTGCCTCTCCATTCTTCCTCCAGACTCTGGGTGCTTGGTTTCCAAATGAGATGCAAAAGTTGCTCTCATCAGAAAAGAGGACTTTGGACCACCGAGTAACAGACCAGGTCTGTTTTTCTTTAGCCCAGGTAAGACGCTTCTGACGTTTGTTGTTCAGGAGCAGCTTGACAAGAGGAATATGACATTTGAAGCCCATGTCCAGAATCCATCTGTGTGTGGTGGCTCTTGATGCACTGACTCCAGCCTCAGTCTACTCCTTGTGAAAGTCCCCAACATTTTGGAATGGCCTTTTCCTGACGATCCTCTCTAGGCTGCGACCATCCCTGCTTATTGTGCACCTTTTTCTTCCACACTTTTCCCTTCCACATAACTTTCTATTAATGTGCTTTGATACAGCACTTTGGGAACATCCAACTTCTTTTGTAATTACCTTTTGAGGCTTTCTCTCCTTATGGAAGGTGTCAGTAATGGTTTTCTGCACAACTGTCAGGTCAGCAGCCTTTCTCATGATTGTGATTCCTACTGAACCAGACTGAGAGACCATTTAAAGACTCAGGAACCCTTTGCAGGTGTTATGGCTTAATTAGCTGATTAGAGTAGGACACTTTGAGCCTAGAATATTGCACCTTTTCACAATATTCTAATTTTCTGAGATTGTGGATTTGGCATTTTCATGAGCTGTAAGCCATAATCATCACAATTATGACACATCATGGCTTGAACTATCTTGCTTTGCATGTAATGAGTCTATGTCATATATTAGTTTCACCTTTTAAGTTGCATTACTGAAATAAATGAACTTTTGCACAATATTCCAATTTTTCGAGTTTCACCTCTACAGCTATATAGTCAGTTAGCAAAAGTCTACAACTATGGGAAAGTTGAAGAAATATGTGTTAGAATTTTAAGAAACATTTGAAAAGAGACAATAAATCTTGCCCTCGAAATATGAGGTTGGCCCCCAACCTTATATCTTTTCATAAGGACCTAAACACCTGGCCTTGCAAATTAGCTTGGGGCCCTAATGGAGTAGCACAGTGGAGGTTATTGATTAACAACAGATCCCACATCTCCCCACCCTGCCAGCACCCTCCACCTGTAATTGGATTTTAATGGTTCATTTTAACATGTATATATGTAAGTAAGCCACCCAGTTACACTATGGCAAGATGGCAGCCAATACATGCTATAAGTAAGTAAGTAAGTAAGTAAATACATGCATACATACATACAAAAAGAATACTTTCAATAAAATTACTTAAAGTAATCTTTGAATAGGAATGGATAACCATAAACATCATCAATTATTTATTTAAAATTATAGTAAACTATATGTAATTAACATCTCCACTCTATATGTGTCTTTCTTTATTCACCTAGCCATCAACATACTTCCTTATTACACAGCTTTATCTGTTCAAATTACTGAGCATGTTCTTTTGCTGTAATTGATTCATATATTTTTCTTGGGAAAGGAATCAGAGGTAAGTTATGTGCTCACAAACATCACAGCAAGCATGGGCTTGCCCCAACTCTTCATGTAGTCAACCTAGATGGATGGCAACATGCAAAATCTGATATTTATCTTGGAGCAAGTGAGAAAAAGAGACAGGATCTGAGTGTAGGAATCTGGTTGCTTTCCATAGTGTTACTGGATGCTGTTGACATCCGCTGGAAGAATGAATGCAGTCAGTAGGTACATCCCAGTATCTAAGATACTTACTTTGTTTCCAGAGTACTCTAGAACAGTGGTCGCCTACCAGTGGGCTGTGGCCCACTGGTGGGCTGTGAGAAAATTTTGATGGGTTGCAGAGAAATATTACCCAAGAGCAGCCCCCCCCCAAAGCAATTAATCCAGGCTGCGCAGAAACATGGCCCGTGGGAACCCTCCCCACCCACTCACTCCTTACCTGGCAAACTTGTCTGCTAATTTGCTATTTTTCCTTTTTCCTACCGTCTGTTCTGCTGTGCCGGGAGATTTAGATTAGCTAGGAATCAGGAAATGGTTGGATTTCTTGCTTTCTAGCTAAGCACAGCCGAACCTCCCTTAGGCCTGAAGGTTTGCTTGCAGGCTTATGGCAGGCTTATGGCAAGCAAATTTGAGAGACTGAGCTAGCCGATGGCAGATAGATAGATCACTGAATGATTCTGTAAGCAACTCAATCTGCCTGCTTTGCCTGATTTTGGATAAAAGTTGCTTTTTTAAAATAAAAAATTCAATATTTACATACATGGTGTGTTGTGAGTTAATTTAGTGAGTTTGCTTGCAAGCAAATTTTATGTGACAGACTGAGCTAGCCAATGGCAGATAGATTTCTGAATGAATGTGACTCTATGAGCAACTCAATCTGCCTGCCTGCTTTGCCTGATTTTGGGTAAAAGTTGCTCTTTTTTATTAAAAAATTCAATATTTATATAAATATTTATAATATTTACATACAAGCCATGCCCAGCCAGTCCCATGACCACCAAGCCACACCCACAAATTAGGCCACGCTCACAGAACCAGTTAGTGGTCCCTGGGATCTAAAATTATGAGTTTGGTGGTCCCTGAGGTCCAAAAGGTTGGTGACCCCTGGTCTAGAACACTTTTATACAGCACTGGCCTCATAAATAATTCTTTAGGGACTTAATTGTCTCCTGGAATATAGAGGCAGAGATAGCTCTTGACAGGAATGCAACAGTCATTCTTCTCTCAGTTTCTAAGATAGGTATTTGATATATTAAGGAACTTCAAGAAATGAATCAGCAAAAATATCTCTGGTTTAATGCTAAAGATATGTGTAATTAGGGAAGGGGTTCTACCAGTTCTGACCGGTTCTATAGAACTTCTTCTTAACTTTGTAGGCAGTTCAGAGAACCAGTAGTCAGAAGAAATCTCCTTTTGGTTTTTTCCACCCTTATTACATTCTTGGCAGACAGCCTAGATGTACTGTCTCCGAAGAAGATTTTTTTTTCTTAAAGGGGAAGGGTTGTTTTAAGCTTTTTACACTGCTGTTGGGATTTAATACTCCCCTGCAAATACTTCTTCTTGGCTAGCTAAAAAGATTGACGTTCAAATGTGAGTTTACATACCCTTTCTGACTTTTGGTCTAAAACTGGTTAATTCTGTGCTTGGTAATGTTTAATCCTGTGTTTATTGATGGGATAATTTTCCCTATTCAGCTTTGTTTGGAAGGAAAAAGATTAATCTCTGTTTCTGAAAAGAAACTGGTTTGAGAAATCTGCTAGTTCCTGTGTCTATTTGTTCTAGTAATTGGTTTCACTATTGTTAAAAAAATTTGAATTCCACCCATTTGTAATGATAAGAATATAAAGAATATATCTCTTTTACAACTGATTTCATGATGTCATTGACAGTACATGAAGATAATCTCTAAATTCTGCATCTCTTTATTTGCTGAAGATTTACTCAAACAGTAGCAAAAGTTGAAGATTTGGATCTCTAAATTTCTGAATGTTAGGTTTTAAATTTTGAGTGTAAATTGTTTGCCTTTATTTTTTTACATGCCGTTTTTATTAATGAATGTACCCATTTCTTTTTTTTCATTTTGTAAGGTGCCTTTCTATTCAGTATGAATAAAATTTGTAAGCAATTTATAAATAACAATTAATTAGTCATGTTAAACTTTATTATAAATCATCCATCTTTAATTTAAATAATATTGAAACTTCAGAGAAATTCCTAGACTATACACTCATTACTAGAATATTACATTATATAGATAGCCAATGTCTACATTGCATGTCTACATTGTAAGCAAATCACCCCAAAAAGTGAGACATTATTTGTTATGCTTTTAGCTTCCAGTACATGTGTGTAGTTAGATTAATATATATGCATACACACATAGCACATAGAGATTACAAATATTAACAGCACTGAAAATACAGCCCCTTCTGATATTGTTAAATTGGAAACTAAATGAACCCTGATCAGCAAAATAAAGAATTAAATGATACATATTCTCAGAATGATAGGTCACTATTATGAAAAGATGTGATTGCATTATGCTTTTTTTTTTCACTGACTATACTGGAATTAGGCAATTTAGTATCCTTCAATTCTAATTAGTTCATCTGTATGGCCAATAGTGAAAGTATCAGGAGTTGCTACATAAAATGTATGATTTAATAGATGCCTATTCCTTTTTTACCTAGTGCAAATGAATAAAATTGAATTCTGAATGGCTTATAATAAAATAGATCCCTAGCTTAAGCCTTTTTATTTATAAGAAAGAAATAATCCTCATGAAATTTCAGTTTATGTGAGCAGGAGAAATACTATTGAGAAAAGAAAAAAAACATGGGAATGTGGAAAGAATACATTAAAAGTAGTATTGATCCATGAACCAAAACTACTTTAATTTTTGGCTTATTTATTGCTCTTGTTGGAAAAAGCACAAATATCCCATTTGGACATTAAATTCTCATGTTCACAGTGACCATAGATGCCTTTTAAATGGAGTGTTTGAGACTACACTTCAACAAATGGACACTAGGTGGAAAATTAATGAAACAGAAGGGAAAATATATTTAAATGTAAAAATGCAATTAAAATGAAAAGAGAACATATTTAAATCATACACATTCTACTTGATTAGAATCATGAAGAAAAAAATGAAACATATTCACTTGCTCCACATTTTCTGTTGCAAATCAGTTGGACTATATATTTACCACAGAATGCCAGTTCAACTTACAGAGAGTCTCAGAAAAAAATTATAATGCAATTGACAAGATTACAAGTTAGATACAGGAGGTGTGTTGCTTATATTGTAGTCATTCACAATCTCATTCTGGCTGGCAGAGAAGCAAGACACCTAACCCCAAGAGAAAGGGCAAGGAAAGGCAGATGTCACCTTTTCCCCTTCCATGTATTGGTCTAAATGCATTAGCAAAGCTATTGTTGCCATAATCATGCTAGAATTTGATCATACAATCAAATTATGTTAAGATGCCCTTATAACATTACCAGTATAACATTATTAACTTTATTAATATTTATAAATAAATAACATTTGGGTTAGAATTATGTATCAAATCACAAATAAAGAAGTTAGATTATAAGTAGTCCTTGTTTAGGGATTCAGCACTTTGGTTGTTAGATGAACATTCACTAAGTAAAATTTGACTTTGCTCATGATCTTACTTCAGCTTTCCCTTGTTTTACAGATCTCTGAAGGTTGATAATGAGAGCATTGGCAGGACAGGAGAACGGAGGTGAAGAAGTCTGGTGCAGGCTTCGAACACCTTTTCTGGCGTCAGGAGCGATCCCCCAGGGATACATGAACCCCGGAGAGGTTCGTGTCAACGTGGAGATCCTCGAGCTGCAGAGGGGGGAAGGCAACTCCCCGACAGTGAAGAGGGAAGCTCCCGAGCTCGGCGCTAAAGAGTAAGCTGTCATTTTATGGCGGCTTCCAATCCGGTCTGCCACTTGAGTGAATAAGCAAAGCAGTGACAGCCTGCGAGATCGAGTAACAGGAACAGAGAAACGGTTTATATCTTGGATTCTTTGAAGTCTGAAGGGAGTAGAATGACAGAAGAATGATAGCATAAATTCTTCTCTCCTGGTTGTGATAAGCACCTCTTGGAAGTCGGGCGGAGAGCGGCCAGAAAAGCAATTGGGAAAATGGAAAGATTATAATGGAGAGCGAAGGAAAACACAGTTTTTCCCTGTGAAGGGGAAGCTTTGGGGTAAAAGGGAGATTGCTAAAACCTGGAGATCGGAGGTCTGGAACTGGTGAGGGGCTTTATTTGATTCTTGGACCTTTCTTTTTGACTCTATTTGAGAAGAGGGAGGCGATGGAGGTGAAAGAATATTGACATTGATTGAGTCTTATGAATCCTCAGATCTGAGCACAACATGACTATTACATCTACTTAATATTGGGGAGAAGATAAATTGAGCATTATATTGGACTTTGGAAGATTTGTATGTGGATTTAAAAGTTGGAAAGCAAAGGAAGAAGCAGCAGCAAGAGGAAGAAGGCAGAGGCGAACAGTAGGTTGGGAAAGACGGTTTTGGGACTGCAGATTAGTCAGCACATTTCACCATTTGCTAATTGGAAGGCTGAAAAGAAACCTCTAGCTGGAAGATGGAACTTTAGCTCACCCAATTTGCTTTCTTTATTACGTGGTACTACTTAAGTTTACTAAGTGGGTACTATTTTCTCTTTAAGATGACTTCCTTGTTGTTTGTTTGTTGATTTTCTGAAGCTGTGGTAATCTCTCTTCTACCTCTTCTCTTATTATCTTGCCCCCTGCCTCCCTATTGTATCTCCTAAATACTTTACATAATTTTACTTACTTGGGGAGGGGGGAAAGAGGAGGATACACTATTATCAAAGAGTTAAGAGTTTACTGTTGTATTAATAGTAAAAAGGGATAAACTTTGTTGATATAATCTATTTATAAATTATTTAGACTACTTATGACATTTAAGATTAAGCCCTTAAAGTGCTAATTGATGTACTATTGCTGACCAATTTTCTTATTACATAGACTAGAATATTGTTGCAGATATCTATTTATGATATAGCGGAAAAGACTGTGGAGTGAGATATAAAATTGAAATACGTGAATAGTCTTTCAAGTACAGGACCCAAATACTGAATGGTGATTTGGGATAATATATTTAAAATTGTGCATCAACAAAAACAAATACTTAGAGAGATGACATCCACAACAACTATGGCCTTAAAAACAGGAAAGAAGGCTATCCCGACCCTATCGACTACGTTGACAGCCACCCCACCAACATCTCAAAAACTATCGAGGAGTCTTTAATAGGGGAAAAGCAGCCCAATGTCCCCAATATTAATATACAAACTTCCATATTAGCCTTGCAGGAAGCTATATCTAAAATGCAAGAAATGATGATTAAAAATCACAAAGAAACTAGAGCAGATATAAGCGAATTGAAAAATGAGATGGGGAAACTGAAGGCTGAAATGAAAGCGGATATATCGAAGGTGGAGGGTAAGATAGGGTCTCTACAGCAGGCCATGGAGAGAAACGAAGTGAAAATAAAAGATATAGAGAGTAGAACAACACGCATGAAGACTAACTTTGAAAGGATGGATGAGGAATTTAAAAATGTACTTAGAGAAACGGAAGACTCTCTGGTCCACCTCGAGATGGACAAAGCAATGGCGTATTTAAGATTCCAGAATGTGGCGGAAGCCAAAAATGAAGAATTGGAACATTTGATGGCAGAAATATTGGCTGAATGGCTAGGAAAGGAAAAAGATGATCTAATTAAAGAGTTTGATGAGGTATATAGGGTTAGCACAAGCTACGCCAGGTGTAACAATTGTCCAAGAGAAATTCATATCCGCTTCTCTAGGAGATGTCTGAGGGATTTAATTTTGAAAATGTCTAGGAGGAAACAATATCATATAAAGGCAGAGAAATTAGGATTTTAAAACAAATTCCAAAGAGAGTGAGGATGATAAGACAAGATTATAAATTTTTAGCTAATGATTTAAATAAAGAAGGAATCCATTTTAAATGGTTAATCCCGGAAGGGATGTTAATTACATGGAAAGAGAGGAAAATCAAAATAGAATCGATAGAACAGGCCCAAGTTTTTCATCAACAGCTCACAGATAAGAATAGTCAACCCACCAAAGAAGAACCTAAAACAAGACCACAGGAGGTCCGATATTATCACAGAACCCAAAAGGAACGACTTTCTCCAATTTCAGGAAGTGATAATCCACAACATGGGAGAGAAGAGCAAATCCCACAACAACAACAACAAGAGAACCGAATCATTACTAGGCAAAAATCTAAGCAGAAGTAGATAAATGGTGGAGGGAAGAAGTTGCTCTCCATCAATATAAACGGATTAAATTCATTATCAAAAAGAAAAGGATATTCTCAAAACTTATTCAACATAACGCAGATATAATATGTCTTCAAGAGACACATATTTCAAAAATGACGAAAGACATCTAATTTGTCCAAAATTAGGTAAACTTTTACAGCACCGCCGACAAACACAAGAAAAAGGAATTGCAATTTATGTAAAACAAGATGTAAAGGCAGAATTAATCTGGTCGGATCCCGAAGGAAGAACTCTGGTTATACAAGTTTGGATAAACCACATCACATTTTTACTTGTAGCAATCTATGCCCCAAATGATGACCAGGGGAAATTTTTTAAACACCTTCACCAAAAATAGTAGGCTTTGAAAAAAGAAACATTTGCTTGATTGGTGATTTTAACTCCATTGCAGACTACCAGAAAGACCATAGTAATATGGGGAAAAACAAGAAAGGGAAAAGGGAACTTTCTGCAGCATGTAAGGAAATGTTGAGAGAGCTAAATTTAAAAGATCTATGGAGGGAACGGAACCTTGAAGGAAAACAATTTACATACTATTCTAACCCACATAAGACTTGGACCAGAATAGATATGGCTTGGATGGATTTGGACTTGGCTAATGAAATAAAAGAAATCAAAATCCTACCGAATGAATGGGCTGATCATAACCCAATACAGCTAATTTGGAGAGATAGGAGACGAATAAAAAAAAGATGGACACTAAACAACCAAATTGTAAACGAAGAAGAGTATATTAATAAACTGAAAGAGGAGCTAAACTATTTTCTAAAAGATAATAATAATGAAACAACTTCAAAACAGAACATTTGGGATACTATGAAAGCAATTATAAGAGGCACAACAATTTCCTATAATGCTATGAGAAACAAGAGAATTTATGCCCAACAAAACGTGTTACAACAACAAATCCAAGACTTAGAAATACAATTACAAAAACCCTAAGATCCAAGGACTACAAAATCAGTTAATACTAGCCAAACATAAGCTGAATTTAATTGAACAAGATAAAATAGAAGTTAGCTTGAGAAGGTCCAAACAAAATTATTTTGAACACGCCAATAAACCAGGAAGATGGCTATCTTATAAACTTAAAAAGAAAAAGAAAAGAGATTGATACACCAATTAATAGACGAGAAAGGCATCCCACAACATGAGATTGAGAAGAAAAAGGATATTATATTAAACTATTTTCAAAGATTATATAAAAAGAAGAAATCAATGAGGATAAAATAAGAACTTATCTGGAGAATACGAATGATAAAACAATAGGGGAAGGAGACAAAGAATTACTAAATAAGGATATTACATGGTCTGAGTTAAAATCTGCAATGGAAAATCAATGTAATAATAAATCCCCTGGTCCAGATGGGATTCCAGTAGAATTGTATAAAGCCACAATAGATTTAGTAGGGCCTCTGATGCTGGAAGTGTTTAACGAAGTACTTTTGGCTGCCAAAATGCCAGACTCATGGAGGGAGGCGTTGATTGCGTTAATTCGAAGGAGGATGTGGATGCCAGATATATCAACAATTATAGACCAATCTCACTTTTAAACGCTGATTATAAATTATTTACCTCAATTATAGCGAATAGAGTAAAACAAGTTTTAAATTTATACATTCATGAAGACCAAAATGGTTTCCTTCCATTCCGCCAAATTAAAAACAATTTAAGAACCGTTATTGACGTCTTAGAATATTATGAAGCTCATCCAGAGAAACAATTTACACTCATGTTTCTAGATGCGGAGAAAGCATTCGATAACTTACATTGGCACTTTTTAATACAAAAATCTATAACATGAATCTGGGCACTAAATTCGAGAATATTATCACAACAATTTACAATACCCAACAAGCCAATATACTAATTAATGGTGAACAAACAGGCCCACTAAGCATTGAAAAGGGCGTTAGACAGGGTTGCCCTCTCTCACCCCTCTTATTTATATTTGCTTTAGAATCATTGTTAACGCGGATAAGACAAAATTCTGAAATCCAAGGAGTTAGGGTCAAAGCAGAGGAATATAAATTACAGGCGTTTGCAGACGATATGGTTTTCTTCCTAGAGGATCCCATGGAAAAAGGACATAATCTAATAAAAGAACTAGAACAATATGGCTCAGTAGCAGGATTAAAGATTAACAGAAATAAGACGAAATTACTGACTAAAAATCTAACAGAGAACCAGAGGAAAGAATTAGAAAAAACCATGGGGATACAGGCAACAAAAAGGTCAAATATTTAGGCATATGGTTAACACCACATAGTAAATCACTCAAAGAGAATAATTATGATAAACTGTTACAGCAAATTAAGAAAGATCTAGAATCTTGGAATAAGTTGCAGCTTTTCTACTGGGCAGGATTGCCACAATCAAAATGAACATCTTACCAAAACTCCTTTACTTATTCCAGACAATCCCAATAAAATTACCAAAAATTTTTTTTGATGATATAAATAAGGTAACTCTTAAATTTATTTGGCAAGGGAAAAAAGCTAGAATCAGTATTAAGGCCTTACAAGATGCAAAAAGTAGAGGTGGGCTAGCGCTTCCAAACTGGGAATTATATTATTGGGCAGCCAACTTATTATGGTTAAAAGACTGGGTCAATTTATGGAACAAAAGAACTCTAGTCTTGGAAGGGCACGACCTTCAGAGAGGATGGCATGCATTTCTATGGGATGTGGGGAAAACTAAACAGGCGTACTTTCATAGACATCTTATTAGAGATTCACTATTAACTAATTGGAAAAAAATATGTAAAAACATTATTTAAAAATTCGATTTGGCTTTCAACAATGGAGGCAATGGTTCATCCCAACAATTTGGATATAACAAAACGACTAAATATAAAGATTTATTAGACCCTTTAGGAAAGTTAAGAACTCGACAGGACTTACAGGAACAGGGATTTAAAATTGATCAGTGGTTATATATACAAATCCATAGTAGATACAAACAAGATATCAAAGAGTTTGGAATCTATAGCAAATTACAACACTTAGATAAAATCTTATTAGGATCAAATAAAAAGAATATCTCTAAATTTTATAAATATTTATTGGAGGTAGAATTAGAGCAAGAGATAGTGAAAGGGAACATGATAATGTGGAGTAGGAATATTGGAAGAAGCATTACATTAACAGAATGGGAAAAGATCTGGAATAGAATCATTAAGATTACGAAATCTGCGGCATACAAAGAAAATATGTATAAAATGTTATATAGATGGCACTTATCCCCTTCGAGGTTAGCGAAAATGAACCCAAACTCTAGTCCAAAATGTTGGAAATGTAAAAACTTAGAGGGAACCTACTTTCATATGTGGTGGACCTGTAAAGAAGCCCAGAAATACTGGCAAAAAATTAGAAAATGGCTGGAGGAGATAACCAAAGAACAAATCAAATTCAAACCAGAGTTCTTCCTACTAGGGATCTCTGATAAACATTTTCCTAAAAAGACGAAATATATAATAATTCATATTCTAACTGCGGCCAGATTAGCATTTGCCCAGTGCTGGAAATCATCCTGATCAATTGGTCATTCAGAAAATATGTGACTGCGCAGAAATGGACAATTTAACCATAGCTCTTAAAAATAAAGAGTCTTCAGCATTTGATAATAATTGGAATGCGTGGTATAATTGGTTATATCAGAGATAAACTGTTCAAGGAATAATGGGTAATTTAAGCATAAATAGTAATAAGATGTGTATATTTAAAGTAAGGTAGGAGAATAGGATCTTGCAGACTGTCAAAAAGAATATCTGTTTGGTTTTAACGTATTTTCTATTTTCTTCCGTGTCTTTGTTTTTTTTCTCTTTTATACTTCTTTTTCTCCTTTCTCGGTCGCAAGACTGAGCATTTTTTCTTTTTCTTTTCCTCTCTCTTTCTCTTCTTTCTTTCTTCTTTTTTTCTCTCTGTTGCATATGTAATGTTGTTATGTTATTTTTTAATTGTAAATTCAATAAAATTTATTAAAAAAAAAAAAAGAGAATGATTGATACACAGATAAATGAAGACTCTCTATATTTGATTATATTTAGCTGATATGACTCTAGTTTAACCATTCTATGCGTTCAGAAAACTCCAGATAACCTGACACCAGGTCCCAGTAACATGCACTTGAGTGTGCTGTAATGTTTTTACTTATTAAATGTTAGTAATGTTTGTGTTATCAGGAATATGAGAAAGAGTGATCTTGTTGTCACTTTATGCTTCCATTTTTAAAGACTTTGGTGAGGTTTTGAGTAAACTTAATGTCCAAAAGATACAAATATCTATATTTTAAAGGTTTAAAAGCAAATAATTGGAATAAATGGGTACATTTTCAATGAAGGGGTATTATGATATTTAGCCCCCTCAAAATTTTATTTTGGGACTAGTGACTTTTTCCTTTTTCATAAATTATCTTAAATTAGAAATAAGAAGTCAGGAGAGCAGGTTTTTGGATTATGCTAAACTATTCAAAATTGAATGTGGACAGCTTCAAAATGGTCTTTTTAATGTCAACCAAATGGCAAATGCAATACAAATACAAATGGCAAATACAATTCAAGTTAAATATGTTAAACTATGTGCTTTGTGCCTCTTTCCCTCTTTTCTCCAAAGAGCTATCTCCTTAAAATTCTAATTTCCTAACAATATGGAAATGCTCAATTCAAAGCCTTAGTTACTCTGTGGAATATGAACTTGGCACTAATGTGATCATTCCTGAGCATCCTTGCTTTCTGAATAAACGTTATTAGCCTCTGTTATGCACATAGACGAAAATTTGTTTCAAATCTGTTTAAGACTAGCTAACACTAGTTCATAGTTCACTCTAAAGACAACTCTGTTGTGGTGGATGTAAGAAAAGAAACACTTTTTTTATTTATCATTGTATCATCTCAGTGCTACCTAATAAGTTTTTCTAACAGATTAGGATGTTAAAAATCTAATCCAAGTAGGAGTTCAGCTGCTCATCACAATATACTGGTTAGATGTTTCAAAGACAAAATAAATTATACATGTCATGATTTATATTTTGCCATTTTTGGCAGTTTAATATTTTTAAGTGTCTTGTAATCTCCTAAGGCTGACTAATAAATATGATACTTTTGTATATAACACAATGATATTTCAGTCATCAATGGGTCAAACTGATCTTTGTATGTCCTAGTTTTGGTTATAATTAGGAAATTAAGACCATAATTCTCTCCATAGTTCATGCCTGGTAACTTCCTGGACGTAAAGCGAGTTTAAATATTCAAACATGATGTTTTATGTTCAGATGTCTGGTCTAAAAAGCTCAAGAAATCATTGACCAATGATTTCACCAGTTACCAATGTGCTTTTCTGCCAGAAAAGCTGGAGTGATCACAATTTTTCTTTTTCTCTCTCTCTCCTCTCTCTCCTTCCCTCTCCCTCCCTCCGTCTCTCTCCTTTCAGTTATGACTAAAATTATTTTTCTTTGTGACTTTAGGTTTTTTGATTTTGGTTGACAATTTTAAATAATCTTTGAAAATATCAATCCAGCAGAAATTGCAATATTATAGGTTTTCACAAGATGTACTTCTGATGATAGGTTATGAATAGATGATGTTAGTGCGTAAGCAATGTGTTATAGATTTGGGAAGGCAATTGGTGCTTCCTAGAGATGTATATTTGAGTAGACAATAGTTCTTTTTTAGGTCAGCAAGGTATCTAAATAAAGTAACTGTCCATACTTATAAAAGCTCTAACCTTAGTATAGTTTAATATAGTCCCAACAGGTGTTTTGGCAGGAATTTTGAAAAGCACTATATGCATTAAGACTTTGCCTTGTGGCAAAGAAGCCATTAAATTTAGGCCCTGTGTTCTGTTATGTTTCTTTTATAAAGATGCACAACTATATTTTATAAATTTTAGTAAATGTTTTAGACTGTTCAGATCATTTTTATATATACCTGCTGTTGTCTCAACAGCATGATTCTGTTCCTTTGAACAGGGAAGATTCTGCTTTGTTGTTTATAGACCTTTCTCTGATTTTATCACACTGATATTATGGATGCACTTATTTTTATTTTGTTCATATTAATTCTATTATTAATTTTAATTTCTGCAGTTCTAATTGCTAGCCACCATAAAAGTTTTGTTTGTTTTTATCTAATATTGTCTGGTCAGACGTATTTATTCACTGCATTTGTACAGAGCCCTTTCCCAAAGGCTCTTGGCAACTGACAAGAGTATGGTGTTGTTGTTTTTTGAAGCTAATAAATAATAAATTCATCTCCCCCTACACTGAACCAAAATAAATGGAAAATATTTTATACAAAATAAGAAATAAAAGAAAATATATAAAACTATGTAACTGTCAGCTACAAATCTTTAATAACTGCACACTCTCATATTGAACTTGATAGAATAATAACATCTTAATTGATTGTCTGAAATCCCAAAGGGAAGGAACAGAACAATCTCTGTGGGGAAGCAATTCCAGGGGCAGAAATATAAAATGCCCATTTCCAAGACTTCATCAAATGGCATTCTTACAATTCAAGTCCTGATGATGTTGACTATATTAGATATGATTGGATAAACAAATATTAAGGAAAAAGGAAGTTTCCCATATAAGGCATTCAGGAACCATTTGGGACCTTAAAGGTAACAACCAGCAGCCTGAACTGCGCATTCTATGCCAACTAGCAACCAAGTCATTTCTAAGAATATTAGTATACATACATACATAATTGTCCATGCATTGCATTTTATACCAGCTATAACTTCTGAAGGCTTTCCAAGGGCAGTCCATATACAACACATTACAATAAAACAAGCCAAAGGTGTTCAAGACAGTGACTCTGAACAGCATTGCCCAATCAAGGATTGGCATATAAGATGTAACTGAACAAAATGTCTCCTGGTCACAATTCTTACCTGCTGAGCAATTGCTATCTGCTTATAGCACGACCTATGACTCACCCTCAGTTTGATTAATTGAATTTATTTGCTACCCATCTCATAGCAAAAAGCTCTTGAGAGACTTCCAGTATTACAGCTAAATGTGGACTGTAGCTCTGTTCAAAGTAAAAGATAATATTTTCTTGGAACTATTTTGATCCCCAAACCCAAAGTATTTTGAAGGGGATTCAGTTTGTTTGTTTGTCCCTTTCCATACCTACCATTTCTATCATATTGCTTTTTGATCTGGGGATAATGTGTATAATTATTCTTTTTGTTGTTGTTGTTTTGTTTGTGTGTACTCATCTCTAGCTCAAACATTATAAAACTTAATAAAATATTATACACAGCTGGGTCCAGGGTAAAAAATTATCTTACAAGAACCTTGCTCCATTAAATTATGCCATAGTGAGATTTTTTTGAAAAACATGGACCCAGAAATTTAAACAATTGTAGGCTTATATCAAACAGTCTCTTCATGAACAATAATCAAGTGAGCAATAAAGTAATTTCGTTGAGTTGTGGAAAAAAAAATTGAACAGAAAAAAAAATCTCTTAAGAGAAAAAAGAAGATATTTTAGAGGATTGCACTCTGTAATTAATAAATGCAAGTAGACTATTTCTATTTAGCTTAAATTATTTTTCATAGTCAGACATAATAGCTTTTCTCAGCACTGGATTTATGATGACAAGCTTTTGCCTATCTTTAGTTCATTAAGATTATAGCTATTTTTAATCTGAAGGACAAATTCATTCTTAGGCAGGAGCTCTGCTAGTTATAGCATTTTCTGGAATTATCCAACCACTATTGTTCCAATATAATATTAATGAAGACAGGCCTTATATTGCCTCAACAGTGGCTCAGTGATGCAAAAAGATGCTATAAGTCATAGGAAGAAATGGCATTTTACACATTGTTAATTTGTGGCAACAGAATACCTGAATCCATTTAATATAAGAGCATTGTAAAAAGTTGCTTTCCTTTTCCTCTGTAAAAGAAGTTTCTGTTTCAGGATAATTCCAAACTTATTCTGATAACCTTAAAAAAATGAATCGTAATTTCCTTCATGATAAAATCCTTGGTTTTTTTTGTATGTGTGTGTGAGAGAGCAAATCAAGGGCTATTTCTATATTTCTTTGTCCTTTTGATTTAAAAAAAGAAATATATAT
Source organism: Pseudonaja textilis (assembly GCF_049901715.1). Lineage (NCBI taxonomy): Eukaryota > Metazoa > Chordata > Lepidosauria > Squamata > Elapidae > Pseudonaja > Pseudonaja textilis. The sequence continues at coordinate 40,459,522 of NC_141996.1, forward strand.
AAGAAAAATAATTTCTTATGTTCCTCATATTGAATGAGAATGACTAAAACACCTTTCAAACAAAGAGATATTTTACATTTGTTCTCTTGTATATATGAAGACTCAATCTCTTGTCATCTTTGGCCCTGTTGATCCATATTGTAGGGACAGCTAGTAAGGTTGTTATTTATTGATTTGAATTTCAAAAGTAATGTTGAACTGCAGAATCTGAATTTCATAATTCTCTGGTTGAAGTTTTGGGAACAGTTTTTTTTATTAACAGATGAACATGTCATTTAGTCATCATGTTATAAGCTAACCCATCTTAAAATTCAGACAGACATAAATTGAAAGCTGTATAATCATGTTACATCATAGATAGATGCAACACAATAAAAAGGTTCAGCGAAAGTCAAATTTCTATTTTGCTTGTAATATTATGATATTTGTGTAAGTTCTATGTAAGTAATTAATATTTAATCCAAATAGTCAAACTTTAGTACTTAAAATGGGTTAAGTTTCTTGTGCATTTAAGTTCTTTAGTGTGATCTTTTTCTTTTGGCCAGAGAAGGTATTACAGCTCCTTTCCAAGAGAAAGTTTCATTTTAGTCATATGAATTGATCAGTTTCTAATTTTTAATACAACAGGCTTCAATTAACAATTCTTTTTGTGATTACTTTATTATACTACCCAATTTATTTCTCACACAGTTTTTACTATTATTTCACTCTTAGCCACCTTATGGTCCATGAATAGAAAAGTACACTAGAAGTTACAATAAAATGAATAACAGCGTAATTGCAGTTCATTAAGTTATCAAAGTGAAGAAACCTTTTTATCTGTCTATAGCCTGATAATTTATAGACCATTTTCCTGAATTAGATGGAAGAAGTGCTTTAAGTACCATAGATTTCAACAGGACAACATGTATTTGACATTATCCTCTACGGACAAATAGTTGGTGAAACTGACAGGTCTTGCTGAGATGGATAAACATTAATTAGAGAAAGACATTACCTACATTTATTGAGAACTAAAAATCTATTCTGAAATTTTTACATATTTCTTTTTTAAAAATGAATTTGTGATTTATGTCTTTGATGATTAAGCAGAACATATTATAGAAAGAAAGTATTGTTATATAACTTTAGAGGGAGAACTTAAAATATAATTGTAACTTATAACTGCTTTGAAGAATATCAGAAGCCACTTTTGAGCAACTTGTTCTAGTTTCAATTTTTGTTTAATTATTTTTCCTTGCACTTTTTGCTTTTTTCTTTTGCTCTTTTTTGCACTTTTTGCTCTTTTCTTCTTTATTTTATATAAATCTGTATTAGTTTTTATCTTCTTTTTAAAGCATAGTATATATACAGTATTTAGCCACATCTCTCTCTCTCTCTCGTTCTCTCTCTCTCTCTCTGTAAATCCATTATGCTTAGCTTTTAAACTGTGATGAAAGTATTTTTCTTATGTGGAAGCATAGCTCTTGGCAACCTTTTGCATTTGTAATTAATGAATTGCCCACTTATATTCCAGAACAATGAAGGATGTAGTTTTAAGCTTATTGGTTTTGTTTTGTTGGAAATCAAATATTAAATTTATATTTTTTGGTTTTTCTGAACCTGTGGTTGTTTAATTAGCAGATGGAGAGTCTGTGACCTGGGAAATCTTTGCACAACTGCATCTTTATGAATCAATTGTGCATTTTTATAAAGCAAGATGCATTCTGCAGGGTCATTCGTGACTGTCAGCTAATTACTAGGCTATTTCAATTATACTTCCCTTGAAAATTATTTAAAAGATTAAAATGGTTAACTTGTCAGAAGCCTCTGAATTATGAGTACTTCTGATTTCCCTATCTAACCCACTGAAGGTCCACAGGCTTTCAATTCAAGCTTCTGGTTATTAGATTTAAAGGTTTACACGGCTCAGGACCTGGTTATTTTGAGGACTGTTTGCTTTAAAATAAGTCTGTAAAATAATTCTATAATAGTTGTGTAGTATTTGTAGTATTGTATAATATTTTTGTTGAAAATATTATCTCTAAGGCAGGGGTGGGATTCAGTTTTTTTAACAACTGGTTCTGTGGGTGTGGCTTAATTGATGGGTGTGGCTTGGTGGTCTTGTGACTGGGTGGGCGTGGCCAACTCAACATCACTCATGTCAAGGGGCACTTCTCCTCATCTGGCCTCTCATGAGTGGGGATGCTGCAACAGTGATAAGTGTGAAAAATGGTCATAAATCACTTTTTTCAGTACCATTGTAACTTTGAATGGTCACTAAATGAACTGTTGTAAGTCAAGGATTACCTGTACAAAAATACAAAAAGCTTCTTTGCTTTCAAAAAGCTGCCCTAAATACCAATTATTAGATTAAAAATACCTGCAAGCCAGAATTACAAATCAGGCAGGGTGCCAAAGCAACTTGAGGAATGAAAATAGTTAAAATGCAGTGATAACTATCAAGCAGCCAACTCTTGCTCATGAAGTGAAACCCTTTAGCAGAAAGGTCATTTAAGCTCTCCAAAAAAAGCACACCCAGGAAATGCAATCCTTCGATCCATTTGCATCACTGAAAGATACCAGCTGGTCTCGCCTCATAAGATATCCTAAAGAAATCATCCAGATTTAAGGAAAGATCACATGCCCCTCAGAAAGGCAGTAAAAAAAATAAATGCCAAGCTTGCATCCTGCCTCTTGGAAGTATACCCCAAAAGGACAGTGCCAGATAGTACTAAAGCAGTGAAGGAAGAACCCCTTCTCAGATAGAAAAAGAATCCATGAGGTAGGAAAAAAATTCAAACACAATACAAATAATTAAATCACAACTGTTCCTTGTTGAAGTTGAATAGGGAAAATTATCCCATCAATAAACACAGGATTAAACGTCACCAAGCACAGTATTAACCTTTATCAGAAACCAATTTTAGACCAAAACTCAGAAAGGGTATGTAAACTCACGTTTGAATGTCAATCTTTCTAGCTAGCCAAGAAGCTTTGCTGAGTGTCACTCATCTTGGTTCCCTGTCACTAAAAGCTTTGCTTCATTATTCAATTATTTCTTCAAAGTGCTGATTGTCCAGGGAAATATTTCCTCCCAACAGCAGTGTAAAAATCTTAAAACAACCCTTCCCCTTTAAGAAAGTCAAGCCCCAGATGCACCAGAGACAGAAAGTCTAGGCATACTGCCAAGAATGTGAAAGGGTGAAAAAACAAAAAGAGATTGCTTCTAACTACCGGTTCTCCGAACTACTTGGAAAGTTAACAAGGGTTCTCTAGAACTGGACAGAATGAGTAGAATCCCATCTCCGGTTGAACCAGATTCCAGGTTTGAGTTATTTATCAAATGCATCAATGAAGGACAGCATTACCAAACTATTTGACTGAAAGAGATGAGCTGATTCAACTCAGGGCTTATGTACTAGGGACTTCTCACTAACAGTACCTTTTGTATAGAATACCTTATCCTTTATCTGCAGACCAGTATCCATCTGATAAGTTTCTGCAAAGAAGTGAAAGCTTAGCTTGGGAAGATGCATTTTGAGGATATTAAGTTTGAAATATTTTCTTGCTAGATATACCATTATGGTTGGTGATGTTTTCTGTTTCTTGTTATTTTTAATCCTTATTTTTGCTGTATGCCACTCAAAGCTGTTTGGAGTGGAAAGCCAGAGAAACCTCAAAAACAGACCAACTACTGTATATGTCTGTTTTTCTTCTAATAATCTTTTCTCAAGGCTATACTTTTTATGTTTGTCAAAGTAAAAGGCTGTGGAGAAAAGTTTATAAAACTGTTTAAAATTGGCAGCTAAACTTAGTTTCTTTCATAATTTTTGAGAATACAGTGTTTTTATAATTCATGCATTGCTTTACCCAGAGGAAAAATTAATTGAACAAAGATACCATTGTATTAATGACAGTAGCTTTGCTCATGTGGTGGTTTAACAAATTGCATTGACTGAGCCTAAGGGACATCTGAATAAATATAACCATGATAAAAAAAAATCCATTAATTCTTCTTGTGATAAGTTATGGCATTTATACAGAAAATTACTAATAAAGATAAAAACATTTACATTCATGCATGGATGTATATGTGTATCACTCTGTGTGGTGTTTTTGTATAGTTCATGTCAGTCAGATGTTTGACATTTTATCCACTTATCGAGTTGTTTTTGTTATTATTATGGTTATTATTGTTGTTAACCAATCCAATGAAGGATAATGCCTATTGAATAAGGCTGTGGGCCACAATTTTCCATGCTGTCCATTGAAGAATGTTTTTCAATTTTTCTAGACAGTGACTAGCCCATAATCACCCACTCAACTTTCATACCTAAGAGAGGATAAGAATTTGGGTCTCTCATTTCTCATATACAGCACCATAACATCTTAACCACTGAAACACATTAGCGTTCATACATATTTGTGATTTGGAAATACCCTAGAATCATTATGTTTTTCCTGAAAAATAAATTGAATCATAAAACTCATATAGCCACCGTTACTTGGTAAGACAATTACAGTATATGGCGAAAAGGTATAAGACACCGCTGAAGCATTCAGCACATGAGAAATTCACAGAAAACAGAGGTTTTGGACTCAATTTGTCTTTTTTTCTTAAACTGAATGTAAGTAGTACAAAATGCAAAAGAAAATGTCAATAGAATCATATATGACACATTATCAGTTCAAATTGTTTACTCTAAATAAGAAAGGAACTGCTCTGAAATAATATTCAGTTATTTGAATTCCCTTACCTGATAATAACAAGATGTTTGCTGGATGATCAATAACCAATTGCTTTAGACAGTTCTTCAGGACAGTGATTACCAATGGTTTTTTCATCTTAGCAGGTAGTTTTTTTTGCACAGAAATTTTGCCAGTGAGCATATGGCTTTTTTAGAAAAAAAATTCCAGAGCATTGTCTAGAGCATTATTGAACAGTACTGGTGCAATAGCATTGTTGAATGGTTCTTGTGCAATATTGCCTGTGTTTTGTCCTCATTATTTGTACACATATTTGAATAGATTCCAAAATACACCCAGTGTCATTCAGAAGAAAATCTAAGAAGTAATCAATTGTCAAAAGGACTGGTCATAAAACATCTCAAAGCCGGCAAGTATTTTTGCAATGTACATATTTTTAATGCCATCAAACACCAAAATCTGCCTATCTCGGTTCTTTGGGAAGGATTTGATAAGTGGAGTATATTGCCAAATCCAGCTGGAACATTTGGTGCGATGAATCATAATAATAAAATGAAGAAGCTAAAGTGCTCTGGGAATTTAGAATTCAAGCAGATAAAGGACTTGCCATATAACATCCCAGACTTAACAATTGTCAATAAGAAAGACAAAAAAATATTCTGGATAATGGATGTAACAGTATCTCAAGACAGAAGAATAAAAGAGAAAGAACTCAAGAAAATCACAAAATAAAAAGACCTATAAACAGAAATAAAATGATTGTGGCAAAAGAAAGCAAAGGTAGTACAATAGAAATAGGCACTCCCAAATAGTGCAATCCCAAAACATCTCCAGAACAATTTGAATACCACTGACAAAATTAAATCAATCAATTACAAAAAGGAGCTTCAATTGGAGCAACGTACATTCTGTGACAATATCTTTAACACCATCAAATAGTATCTACTTATGTCATGGAAGGACTCAATGGGGGGAATAAAATATCAAATAGAATCTAAATATCTGGTTTACTATGAGACAAACTATAATAACAATAAAAAAACTATAATGAAATAAAATTTGACACATTGAGTCCAGAAAAGAACCAAGCCACATTCTTCATATAAACAAATATTTATAACAAAAGAAACCACTTTCAGTGAAATTTTTAAAAAAAGTTTATTATGTTTATTCCTATGCTTTCCTATTCCAATTCCACATCAATACTTTTCCTACTGGCATGGTTCAAATTTATCATTGTTGTCTGAATATACTCATTTATTCACAAGTTGTTACTGAGTCATGGGAAGTCAAAGGTTCAGCAACATTTATTAGTATTAATAATTAGCATTATATTTTATTGTATTAACTTGCACAGGATTACTTTTTTAACGATTTCATATACAAAATGTTACCGTGGTTTACTCACACACACACACACACACACACAAAGAAGTTGAAGTTGAGAGTTTGGATTACTGCAAGGTTCTTGTATGAAGTGCATAGAATAATTGAGTTTACAACACCCTATTAATATTTTCTAGATTGCACCTTTTCTTCTCTTTGTCTTCCACTATGAAAATGGCATGTAAGTACATAATATTATAAATCAGACCATCAGCAGCTTAAGTGTCTAATCATATTTTTTCTGATTATCCAATAAATATATAGTTAGGAAAACTAGAAACATTTGTTTACAGATCTGAATAAAACTCACTGAAGACAATGGAACTTCTAAATATTTTCTGCAAAGATAGAAATATTTCTTATTTGTATAAGGATAAACCTACATTCCAATCATATGCTAGATTCATTTTTGCGAGATGAAATACTTTCTTTCTCTTTCTTTTTAATGGCAGTAATCCAAACTCTCAGGTTCAGCTTCTGCTGTCTTTATAGCTATTGTTGCATTTTGATAAATCAGTGTTTATAATTGGCAATGGTGAGAAGCAAGGGCCAGGCAGAGTTCAGCTATGGTAGATTCATATCAAAAAGAAATGTTTGAATTTCTTACAAATTTCATGAGATAATTGACTGGAAACTAACTGTCATATATAACAACTGTCAAACATGACAGCTCATGGCCCTATATGGGGAACACATCCTCACTTGCTATGAAAGACTAATCCAGCCACCAGATGAAAAGTCAAATAAAGTCTTGTTTGAAGGCATATTTTTTATTATTTTCTTTGATGACAGATTGTTTCCAATATGCAAGAAGAGTTATAATTGTCTAAAACAGAATGCATTTTATTTTCCAATACTGCAAAGCAATTGTTGATTGTATCATTTCTGCAATAAATCATACTCCGTATCAATAATTTCTTGTTTCACAGACTTAGACAGAATCTCAAAATCCACTTCTTAAAACATGGACAGCCAACAGATGGCTGAATATAGTTTTTCTAAAAATGTGAAACTGTTAAAGCACTTCCTCCCTTCTGCAATATAAATCTCTGGTAGGACAGTTCGCAATATATTCAGTGAAACATGCTTTAAACATGGAAGATTTTTTCATTTATGTCACCAGACTGTATAGGACAGAACAGATTGAAGGACACTTTGTAAATGAGGTATTGTATTAGAGTACCATATATGGACTGCAAAATCTATATATCCAAGTGCTAGAAATCAACAACATGCTTCTATAAATCTTGGACTCACTATTGTTATTTAGTCATCATTGTGGTTTTTTGCAGTCCAGATATGGTAAACCTTTTCTGTATTTTCTGAATACAGTGGAATTTAAGAGAGGTTAGGCTTTGTCTGTGGCTACACAGTGATTCTAGACCGATTCCTTTTTTGAGGAATCTTAAATTCTGCCACTCCTATTCCTACATAATGCTTATTATTAGTTTTACTGAAACTATTTCAGGGATCTCTTTTCCTTACAAGATTTTGTGGAGGTTTTTCATTTTTATGATTCTGTTCTAATATGGGGTTGATGAATATATTTATAAAGACCACTTAATAATAATGTATGATATGGTAACTGCACATGACAAACTGGCCTATTCCAAGAAGAAAAGATGAAAACGATTACTTCGAGCATCTGGAATGCTTTTGTGAGATAACTTCACTTATAATAAAAAAAATGCCCACAGTAAAATGCCCATAGTAAAATACAGATAATTAAGACTAAATCAATATACTTAAAAAAACTAACTAAATAATGCCCAATGTCTTTGATTTTCAGTAAATTTATTGCTTTCAATTTATTTACAAAGGAATTGCAAGGAAAAAAAAGTAGACCTGTTGACACACTGACATTTTTGTTTTAAAAGGAGTTGCCAGCATTCTGAGTAATACATCCAAAGAAATCAGAACTCTGAGGCAAGCAGTTCCCTCAAAGAACATATTTATTGGATACATCATATTGGCACAGCTGGTGAAAACCAACTCTGAAGTTTCCCACACTGATAGCATAATTTAAAAGTAACAGTTTCCCTCCCCAATTGTTCTAAGTCATATTGTCCAATTAAAACAGTTGGCAGACTCCCAGTTACTCCTTCCCTCCTTCAACTGCCAACTGTTGAGATGACTTGATTTCCATGGGAAGGCTCATTGTTGTGTCTTCAGACTGTCATCCGTTCCGCTAAGAGTGTGTGGCAACTATGAAGCACCTATGAAGCAGCAAAAGATGACGTCAGCCAGGTTTGATTCAGAGTTGACAGGAGTGATGTTTAAAATCAATCTGTGCCCCCTTTTACAGGTTTAATTATGTGCTTTTTAGTTCCCTTTATATTTTTATATATGGTGGGTTGATATTGCCTAGTGTAGGAATAGTTTGAGTTTTATTCTTTGATTATGTAGATAGCTCAAATAATGTTCATGGAAATTCTTCTATGTTTCTACCTTTGCTTGCTCCCATAAAAGCAAGAAAGGAAACACTCACTGATAATGCTTTTCTTTGCATTAGCAGTTGTCTTTGATATAAAACTATGGTCAGGCTATTTGTTTTATGTGATAAATACATTATTTTACACTAATTTTCAGAGGATTATTTTCTTGAAACAGGCATATTTCAGTGCTGGAATAGCTGAATCACAACCACACTCTTTTTATTAGTGTTTTTATTGATGATGATGTCCTTGAAATAAAACTATATCATTTGTATAGTGCATCTTCTACTGAAAATGCAAAACTGAGAGCAGGAAGCATTTCAATGAAGAAAATAGTGTTTATTATTAATAGAAAATATAACTACTGCTATTGCTAAGATCCAGCAGCAGTTGATGAAATTCCTGCAACTACATCTATATAGTTTTGAATAAAATGACTGCATATGAGACATATTCTCAATAGTGTTGTAAAATGATTGCCTTTGCTGCAACTCTACACTGTGGAACCAACTGAGTTTTCAAAATAAATTGCTTTTCACCTGTAGTTCTGCATGTGAGAAAATAATGCCATATCCCCATTATGTGAGGTAATCACAATGTATGATGTGCAACCATTTACCACATCAGGACTTGTAATTGCAGCCAAGTCATCAATTTCTTCTACCCAACTATATTTGCAAAATATTAGCAAGTTCAAAGAAAACATATTTTAAAATAGATTAAATAGGTTTCACTCATGTTATAATATGTATATGTATATTTAAAAGCACAACTACAATGACGTGGGAAAATACCGAACAAAGAAGAATGATGAAAATATATATATATATATATATATATATATATATATATATATATATATATATATATATATATATATATATATTCTTAAGTTTCCACGGGTATTTACATGTATGGTATTCAGCTTTTGGGGGGTATTTTCCCATGTAATTATAGTTGTGCTTTTAAAGTTGTAGCAACGTTTCGGCAGAATCTCATCTGCCATCATCAGGCTTCTGTATTGTGTTCATCTGTGAGTCAGACTATCACAGCCATTTCAGTTTTAAATTAGGGGCAGCCTACTGCTGTGCCAGAATAGTTTTTTCTTCATCCTGATTGGTTGGGAGTCTGGGTCTGTGTTTATTGGTCTTGGAGTTTGCTGTGCTCTGCTTGATTGGTGTTTCTAATATCTTCTGTCTGTTTGTGGGTCTTTTTGTGTCTTGATTGGTTGGCAACATTGTGTTCCTTTATTGGAGGCCTTTACTGCAGCTTGGCTCTGAGTAAATGGATTGCTATCATTTGTTAGGAAGCTAGGTTTCATCTGGGTGCCTGGTTGGGGTGTGTTTGAGCTGGAGGTATCAGTGGGAATCTGTTTGTGCCCAGGTGTTAGCCTGGCTTGTGGTGTGGAGATTTTTTTGCTTGTGAGTGCAGGCTTCCAAATAATTGAGTCTGGTGGAATCATCTCTTCTATTCATGCTTTCAGGTCTTTTTTCAATCTCTATGGCTTCTCTGATGATTCTGTGGCTGGGGTTTTCTATAGTGGCTAGGGTTTTGGGGCCATTGAAGTTGATGCTATGACCTGTGGCTTTCATTTGTTGGACTAACATATATATATATATATATATATATATATATATATATATATATATGTGTGTGTGTGTGTGTGTGTGTGTGTGTGTGTGTGTGTGTGTGTGTGTGTATCTTTGGTTCGGGTTTTCTCCCGCGTAAGATTGGAAGTATCTGGGCAGCGTTTGATGAAGTCTCATTCATCATCTTCAGGCTTCTGTCTTTGGCTCTGTGCTTCTCAGAGTGATGAGAAGCACAGAGCCAAAGACAGAAGCCTGAAGATGAAGAATGAGACTTCATCAAACGTGCCCAGATACTCTCCAATCTTACCCGGAGAAAACCCGAATAACCAAAGATCCACATACTAATACCCGCGAGAACCTCAGAAAACAAACATATATATATATATATATATATATATATATATATATATATATATATATATATATATATTGATTGACATAGGCAAATCCAAGCCACTATTAGATTTATTTTTGACCAAGAATGTGTGCAAACTCATCATAGGTTTTATTCAATAAACCAAGATTAAGTCTTAATACTATGAATGAACAAAACCTGCTCTGTGTCATAAAATTCTTGTAGTAGATAACAATCTTTGTCCTTCGATAATTCAACTCCATATATGTGTGTGAATATGTGTGTATGAATGTATGTGTGTGTGTGTGTGTATGTGTGTGTAGAAATTAGTGCAATTTAAACATGATTCCGTGACTACATTTGTTGCCACACTGGGGTAATTAAATTCTACATTTTCTCAGGGAATGCAATTGGTACATTATTGGCTTTTAACTGATCAAATAGCTACCTTGATCATTTATTACTGCAAAAATGTAAAGCTTTATTCCCATTTACTAGAACCATTGTCAACAGCACAGTGTGACCATCAGTGCCATTCGGGCTTTATCTGCTAAACACAATGAAATAAAACCTCACAGCATTTTATCTGAAAACAATGACTATTAGCATGCAAAAACATCTTATAAATAAACATTCAGAAACAGATCCTGACATTACTTTTATACCACTAATTTACAGAATTGTTTCTATGTGTATAGTAACTGTCTGCATGAGGTATATTCTATAAGTCTAGCTTTCAAATATTATAAACATTACAGCTGCATAGGTAAGGTTCAATAATATAGTCAGAACAGTCTCGTAGTTAAGATATTATCTAGGGCTGGGTAAGCTAAATTCCAATCTACCCTTATTAAAATACTTTCGGTCCATTCCATTTTTGAAATAATCAATCTAGTTCATAAATCTTTTATGGAGAAAAAAAATGAAAGGAATGGAAATCATGAAACAAAGGCAGGATATAAATCTAATAAATAAATAAGGAGTCTCAGAATGTGAAATATCCTTCAGGTTTCAAACAATATGAATATTACTCCCCAAATTCTTTTTTTTTTTTTCATATTTCCATCTAGTTGAGATTTATTTTCATAATGTTTTGTTTTTCAAATAGCCCATTTTCAAACTTAGGAAACATTCAAAGTGACCAATTGCTTTGTTGGAGCTAAATAAGGGGCAGTAGAGTTTGGTGTTATAAGAATACTGACAGCATTCCCATTCAAAATAAGTTGAAATAAGTTAAATTACATCAATGTCAAATAGTGTAGAGGAATAAATGGAACTCCAGTAGGATTCCAGTAATAGCTTAAGTAATCAAGCTGCTTTTGATCATCTTATAGACAGCCTGCCAGAAAAAAGGGGAAGGAAGGAAGGGAGGGAGGGAGGGAGGAGGGAGGGAGGAAGGAAGGAAGGAAGGAAGGAAGGAAGGAAGGAAGGAAGGAAGGAAGGAAGGAAGGAAGGAAGGGAGGAAGGAAGGAAGGAAGGAAGGAATCATACTAGATGGTCAATAGCATCACAACTCACTGAGACAGGCATGAACTTCATTAGCAGATAACCTAACCAGTAACATAGACTGGTATATCTTATCTGCTAATGAAGTTCATAATCTTGCTTGAAGGTCTAATTCAAATAGATTCAGATAATAAATATTATTCAGATACTGTAACATCAGCAGTCTCTTAATTAATATTCTTCTATTTGCTAGCAAAATATGTGTAAAAATGCCTGAGAAAAAACCAAAAGCTGTGCCCAACATGCAGTTTTTCAACAACATATTTATCATAACCAGTAATGAAAAATGCATTATTTTGCATGCTTCTGGATACTTTCAACAAACAAAAATATCAATTAAGCAGGAGTTCTGAGGTTGCATGTGGTAATGGAACTAGAAACAAATAATTCTATTCATCCTCGTCTACTCTACCAAACAGAGCCAGCATATTTCCAAATTATTTTGTACAATAATATATGCATTGTAACTAATACCTTATATCACATTTGTATAAGATGTCGACTTCATTCTGCATTGCATTTAAATTGGAAATCCTCATTAGATACATACAGTGAATAAGAGTAAGAATTAAAATGAAAATTTTCATATTATCCAGCAAAAAGAGGATTAGGAGCCTCTTTGACAAATGAGATTTAATTTACATATTACCAGGATGAATTATAACATCCCTATTGTAACATTCATAGCTGAAGTCAATTTAAATTTTATGGTGATGTTACAAGTGGGTAGGTAAAGCTACATGCTATTGCCACTTTGGACTATTAGGAAAACTTTAAGTCTAGCAATCTAATCAACAGATAGTAGTTATGGAATATTTATGTCTAAATATTCTCTCCTCTTTAAATATTTGTCTTCATACGAAGCATTTAATTTTTTCCTATTAATTTCTTTTTAATGGAGAATTGGTAGACAGTCTTTCAATAGTTTAACCTTTTGGTAATCTTTGTAAGGAGCAAGGAATATGATTGGGTTGTTCTGCAGACAGAAGGGAGATGAGAGTTTCACTTTCTCTAGATTTTGTGTGAATGTGAAGATATGTGCGCTGCTTTTGGATTCAATTATACACTCACGCACAGTTACTATTGAAATTAGCAATTTTTTAAAGATTGTGGAGATAACAGCAGACATGGAATGCAAACCACAATAATGTCTCTGAAACAAATTTACCTGAGTGTTGTTCCTTTTAACAGGAACATGCAAAAGAATAGTCAAAATCCAGTCCAGAGGTCAGAATTCACAAGCAACTATCAATGGAGTATCACAACAATTAGACAGTTGCCAAGAGGATTAGGACTCAGATTACATTCTGAAATCAGACTGCCTTTGAGCAACAGATTTACTCTTTTGCTTAACAGGAACTTTATAGAATGTACTTGTCAATTGACAAGTCTAAAAGAATTTAGAAACAGGAAACGCCTATAAAAACATTCAAGGATATTGGTGTGAAAACACTCAAGATTATGATTGCCTGCTGCGAAGAAATGTAGGGGGGAAAACTACAGTATGTCTGAAAGATTATAATATGTTACCTATATTATGATCCTTGCACTCCTTTGTCAATAACCTTAATACCACCACAAGCCAGCAAAAAAAAAAAAAAAACTGTATTGAAAACTTTTCAAAGAAATTAAAGAGAGAAAAGTGGCAATTTAAAAATGTGGCTTCAGAAAGAACATTGGAACTCAAGCTCATGTATTAAATATATGATGGAGATAGAAAAATAATATTAAGGAGAACTCTAACTTTTTTAGGCCACCCCAAAGCTTTTGATAACTTTGTAAGACTCTCAAATCAGCTAATATATCTGAGCATCTGATTGGATATAAAAGAATAATAATTGGACTTCCAGTTGTTCTTCCATCAGAGTCTGAGAGGAATCTGCAATTGTGCATAGTTTCTCTCTGAGCTTGCTTGTTGGAGAGTCCTGAACGGGGCCGGAACCACCCTGGAGTAGTGATGAAAAAAGAGGGAACTGCTTGGAGGGTTGAGGGGAGCCTCATCTCTCCTTCCTGACAGATAAACCCCCTCCAAAGACAAGTTGCAGCAGTGGGCAAAATGGCCACCACAAAGATGGGAAGCAGTCCAGGAAACTAAGACTGTGTTGGAACAGTGAAATAGTGAGTGGAGTGTGAACCAGGTGAAATACATGGACATTAAGGTACCCTGGAATTAAGAAACAAAGAACTATTTTGGATGAACGTGTGTAGAAGCAGTGATTAGAGAGGGGGGGAGGAAATTGGAACTTATAAAACTGGCTTTAAATACTGAAATGAATTAATTTGGAGATGAAAATTCAGAGGAAAATATTTGATCACAGAAGGCTTGGAAATTAAATTGGATAACTATTGGGCTTTTGGCACTAAATAGGCATAAGTAAATGCTGTAATTGAATGTGTTGAAAAGACACAATGGCTAATAATTGAAATTAGTGAAATTAAGAAAAGTTTTATAACAGAAAAAGTGAAAGAAAGGGTGCAATGTGGAAATACTATTGAGAGTGCCACCTGATGGTACAGGAAAAATTTAAGTGACTCTTTGAAAAGTGTTTGGTGGTTTTAAAATTGGAACTTGGAATTTAAAAGAAAATAAGAGGAACTCCATCATAATAAAATAAAAACCCTGAAAAGTGAAATGCCAGAATATTGCAGGGGGAAAGATATTTTTTTTAATTGCTTTGGAACCACCTGGTGACTTTTGGAAAAAGTTGGAAAAGAATCTGGAAACAAAGACATATGGACATTGTTTGTTGAAATTAAATATAAAAGACGCTGGTTGAAACAACTGACTGGATGTTTGGATTGGATATAATTATTAAGGAAGAGGGGAGAAAAGGAGCAGCATATACAATGGGGGAATTATTTGCAGAAATAAGACTGGATCTACAAGATATGAAGAAAATGATGAAAGTAAGCTTGGAAATGTGCAACAATATACTACAAAAACTGGAAATGGCTATTCAGATTGAAGAAGAACAGAGAAACAGATGGGGAGGAGTTAAATAAAGAGGAAGCCAGTTTTGAAGATCAAGTGGAGCAACAATCATTTAAACAGGGATTTAAAATTAAAAAAAAAAATAAAATAAATAAATAATTGGAACAAGAAATGGAGGGAAATAATAATGGCAAAAAGATAAAGATAAAGAATATAAGGAAAAATAGGAAGCAAACAGAAATGAAAAGAAATTACATAGTTAGGAGGATGAGACACAATGAGTTAAAAAGGATAGGGAAGGAGATTCTGCAAGGTAATGTGTTATGATATATAAGAATAGGTATTTGAAATAGATAAGATTGGAACGGATATGTTTTTTCTTTCTAAGAATTATGTTATACTAGATATGGAATTTAGTGTAATAGATATGGAAATGAGAATTTATTATCAGAATATTAATTAATAATTAGCAATGTATAAAATTATGAGAATCATAATGGAAAAATTAATATGTTTCTATAATTAATTGACTAGATTAATATTTTTGCAATATATAGATGATTTATAAGGTGATTGAGAAAAGAATACTATGTGGAATCTGACGATATATATATATATATATATATATATATATATATATATATATATATGTATATATATTTGTTTTCTTAAGTTTTAAAGCACAACTATAATGATGTGGGAAAATACCCAAATATATATATATATATTCGAACCTGCATTATTAAGTGATTTTGAAGGTAGCCAGGATGAGGAAGTGGACTTAGCTATGAGAGATGAACCTAATTTATTGAAGGTGTTGGAGTCCTCTCCCTCCCTCGAATCTCCCTCTCTGATTACGCAGCAGCCGGTAACAGATAATCAGGAAAACGTGCGAGAGGTTTCAAGTGAGGAGGAGGACTTTGAGGGATCCTGGCTTGATGTGAGAAATAGACGGATATTGAGACATCAATCTCAGTTGGGAAAGCAGCGTCAAGCCAGTGATTAAGTAATGAGACTAACACGCCCCCTTAGGGGAATAAAAGGAAACAGATCAGCTTGAGAAATTTGCCAGAAGCAAAGTGTCTTGTTAGAGCGAAAGTACTGTGAAGATTATCTGAGGCATTGTGATTTATAGGCACTTCAGGTTTGCCAAACAGATTTCAGAACTACTGCTGAGGACTGGAAAAACCTCAGCAGTTATCTTTGTTGGGGTTTTTTTTTGGCTGCTTATATTTTTGGAACTTTAGAATTTTGATTGCTCACCTGTGCATACAGGTGAGACATAACATATATATATGCACTGCACTTTGATAATAAATCATTGATAAAATGATCTTTTTATAATAATCGTCTAATAAAACATACCATTGAAAACCTTGAAAATTACCATACACTTTTGGAATATCAAGTTACATATATCTAGGCCAGCTCCTTCTCAGTCAGTCTGCGTGAAGTACAAAAGACAATGAACCATATCACAATAGCCAGGAGAGAGATCAACAATCAGAAGATAAAGGAAAGATGTTTCACTAATAATTCTTTACTGTTGCAAGTTGTTGAATTGCTCAAAACATTACAAAAGGATATGAATACATGTGTATTAAAAATAATCATGTCTGAAAATCAAATTGAGATTGCGTCCCTTTGCAATTTTTAAAAAAGAGGAGTCTTTTTTCTCCTCCTAAGCAAGGGGTAGAGATTTTCTTTTAAAAATATATTTCTTCTGGATAATGAACTCAAAGGAGCAGATTTATATCAACCAAAGATATAGAAAGAAACATGCTTGATCTCTCAATGATTCACTTATTTTTTAAAAAATTGAGAGACTCAGTGGCCATTTTCCTATTCTCCTACATGCAGCATAAAAATGTCCCAATAAACTGATATTGTCCAATCATTTCTAATCTATTTCAAATGCAACTCCTTGTCTTTCTGAAACTCCTTGTCTTTCTGAAAATTCCTAGAAAGCAGTTAACAATTTCAAAAGTGATTAGAAAACATGCAATCTGTGTCCATAACATGTCAAACACAGGTTTGCGAAAAAAATGAAATCCCTTCAATTCCCAGAGCTCTAAACTTGCTGAAGTCTGCCTTGTTGTTTCCTATGATGAACTGTATGGAGCACTTGAAGACAATTTCAAGTCCTCTCCTTATCCTGAGAGGTATCATGAGGAGCATGTCTATTTACTGACATTTCATTCCTCCACTGGCTCTGTTAGCCATTTGTGAGGCACAACCAGATTAGCATAGAATGAGCTCTAAACTTTTACACTTTTCTTAATATGAATGAGAAATCAAAATGTTTCTAAACTTCTCTGCATGCCACTACAAGTCACAAACATGAATCAATATCATCACAAGTGGCTAAGCACTTCATTCCAAGGATTTGCTAAAGTTGCCCAAACCTTTCTTACCACATGTCAACTAGAATAGTTTGTATTTATTTTATCCCACCAGAGAGATTGTTGAAAGAGGAAATCAATTACTATTTTTAACTAGTCCTGCAATAAGGGTGCAGACATAAGATATTGTGATCATGGTCTCTTTTAGATTTGAAACTCATTTTATACAATGTTATAATTGATTGTAATATGTAATTATATCAATTACTATTTTGTGATATGCTCGCATACTTAGTTATAAGTGCAAAATAAATATTATTACTACTTGTGAAAAAGACATTGGTACCTGGCAGTGGGTATTGAACAATTTATGACAACATATTTTTATGCAAACTGAAGGACAAGAAAAATAATGTGTTAAAAAGGTTATTTGATAACCCACTTATGCTTACATCTATATTATTCAAATCCATTTTGGATTATACCTCTGAAATTAATGTAGAGGATTTTCCTGATGTCTTGTGTCACTATACCAAAACCAGGATGTTTCTAGTAAGTCAGCAAGAGACAGAAGCTTCCTAAAGACAAGACAACATGCAGTATCATGCTACTAAAATCAAGACATTAATGAACCAGTAGGATACTTTGGGATAGACTAGGATGCTGGAATACTTACATTGGATGGATTTGGTAGAAAAATAAAAGAATGCTTAAAGTGTTTGCCACCATATAAACAAAACAAACAATTGTCTGACTGTGCTAACTCTTGCTGGTGACAGATAATTATGGCAGAAGGAAAGAAGAATGATGTCTAGTTTTCCTTCTCTTTCTTAGATTTCTTTTTATTTCTCTCGCTGAGAAATTTTACGTTATTTCAGGATAACCATTACAGTGTGCCAACTTTGGGGGGTACTGAGGCATTGAAGTGGCTTTATATTCACTGGATCCTGCAACCCTACTGACTCATTCTACTTAGTATGCATATATTTTTCTGTCTACTGTGTTAAACAACTTAGAAAAAGTTTGGAAGTATATAGTAGTAGGACTATACTTTCTACCAGGAAGGGTAGGTATGGAAGAACAAAAAGATCACATAATTCTGAATCAGCTTTTCTGCTCTGTTTTATTCAATCTGTCATATTCAATCTCTTGGCAGTCAAACAATGTATTATTTTCAACAATTTCACTCTTTTACAAGACTTGCAATATATAATGTCATAGGTTCTTTCATTTACTCTACTCAGTGGGCTCCAAAACACAAAAGAATATAACAAACCAGGCTCCTTAGGAACACATATAATACTCAGAGGATGGTGCCTACTGCTCACTACTCCATTCTTTCCTATTTCATTACTCCATTCTTTCCAACTCCTCCTACTGCTCTTGCAAGTCCTATAGCAAGAGGACAGGATCTCTTTCTTTCTGTCTATATACTGTTTAGAAACACACACACTACAATACCTAGCTGTTCTTTGCTCAGGTTTTATAGGCAACAGCTATTGTATTGCCTAGGCAGAGTTCTTAAAGGGACAGGGCAACAGCAGCACAGGTGTTAGTCAGGTTGTTGGCAACCTGTCCTCTCTGTCAGTATAAATTAATAAAATGAATAATTTTTAAAAAATGTGACTCTGAAAGTGTAGATCACTACATATACTATCTGAAAGTTATTATTTCTAAAATTTGTTTTCATATTTTCTAGGTTCAGAGAATACCAGCTACTTTAAAGAGTTAATTTGTCACAGTCTAAGATATTATGCAGAAATATTTAGATAGCACTAATTTAGGAACTTCAGATACAACTAATGCATTATTTCCAAATTATATGCTGAAGACATTTTAATTACCATTTTTGCTATTCAGCAATTTAAGATAGCTCTAATTATTTTTTTCAAAATATCAAAAACATTTTTTTCTAAACATCAATTAAAAGAAAACTGATAACAATAAATAATAAACTAAACCAATGTGCTTTCCACCTCTCCAGCCTGAAAACTAGAATTTACTCCAGAGGATTGGATTCCTCAATCTATCAACTTCTTGTAAAAGTTAAATTCTTCCCAATGTATGTGAAATATGTGAATCCCAAATAGTCATAGAAGTAATAATTATTGGGAAACATATTAAATTTATTCTAACAATCAGAATAACCTAAACATTTGACAAGATATTATAACATATTCTTATAATATGGTAAAGAACTTTTGTTAAAAAAACCCATAAAACTCCTTAATTGCATAATACATATACACACTTCGCCATTGTTTCAACTGGGAAACTACAATCATTCCAGGCCAAACCAGGTCTAAAAATGTTAAAGAATTCCTGAAAAACTGGCAACAAATGGGCTATCAACAGGTACATAGAGAGAAACAATATCTACATAACATACAAAATAGATAACCAAACAGCTAAACAAGAAACAAAAAACAAAACAAAACACCTCCTTTTGTAGCAATCAAATCCCAGATAAACAAACATTAGCATCAATGTTAGTACTAGATCAACAATTAAACAGTAAACAATACACTAACCAAGGATTATTTACTTAGACAAACAATCTAATAGTAAACAACAGCCTAATCAAGGAACCACCATGAACTCCCAGCACACTGAGAGGACAAGTATATAAACAGGGAACACTGTTTCTAACACTGTTGATGTTACCTAGATGGGTAATGAAATGTTGAGAGATGGGAGGGAGTTGGAGGAGGAGGAGGAGAACTTAAACTTAATACTTCAATTGTTTATCCATTATGTTGACAAAAATAACAAATTTAAATTGACATAGTACATTTTCTCACATAGCAAAACTAATTTAAAATTTGCTTTGGACAACAACCAGGATTCCATCAAAGCTCTGGGAGATCCCTAAATATTCTAATCATAAATACCATAATCATAGCATAAGCTTTTAAAACAGAATTACATATTTTTATCATTTAAAATAAATGGTTAATATTCTTTAACATATTCTTCTAATTTAATAACATTATGCCACACTTTACCAAATATGCTTTAAATTAGTTTCCATATATTTTACCTGTGGAAGAATCTTCATAAACAGATACTTAGTTAACAGCAGGATCTTTGACACTGGAGTATATTTGTCCTGGTACCTTTAAGTTTTGTTAAAGTAAAAATTATGATCTTATTCCATTATTTTGCCCATTGTACTATGGCTTTTATTTAATTAAAAGAATAAAAGTTTCCTTCTAACCTGATTTAGTGCTGGGCAAATTATCTACATAAAATACTATAGTCCAACAGAGATTTTTATGTTAGTATCTATTGTGTTTTACAGAAGTTCTATTTGTTGGTCCGCAATTTGAGCGGGAGTTTTGTTTGTTCTGATTGGCTGAGCAGCCTGACAGTGAACTATAAAAGGGAGCTGTCAGACAGCATCAGCTGCTACCTGTCAGCTGGCTGATTCAGCAACATATCAGCAGACTAGGGTAACCTGTTTCTTTGTTACAATAAACATTGTTTCCTTCTTCAATGCCTGCCTCAGCTCATTCTTAGAAAGAATATAATAGTATTCACAATTTTAATACAGATTTTAAAGAAAGAATAGAAGAAAAAAAGAAAGAAAGATGCTATTAACTAAGCATCTGTTTATGAAGATTCTTCCACAGGTAAAATATATGGAAACTAATTTCAATTTTAAAAAGCGTTTTTACATTGGTAGTATCTTTGCCAGAGAATGATAGATAATGAAAAACTAAAAAGAAAAATAATTATGACCTTTTCCATGTAAGAAATATTGATCAGTCAGTTCATGAAACTATAATCAAACTTGATCCCTAAATAAAAGTCACTTCTAATCCTGTCATTAAGTTAAAGGCCTGTTAGCTATTCAGTTTTCAGTCTGAATGGTTCCACTTTCATTAACTTTATTATACTACAGAGTTATGAATTGTAATTCTCCAATATATGGCAGATTTTGATCAACATATTAATGTACCACAAAAAATAAGTGACAGAGATATCATGTAGAAATTATTAGCTTTGTTAGGATAGGCCATTCCTTCTCTTTTTTCCTTATCCTATCATCTCTTTAAAAATGTTTTGCATCATTTGCAGCTTCCTTGTTAATCTTAGATTTGTGAACTGACCATTAACACATAGCAATACTTATAGTTAAGGATACTAGGAGAATATGGATAATTAGTTACTTTAAAGTAAAAATAGAACACTATCCTTTCATTGGAAACTACTGTGCTGCACTAAAAACTACATCTGCATTTTTGTACCATTTTACTTCAATATAAGGAAACTAATTTGTTAGGTAGAAAAGGTAGAAGGTAAAAGAGGTAGAAAACTTTTCTCCTCTTTCACAGTAGAAAAAAAAAACATCCAGAGGACTGGAAGTCAAATTTCAGAACAGTTTTTAAAATTGGCTTTATCTTAGGTATATCATAAATCTGTTCTTTTCTAAAACAAGAATGTAAATATTGGAATATATGTATTTCTCAAATTTATATAGCTGCCCATCTCATGAGAAGTGACTCTGGGTTGTATATAATAATCAGTAATAATAATATTCATACATAAACAGGAATTTTAAAATATAAAAATTAACATTGAAAGTAAAGATTAATTAAAATAAAATATATACAAATATAGCCACCCAGAGTTACCTTGAGGTCAAATGGGCAGCCTATAAATTCTGTAAAAAAATAAAGAAACACACCCCAAGCAGAGAAAAATTGAGAACATCCAATCTCAATAATGGAGTCATCTAAACAAGTTTTCGATTGCCTGAGACTGGATCTGATGGCATAACCAGGTCTTAAGGAACTGGAACATCAAAATAGATAGAGCTGACCTAATGCTGGAGGTTAGAGGAATTGCAATAAGATAGGACAGCAATAAGACCTGCTGTCTGGGATCCATCAAATGTAAACTCCTGACAGATGGTAACCCCAGCATACCTTCTTGCTGGATCTAATGAGCCAACATAAACAAGAAGAGGTAGTCTCTCAACCTTATTGCTTATTATGAATGGTTTTAAAGATTAAAACCATCACCTTGAATTACACTCAGAAGCAAACTGGAACCCAAAGAAGCTCCTGGAGCAGATGGATAATAGGTGCTGTTCTAAAGCAAACAAACCTGCAAGTGCTGCTGCTGCATTGTGCACCAGCTTCAGTCTCTGAATAATCTTCAAGAGTACCCCATATTGGCCACCTTCTGTACATGATTAGGGCATGAGTAATTGCAAGTGGTGGCTTCCAAATCTAGGCACAACTGGTGTGCAACACGAAGCTGTGCAAGGGACCTCTTAAATACAAGTGCCATATGTTCCTCTTAAATACAAGGGCCACATGTTCCTCAAGCTTGTCTAAGAGGACCCCCTGGATTGCACATTGAGTTTGTCTGGGGCAATCCAATCCCCTTCTAGGATCAAGACTCAGAACCACTCAGTCTTGCCAAGCTGCTGTTCTGCTTCTAGATCTTCACAGCCTGCAGCCACTGGAATTAGATATTCACACCATTGCTTAACTTGCTAAGGTCATAGAAACAAGTTGGATTTCATCAGAATATTAAGCAGCCTCATTTGGATGTTAAAAAGTAGAGGAGAGAGTATCAATTAGAACAACTAGACCCAAGGACAGTTTTCCCCCAAGCCATCACTTTGCTAAACAATTAATTCTGTCAAACTATCCAGAAAGACAGTATACTATCATTATTCTCATCTTTCCTATTACCTGTCTCCTTATCTAGAGTAGAATAGAATAGAATAGAATAGAATAGAATAGAATAGAATAGAATAGAATAGAATAGAATAGAATAGAATAGGAGTTGGAAGGGCCCTTGGAAGTCTCCTAGTCCAACCCCCTGCTCTGGCAGGAAACCCTATACCATTTCAGACAAATGGAGAATTCACAACTTTTGGAGGCAAGTTGTTTCACTGGTTAATTGTTCTCTCAGGAAATTTCTCCTTAGTTCTAGATTGCTTCTCTCCTTGATTAGTTTCCATCCATTGCTTCTTGTCTTCTCCTCAGGTGCTTTGGAAAATAGTTTGACTTCCTCTTCTTTGTGGCAACCCCTGAGATATTGGAACACTGCTATCATGTCATCCCTAGTCCTTATTTTCATTAAACTAGACATACCCAAATCCAGCAACTATTATTTATATGTTTTAGCCTCCAGTCCCCTAATCATCTTTGTTGCTCTTCTCTACACTCTTTCTAGTGTCTCAAAATCTTTTTTACATCGTGATTACCAATGCAATAGGCAGTATTCCAATTTTGGCCTTAGCAAGGCATTAAAAGTGGTATTAACACCTCACATGACCCTGATTCTACCCCTCAGCTGATGCAGCCTAGAACTGTGTTGGCTTTCTTGGCAACTATAATACACTGCTGGCTCATATTTAAGTGTTCTTATGACTATAACTTTGTTGCTTGTATCTTATGATTTATATTATTTACTTAGTATGATTTATGTTGATTGCTTATTTAGTATCCATGACTATCACTAAGTGATGTATCTAATCTTTTATGATGAATGCATTTTTACAATAACTAGGATAATGATCTATCACTATTGTTGTATACATACTGAAAGCTTATGCACAAGAGACAAATTCCTTGTGTGTCTAATCACACTTGGCCAATAAAGAATTCTAATTCTAATTCAAACCCTGCAGCACCCACATAGTAGAGGGCAGGAATCACCACTAACTGGAATTGAACACGAAAAAAGGAGACAAACCAGTACAAAACCATACTGCCCTCTCCCAATCCTCTGAGCAAATCCGGAAGGCTACTATAGTTGATTGTAACAAAAGCCATTCAGAAATCAAGTAGGGCAAGGATGGATGTATAGCCCCCATCTTACCCTTGCCAAAGATCATCCAAAAGTTTGACCAAGTCCATTTCCATCTCATAACCAGTGTAAGAGATGACCAGGCAGAACCTGAGGAAGGGGGTAAGATGTGTCATAAGTCACAAGTCCTGGTGCACTCACAAGTGATTTAAATGCAGTCCACCTTGAATGTCTTCTTATTTCTGCTCATTTCTCTTGATCATTAGTAGGTCAGATTTTTGTGAAGAGCTTAAGCTTGCAATAAATCTTTATACACATTTGAACTGTTTGAATTTTCTGATTTCCTTAACACCTGACAACCAGATCTGAATTCTGACTGAATCCTGCTTTATCCAAGTCCTTTGGAGTTATTGTACAACCACTTTTTCAACCAACTTCCCCCAAAAAGGGATGATTAGATACTGGATGAAACTTATGCAAAATAATGCCATTTGTGGATATATAACATTGAACAGAAAGCTTCATAATTTTATGTTTATTGAAATTGTGATTGCCTAAATCTTAGAGTAATGCAATAAGAACATTCCAGATGCTCTTTTTTTCCTTTCATTGAGAAGCAAATCAAATCTTATTGCACTTTATTATGGCTTGCAAAACAGTTGTCTAAAGAAACCTGGGATTATTTATTAAATTTGTAATATTTCATTTGAGCTTGTTGGATACAGGACCTCACATTATGAAAAATATGTAATCAGTCTTCTTGATCAGATTCAAACTCTGTTTAATTCAGTCACTATCCACATACGTTTCAGAAGTCTACAAACTGATCTTAGCAGATATAGTATAACTGCTCTCCACTCATCTTTCTTAAGACTTTATATTCTTAAGTATCTAGATAAATTCTCATCTTTTTGAGGACTGCTTTTAGTTATTGAACATTTGTATTTCAATTGCTTTATATCTTAAGCATGTAGAAATTGCCTATCTAAGAAATAAGAGAATGGTCCCAGCTTTAATTATCTAGAATTTTAATCCTACACAAAATATGTCAACACATTTTTCTGACCCATCAGTTTTTCTCCTAACTGCAGAATGCTATCCGTCTGAAGTGCTTTCACCACTTGTTACATTAATTGTTAATCAAAGTGATTCTTATAGTTGGAATTGAAACCAAATACATTTTACAGAAAGGGGGAATTCCCCCATCAAGCTCTCTTTCCAGCACTTACTCTTCATTAGGGAAAGAGGAATAAATATACCCAAATGGGTCCAATAGAGAAGTGGCTGTTGCAGCTTGTTCAGTGATTCACAGAGCAAAAGAAAAGAAATTGCAGCTGCTCTCTAATCATGTCCCTACCATTCAGTTTTGGATCTCAACTAAGCCTGGTGTTTCGAGTGCTACCAGCAACTACAGGAACAAATGTTCCTGTTGGAATTGAGCCAAATAGAGTTGCACAAAGTACTAATGAGTCACTCTACTATTGTTTACCATGCTGGCTGTTCTCTCTTTCAAGCAAGAAGCACTTGTGCAGAATGAAGGAAATAAACATTTCTACCCAGTTGCAGGGAAGGACTTCTCTGCATATGCTCCATTTAAGAAAAAGTACTTGAGTCTTCATTTCAACCAGAAGGCTAATGTTTATTCTGGATAGCAAAATAATCAGAATTGGTAATGGAGGATTTGAAAGTGTCACTTGCACTATTATGCAGAAAAAAATATCAGCATTTTATGGCTGCAATGAAAACACAACACTAAAACAAACCATCTTAAGGAGGAGGAAGTATGAAGTGGATGAGGTTTTTTTTAAACAAAATGTAACAAATTCACAGGCCTCCATAATATCTACATTGATATTTAATATAACAGGCAGGTGTTTTTCTTTAAAAAAAGATTTCTGGCAATTATTGGTATTCAACTCAGACCCTATACACTTAAAATATATTGTCAGTCATTGATGTATAGCTTTTTAAGGAAAGATTTATTATTGACTTGAAAATAAGGAATGCTTCCAATTAACTGCCTTGTTAAGGTAGAAACCTTTGCATTGTGTGGTATATTTACAGTGCTAATTCACAAATGGCTATTTGGCTAGTCTCATGAACAACAAAAGCAATGCCAAAGGTGTCTCCACATGACATCTTTTGCCAAATTAGTAGCCTTCATATGTTTAAGGGTCACACTATCAGAATTGTCTGGGAATTATTGGAATATTTTTTTCCAACACATATAAAACTGAGTGGGTTGGAATTTTTTTATTTTATTTTGTCCCTATTGAAGCTGATGTCGAAGCTAAATCAAGATCTAATGGAAATATTTAAAGGTCATAAAGGAAAAATTCTAATAGAAGCTAAAAAATAATAAAATTTCCTTTTATTTTAAGTTAGTGAGATCTATTATCAGGAGAGTAGCAGTATGCATATGTTATGTACTTTAAGGCAGGCTGGGTTGCAGAATTTTTCATTTACAGAAAGAATGAAAAAATATTTAACTCATTTTGATGGAGCAGAAATTAATTTTAAAAAATATTAAAAGACATAATCACATTTCTGTATAATTTCATTTGTATTCAGTTTTACTGTCTGAGTTAGGTTCTTGGATTTTAAAAAAATGTGGGCTAAAATTTATGTCATAACCAGGTGATTAAAAAATGGCTTTCCAGTCACACAGTTGTCTTATACAAATAATGGAGAATACATCTTTCATCTTATCTAAATAGATGTTTCATCCTGAACAAATACTTTATTGTCATGAAAATACAGTCAGGGCTAATTACCTTTTTATTGTAAGGTAGGCTACAACTTGGTTCAAGGTGGTTGCCTTCCTATCCAACTTCTACTGTTGTTTGTTCTTTGCTATGCTGCACCAGCTGCTCCTTATAAAAGATAGGCGCAGGCCAAATGGAAGAAAACAAGATTCAAAAGGAAATTTCTAAAAAGTTCTGGGACATTTTTAGAAACAAACTACCAGAGGGAAGGTCGGAACTGATGAAGAGAGGTACATCATTAGGAAGAATCCAAAGAAAAGGTGACAATAAACTGAAATGCAAAGAAAAGGATGAAAAGGACAACAGAAACGTGAAGGCAGGATCAGAAAAAGCAGTAACAAGTTTGCAAAGGCCTGGATACCTTTGTCCTACTCTTTTTTTGTGTTCAGGCAGAGTATCTGAGGGACAGAAGACATGTTGTCAGTGTAGCTGTCAGCTTTGGAAGACATATTAACACCAGACACTTCCACACTGCCACATTCTTGAGCCTGGGGAAATGGGAGGGGGGAATTTCTTGGAGTGTATGTGGTTAAATATAATAGCATTCTTTTTCTAAGTCAAGGCCATGTTATTCTGCACCTGGGTGAGGAGATGTCTCATGTTGGGACGGATGGTGATTGGGGCATGTGATGCGATGATGGGTGCAGGAGGTGGGTTTGTAGTTTTTACTTATTGCAAGGAAACCTGGAACTTTCAGATTCGGGATTTCCCAAATGTGCCAATTTACTATCCAAATAAAACAGAACTTTTGAGAGGATGTCTATCTCAGAGTTATTTGTTGGAGTGGAGGTTTTCTGGAATGCTTAAATATCAAATTCTGAAGTCTTCTTTATACAAGGCCATGTGGGAAAAGGAAATAAATCTCCTTATTAGAAGCTAACTGGAAAAGAATAGGAAAGAAATGGATGAAAGGGTACTGATGAAAGTAATCACTTAAAATCTTTTAAAGAAGTGTGGTAATTTAGATAAAAAAGATTTAGATAAAAAAAGAGTAGCTATAATAATAATTTACAATTCTGCATGTGCTAATCAAGAACATTTAATTTCTAAATAATCTCTTGTCATAATAGTGTGTCAGAGTATGCAATCCAACCAGCACAGAAGTAAATAATTCAGCAGAATTCATTTATAGAAGAAACCTGTTTAAATACAATAATATAAAACATGATGCATGTGGCTCAGAGGGCGGAGCTGGCAGCACGGCGGTACAGCATGCAATCTTGAAGCTCGAAGATCGCTGCTGATATCTCCATTGCAGGACAGTCCCACTGGATCTAAAATATCCTGTAGAGATGGTGATTGAGAAGGGCACTTCCTGTCGATCCCAGAGACATTGCAATGTCCCTGGTAGATCCAGGAGAAGCCCTTTTTTCCTGTGGCGGAGAAGCAGCCATTTAAGCTGCTGAAGCTGGGACAACTCTGGAACAGAAGAAAGGTGGAAAGAAAGTGTGTCAGTTTGGTGAGATAAATTTGCATTTACTATTTTTTGGAGAGAACACCCTAAAAGACTAAAAGTAAAATGTAAAAGTGAAGATAAAAGTGGTTAAGCGGTGAGATTAAGCACAAATTAAACCTGAAGGCTTTTTTTCCTTTTTATTGGAACTTGGATTTTTGTAAAGGCTTCTCAATTTTAAACTGGACTGGTTTTCTTTTTTAAATTTTTTTTTAAATAACTCCTTTGAAAGTCCCTTTTGATTAAGATTCTTTTTTTTTCTTTTCTTTTTTAACAACTTTATTTTCTTTTTCATTTATAGGCTTAAATATTTGAGGTGAAGTGAAAGGGAAGGGAAATAAGTAACACTGCCATCTGGAGGCTTGGATACATTGTTTTTCTTTCTTTCTTACTTGATATATCTGGTGTTACATTCAAGGACTTTCACTGAAAAGATAGTGGGAAGAGCATGTAGATTGTCTATACAGGTGCTCTTCTGTGAAACTACTGATAGCCAGAGTCTGGAGTTGAAATTGAAAGAAAGAAATCTGAAGTGACCTTGAAAAGAAAACTGGAAATTCTGTTTTTTTGATTTAGTAAAGAGCCTTGGATATTTAGTGGCAGTGCTCTGCTTACTGTCAGAATAGCATTTTATCCCTCTTTTTTTTTTTTTACTTCCCCTCCAGTTGGATTTTTATATTTGGACTTTAGCCTTTTGATACAGGAATTAGATTACATTTTTTCTCCCCCCTTCCTCTTTTTGCCCTATCTTTTTAGCAAGGGGAATATACAGATTTCTGTCTTTTTTATTATTATTTTTTTCATCCTTTCTTCATTTTACATTTTTTTCCTTTTTTTTTTACATAATTGGAACCAATTGGATTAAGGTACACAAGTGCCTGAAGATTTTTTCCCTTCCCTTTTTTATTTTTTGTTTTTACTTTTTATTCGAGTGGCAGTTGTCTGCTCTTACTTCTTCTTCCCTTTTTTTTATCAAGCATTTCAAGATGAGTAGAAAGATACCAGCCTGAGCTTCTTCAATTCCAACTTCTTCCTCCTCACCATCTGGAGGACAATGATCAATACAGATGATGTTGCAACAGGAGAAGGAGAAGGAAGTGACACTGCAGATGATTATGCAAGGAATTCAAAAGATACAAGTAAAAACAGATAATATTGAAAAGAGAATGGAAAATATGAAAAGAGAATGGAGAATATCAAGCAAAGAATCAAAAAGACAGATGAGAAAATTGAAAATATTCAACAGATGATGATGCAATGTGAGGACAGAATTAAGAAAATTGAAGAACAAGGTGTACAAAGAGATAAGAAAACTGGAGATATGGATACCCAATTGAGTGAAGTTGAAAGAGACAAGAGCAGATCACGGGGATTACTGGGATGGGAAATTGAGATGTCAGAATTTTATCTTAGATTTCAAAATATAGAATAAGAAAAGGGTGAAAACCTTGCTGAACTAATGACAGAAATCTTGGCAGAAGTACTAGAGATAACTAAAGAGAAGATGATGGATGGAATGGATGAGGCCTTCCATGTCTACACAAGATATGCTGTGAGAAATAAACTACCAAGAGAAGTTCATATCAGATTTACAAATAAAATAATTAAATCACAAATACTGCAGGCGACAAGAGAGAAAACACTAAAGTACAAAGATAAAGAAACAGGTACCGAGAAGAGTGAGAGAGATAAGAAGAGAATATTTATTTCTGACTAAAGAGTTACTTAAGAGAGGAATAAATTACAGATGGCTGATACCAGAAGGTCTCATGTTTACCTGGCAGGAACAAAGACACAGAATTGATACAGTTGAAAAAGCTGAGTTATTCTATCTGGAATATTTCAGAGGAAAGGAGGAAGATACAAGAAAAGAAGAGTTGTTAATTGAATTTCAAGAGGAATGTATAGCAGTAATTGAAAAAGAAGAAGGAGCATAGGTAATGTACCCAGAGAGCAATGAGAACCAAGATCTACTAGAGCAACAAATCCTTCTTATAAAGTCTAAAATGGATGAGAGAAAACTGATTACAATTAATATAAATGGACTTAATTTAGCTACTGAAAGAAAAAAAATATTCCATAAACTAGAGAAATTAAAATTTGATATAATCTGCTTTAAAAAGTAAATATTAAAAAACAACACAAACATATATTGAAACAACAAAAATTAGGGAAATTATTTACAGCATTGACACAATGTAAAAAGAGAGGAGTGGTGTTATACATTAGAGATACAATCCCAGTGGAACAAATATATACAGATGATGATGGAAGGATTTTGATGGTGGAGATAATGGACAATAATCTAAAGACACTTTTAATAGCAATCTATGCTCCAAATGACAATCAAGAAGATTTTTACAGGAAATTACATATGAAAATAATTGAACTGGACTATGCTAATATTTGTAAGATGGGAGATTTTAATGCAATAATTAATGACAAATTGGATTACAAAACACAGAAAACAGCAAAGAAAACTAGAAAGACCTTCTTTCAAATGATAGATGAGATAAACCTAAAAGATGCATGGAGAGAGAGAAATGCAGAAAAAAAACAATATACTTTCTATTCAAATAGACCTGCATCATGGTCCAGAATAGATATGATATGGATGTCAACAGAAATGCTCCCTAACATACAAGTCATTGAAATAGAAACAAGTACCTGGGCAGATCATAATCCAAAAACAGTTGCATGGGAAGGACAAAAAAGGAGATCTAGATGGACTCTAAATAATACGATATTAAAGGAAGAAGATTTTAAACAGAAAATTGAGAGAGAATTGACTTTCTTCTTTAAAGAAAACACAAAAGAAGATACATCACTACAGAATCTCTGGGACACAATGAAGGCTTATACAAGAGGTTTGATAATGGACTACATAAGAAAAAGAAACAGAAAACAGAAAAAAACTTTTAAAACATTGGAAGATGACTACAAGAGGCTGCAAAAGACTTACAGAAATTTCCACAAAAAAAGACATTAAAATTAAAATGGATATAACTAAACATAAAATGGGGCTAATGGAAAAAGAAGAAATAGCACAAAAAATTAAAAATGCTAAACAAACTATTTTGAAGATGCAAATAAACCAGACAGATGGTTAGCTTATAAACTGAGAAAGGAAAGAGACTCAAGAAGGATAAATCAATTAATAGATGAACAAGGACATGTATGTTATGGAAATGTGGAGAAGACAATAATTATTCAAGATTATTACGGAAAACTGTACCATCAAGAGAATGTCCAGGAAGGAAGAATTAAACAATACCTACAGGAAGCAAATTTGCCCCAGATACCCAAAGATATTGAAATAATGTTAGAAGGTAACATAACAATGATGGAATTAATAGAAGCTTTAAGAAAAACAAAATATTTGGAAAGCACCAGGTCCAGATGGACTACCAGTGGAATTTTACAAGCCATTCCAGGAAACATTGAATCTTCACTTAATAGAAGTTATGAATGAAGTTATGTCAAGGAAGAGAATACCCAAAACATGATCAGAAGCATATATTACACTTGTACTGAAGGAGGACTCAGATCCACAGCAAGTTAAAAATTATAGACCTATATCCCTATTAAACTCAGATTATAAAATCTTTGCTTCAATTCTGGCAGAAAGACTGAAAAGATATTTAAACAATTTTATTCACTCTGATCAAAAAGGATTTCTGCCGAAGAGACAAATTAAAGACAATATGAGAATAATTTTGGACACACTGGAATACTATGAAACACATTCCGAAAAACAAATGGCTTTGATGTTTTTAGATGCACAAAATGCCTTTGACAATGTGAGTTGGCATTTTATGCTATTACAATTGGAACAAATGGGCTTGGGTAAAAAATTTATCCAAGCCATAGAAACAATATATTTTAAACAAAATACATGATAAATTGAGAGTTAACAGACTTTATAGATATAAAAAAAGGGAGTAGACAAGGCTGTCCACCGTCGCCTTTGTTGTTTGTGTTAACACTGGAAGTGCTGAATAGGAACATCAGAGAAGAAAAAGAAATAAAGGGAATGAAAATTAAAAAAAAAGAGTACAAATTGCAAGCCTTTGCAGATTACCTGGTATTCATATTAGAGGATCCATTGGAGTCAGCACCTAAGCTAATAGAAAAGATAGAAGAGCATAGGAAAGTAGCAGGTTTGAAAATAAATAAAGATAAAACAAAGATAATAACAAAGAACATATTAGCAAGATGAAAGAAAGAATTGGAGGAAGTCTTGGGGATCCAGGTCACAAATAAGGTTAAGTATTTAGGGATACATATAACATCAAGATGTAGCACACTCAAGGAGGACAATTATCTTAAACTCAAACAACAAATTGCGACAGATTTGATAAAATGAGAAAATTTACAATTATCATTGATTGGGAGAATATCGACAATTAAGATGAATGTCTTGCCTAGAATCTTATATTTATTCCAGACAATTCCAGTTAGTTTAGGAAAAGAATTTTTTGAACATCTAAATAAAATAGTGCTAAAATACATTTGACAGGGGAAGAAAGCAAGAATAAAACTTAAACTGTTATAAGATGCAAGAACAAATGGACGATTTGTTTTGTCCAGTTGGAATTATATTACCAGGCGATGAGTTTGATGTGGGTAAAGGAGTGGATAACATTAATGAATAATAGACTATTGAATTTAGAAGGACATGACTTGCTGTTAGGGTGGCATGCCTTTCTCTGGTATAAGGGAACTAAAATGCAGGGGTAGTTTAGAAGACATTATATCTAAGAAGCATTGCTTTTGAACTGGGAGGAGATAAAAAAGCCTATATAAATTGAATAAATAATATAAATATTATTTTATATAAAAATAAATATTATTTTATATTATTTATATAGGTTTCCACTATATAGGTTTATATAGGTTTCCATTATATAGGTTTCCAATGTCATGGCTTTACAGTTACATTGATTCTGAAAACCATAATATTTCATCTGTTCCCATACTGAAAAAATATATGAAACTGCACTTAATACAACAAATCAGCTGTTGCTCATTGGCTTTTTTAAAAAAAATTCTGAACTAAAATTGAAAGGCTAGCTGGATTTGCCATTAAGAAACTCTATGACTATAATCCCTCTTTGCTGGTTCTATTTTAGTTCAGAAAGTGTATTTAATAGTACTATAAATAAGAAGGTTTCAGAAACTTTATTTGTCAAGCTCCTTATTGGTTATATTGCTATTTCCCTTCTTTGTTTGTTCCTAAAAATCATGAATTTGCACTTGGCACAGACTGCTAAGTCCCTTAAATCACTATACCAGAATTGTTAGATTTTAAGCCCTGAATACTTCAGATCCCATTCAGTTAAAATTCCTTCTATTTCAATTATTTTCCAAAGCTTACCACAACTGCTTTCATTTTTTTAACTACTTATGTTATCTCTCCAGGTTATTCAGAGTATATTTTATATTTTTCTAAAGCCATATATGATGGCATCACAGTTGTCAGAAAGTAATGGAAGTGGCATTCTGTAGCTTTTACTGACAATCTGTTGGGATATTTACAAGTGCGGCAATACTATAATGCTCATAAAGTGCAGCTTCTTGTTTGATAAACAGTGTCACTATTCAAGAATGCAACATATCTGCATTATCTGCACTTACAAAACTAAAGTAGCTACAAGTTTCTTTTTTTTTCTGTTATTCAATTGTATCTGTTTCTTGATAAGTCTTTGCAATATTTTAAATAGCTTTTCAGAAGTGGTTTGCTATTTCCCTCTCTCTAGGAATGATAGAAGGTGAATGGCTCAAGATTATCCAGCTGCTTTGTGTCCAAGGTGGAACTGGATCTCATGCTCTCCTGGTTTTAAGTTTGATGCCTTCACCAAGGCAAACACAAAACTGCCACTATCCAGAAGTAATAATTCACATTAAAAAGCCAATATCTGGAACTGACTGAGTTACAACTTACTGAGAACTACCAAAATATATTGACAATGATTAGTTAGGTTGTGGAAAAGGTGCATCATAGCCATCAATAATTAATTATATTTATATAGCCTGGAAAAGTCCCAACTCTAAATCGTCACTAAACTATTCACCCACATCCACATCTTGGGACCATTGCTGTCTTCTTGTTTTCACCCTCTTTATATTGTCTTTTGCTTAGCATTTTTATGTTTTATGTTATGACATGTTTTCTGGCTCCTGGCTTTCCTTGGCATGGTTGAAAGTAACTATCTCCTTTTAATATAATTTTTATCAAAGTTGTGTTCATAGGTAAAAAATAAACATGAAAGTATATAAACAAAAGTTAAATAAAAGAAAAAGTGCAAGAAACAAGGCAGATAGAAAAGTAAAAAAAGATAATTGAAGAGACCTCTGATTTTCTTTACACATCTTCAAAGAAGTTCTATACCATATTCAATCTTTCTTAATGGTATATCCAAAAATCACCATTTTATTTTTTCCCACTTTCAACAAAAAGTCCATAAATGGTTATCAATTGGCATGAAATGTTTATTGTTTTATTTCTGAATAAGTAGGTCATTTGTCGTTTACAGAAATCTAGAATTCTGTTATCATCACAATCTATTCCTCCACTGTGTATATTTCAGTATTCCTTCATTGCTATGCCTATAATAGTCTTGCTACAGTTACCATATACAAAACCAGTCTTATATTAGTTTTTTTTCTAATTGGCTATTCATAAGTATCAATATAAAGTTCTAGTTTCATATAAATATTAATCTTTAAAATTATTTGTATCATCATATAATCATATGTATTTCTGTCCCAGTTCTGTAGTTTTTTGTAGTTTTGTTTTTTTCCAAGTCGATCTTGTATGATAAAATATCCCTTCATATTTTTCACAACTACAGCATTCACTAAAAGTATCTTTATACATCTTAGATAATTTGTCTTGTGTCATATACCATTTTACAAATAATTTTAATAAATGTTTACTATACAATTAGAACTCATACAACTATAAAATGTATTTTTTTTAAATGAAAAAAGTTGAAGGGAAAGGGGAAAAGGGAGAAATTGAAAACATAAAAAAGAAAGTAAACTCCCTCATCATCTCCAACAAGTATTATCATTAAAAAAAAATCACGATACAAGCAATCTCTTCATTCCATACTTCATCCCAATTTTATATGCCCATCTCTAGAATCTTATCTCTTCAATAAAAAGTAAAAATCCAGTAAAGGATATCATAAGTAATAATGCAAATATTACAAAGTATATCTATTACACCTAGTTTGAATATTTCCTTTCTATGTAAACAAGTATTTCTTATTTCTTGCCTTCAAATAAAACAAACAAAAGACAACACTAGCAGGAATTATCCTATTCTAATAAAAAACCATTAAACATTTCCCAAACTAGCAACCCACTATTTTAACCTTGATTTAATAAGCCAGTTATGTATTCCTTCTCCTTTCTGAAAATATTTAAATTCCTCAAAGAAAGTTCTATTACCTGCCTTCTCTTTTTTTGCTTCCCTGTAACTCCATTATTTCCATCTCTTTGTTGTAAGGTATAATTTTTAATTCCACTTGTCAGTTCCAGTTTTATTCAATGGAGATTGATGCTTTTCAATAGCACATGAATTTCTTATATGAAGTCAACCTGACAGCCCTTATATCTGTTAAAATTTTTATAAAGCTAACATTTATTTGTGTAATAGATTTGTGTGCTTCCCATCTTATCTAGAGGTGACTCTATAATTATCCTTGTATATTATTATTATTATTATTATTATTATTATTATTATTATTAATGTTTTGAAGGAAGTTTATTTGGCGATTTCAATCAACCTTGAAGTCTAAAGATCCTCAGCTTTTAAAAAAAGCCAAAGAAAAAATAACAATTAAAATACAAAGTGATTGAGAGAGGAGTCCAATCAATCTTAGAGTCTGTATATTATTATTATTATTGTTGTTGTTGTTGTTGTTGTACAGAAAAAACAACATTGTACGCAGCAAGCAAGATAACTGCTGGGTTTCGTATCACAAATCACTAGTCAAACGCTTCCCAAGCGTTTAGGACTGTGTGATGTATTGGCAGATTATGCGAGCAGATCCCAGTAATGTGGCCTTCTGCAGCTGACCAATGGTGATTTTGTCAGCGCCAATTGTTTTTAAGTGCTTGCCTAGGTCTTTAGGCACAGTACCCAGTGGAACCACCTGCACTGATTTATGCCAGAGTCTCTGCAGTTTGATTTTCTAGTCCTGATATCTGATGATTTTTTCAAGTTGTTTCTCATCGATTCTGCTGTCACCAGGTATGGCAATGTCAATGATCCACCCCTTTTTCTTCTCCACAATTGTGATATGCAGGGTATTTTGTTCCAAAACTTTGTCAGTCTGTATTCAGTCTGTATTCAGAACAGTAGTTTTGCATGCTTGTTTTCAACCACTTTTTCAGGCTTATGATCCTACCAGTTCTTTGCTACAGGCAGATGGTAGTTGTGACACAAGTTCCACTGGACCATCTGAGCAACTGTGTTGTGACATTGTTTGTAGTCAGTCTGAGTGATTGTCTTGCAACAACTCGGTATGTGATTGATGGTTTCGTCCACTTCTTTGCAGAGTCTGCATTTGGGGTCATCAGCAGATTTTTCTATTCTGGCTTTGATTGCATTTGTTCTGATAGCTTGTTCTTGGGCTGCAAGAATTAGGCCTTCTGTATCTTTCTTCAGTGTTCCATTGGTCAGCCATAACCAGGTCTTTTCCTTATTTACTTTTCCTTGGATTTTTTCAAAGAACTGTCCATGCAGTGCTTTGTTACTCCCGCTATCAGCCTGAGTTTGCATTGCTGTTTTCCTGTATTGATTCTTGCTTTGCTGCATTTTGAGCAGCTTCCTATTGAGCTCCATCAAAGCTGGTTCAACTGTCTTTCACACAATTTGCCAGAGCATGCTGTCTGCTTCACTTGCAAAAGTCCTCCGCCGCCTGCTTTTCTGGGCAAATATGGCCTGTCAATGTCACTATGCGGGTGCAGTGTATAGTGTATGGTCATCAGTTTTCTCATTTTCCTATCCAGGCTGTCCAGCTCTGCCTGTGTCCAGTTTACAATCCCAGCAGTATATCTGATGATGAATATGGATCAGATATTAATACACTTGATGATGTTACTGCCATTCAGTTTGCTTTTTAGAATTTTTCTGATCTTTTATGTGTATTCTTTGCTGACCACATTTTTCACTTGCCCACGCTAGACATTGACCAGATGCAATATGCCCAGGTATTTGTAGGCTTCGAGCTGTTGCACTTGATGGTTTGTCCATTGGGCATTTCAATGCCATCACTTTCTACAATTTTTCCTTTCTTTAGTGCCACTGTGGCGCATTTGTCCAGGCTGAACTCCATGCTGATGTTAGTGCTGAAATTTGAACTGTATCGGTCAGTGACTGGATTTTGATTTCCAATTTTCCATATAACTTCAGATCATTCATGTACAGAAGGTGAGAGATTTTCTGTGAATTTTTAGCAGTTTGATAACCCAGGTTAGTTTTCTGTAAAATTGTTGACAGAGGGTCATGGTGATGATGAACAGCAGAGGTGACAAAGAATCACCCTGGAAAATCCATCTTTTGATGTTGACCAGCCTGTAGCTTTCACTTCCAATGAACAGTTCTGTTTTCCAGTGCTTCACATTTGCAGTGAAAGTGCCAATGCATTTGCATATTCCGATGACATCCAGGCACTTGATGATCCAGCTGTGCAGTAGTGAATCAAATGCTTTCTTGTAGTCAATCCAAGTTGTACACAGATTTGTTTTGCGGGTTTGCAGTTCATTTTCTCAATCAGGAGCTGATCTTTTGTGCCTCTGTTTCTTTGTTTGTTTCCTTTCTGCTCTAGTGGCAAGATGTTATTTCCTTCTAGGTAGTCCTGGATCCTGTCAGCTATAATGCTGGTCAGCAGCTTGAACATGGTTGGCAGACATGTTATTGGCCTGTAGTTTGCAGGTGTTGCCCCTTTTGCTGGATCTTTCTGTATCAAGTAGGTTTTCTTAGTTGTTAAGCATTCACTGATGTTTCCTCTCTGCAGAATTTCATTGAATTGTTCTGCCATTTTTTCATGCAGGCTGCTCAGGTATTTGAGCCAAAAGCCATGCAGTTGATCATTGCCAGGCAATATCCAGTTCTTGGCTTTTTTCACTCTGTTGCTTATCATTTCAGTAGTTATTTCCAGTTGGTCCACTTTGTTCTTGGAGAATTTCTTCTCAAAGTCTTCGATCCACCCAGTATTTCTGTTGTAATATGTCTCAGTCTCTCACAGTTCTTTCCAAAACTGAGTAGTTGCCATTTTCTTAGGTTTTTCCATTTTCGCATCCCCCTTCTGATTCAGACTCTGATAGAATTATCTTTGATCTGATTGGAACAATTCATTTTGTTTGTACTGGATGTCTCTGGCTTTGTATCTTTCAATTTTTCTTGCTGTTGCTGTTGTCTGCTGCTTCACAATTTCCAATGCTTTGTCAATTTTTCTTGTGCTGAGCCCATATTTTTTTATCAGATGTTTCTTGATCTTGCTGTTCTTCAGCTTTTTCTCCTGCAAATGCTTCAAGACACTTGCATCTGCTTGCAGGCTCTTGATTTTCAACTCCAACCTGATTTTCCAGTCAATTTTCCAGTCAATTTTCTAGGAGACTGCGGCTGTTGAATCCCAAGTTCTTCTGTTCCTATGACTGTTGTACCGTAGGAAAGCTGATTTGTTTTTTCAATTGATGTTATCTAGACTGCTGCAAGTGCGTAATTCATATCTATCATCAATGGTGCCAAATGTTTTCTAGGCAGAGTATTCAACATTGGAAGCCTTCTTCTTTCTGCATTTGATGTAGCATGTGTCAAGATTTTAGCCTTCAGTTCTTGCTGCCTGGTATTGAGTGCTCCTGGTGTTTCAATGATGTCTTCAGGCTCTTGCTGTTCCTGTTCTTGCAAAATATCTGCATTTTCTTTGAAGTCAGACTATTCAGTGTCTCCAGATGTTATTGGAGTATTTTCTGCTGCCACTTCAGCAGTTTGCTATTCAGCACTTTGTTCCCGTTTCATAATTTTTCTGTATTTCTTCAAGTTTGCTTCACTGAACACTTTGTTCCTGATGATGAATCTTCGCTGATCAGCTAATTGTAATTCAGTTATCCTTGAGTCTGGGTATTCTTGTTTCCATAATTTATACATCCTTTTTGGTAGCCTCATTTTTCTGGTTCTACTTTGTAAGTAGCATTTCATTACACTGTGGTTCTCTGACATAGATATTTCTGCCGCTTCTGAGGTTGTTCAGCTTCCAGTAGCCCTGCAGGCCCATGCCGTGGTTGTTCAATGATGGGACCCATGGCATGTAGCCCACTTGTTGATGGATGCCCAGGTTCCCCAACACCCAATGCAGCCCTTGTTAACCCGGGTGACAACCGAGCCGGTATAGGCTTTGTTTGGCTGTGTTTCACCATGATTCATTGCATGGGTTGTTGGGTGCACTCAGTCCTGCTCCTCAGCTGAGCCCTTTCTGGCTTGGTTGAACCTGCTGGTAGTTTGCACTACTGCCAGAACAGCTCTCAGCTTCATTGGAGCAGTTAAGCCCCCTGCCACATCAAGGCAGCACCCCGTGGGGCAGAGTTGGTCATCGTCATCATCATCATCATCATCATCATCATCATCATCATCATCATCATCATCTATAAGCATGATGGAATCTAGTGACAACCAGCTGATTGCAAGCTAATTACAAAAACATAGTTCCTGACATCCATTTCCAAAACAAAGCAAAACAATAAAAAAAAAAGCTTTACAAGTAGATATGGGTAATCTGACAGTCTCTCTTAAACTCTCTTTAACTCCTTAATCCTGCCTTTAATTGCTTTGTCAGTTGAAACATGTTTAGAGGAACATCATTTTGCCATTACAGTTTACTGGAAGTGCTTGATGTCATATACTAATGATACATCATTTCATAAAAATTATCTCTTAACTATTTTTAAAAAGGAATTTTATTAAGTTTCAAAAATAAAAGGTACAAAATTACAATAAAAGGGAAAAGTGATGTAGGGAGAGTATGACACCTTTATATCTTTTAATTTTATCCATTCAACTCTTATTTAAGCTTCAATGTATACCTTTAAAATTAAAACGTTCAATATAATACATAACTTCCAATTGAATTCTGCTTGGTACATTCTTAAAATACACACTATATTCTTAAAAAAAAGATTATATATATATGTAAATAAAGCACTCATTCCATTCCAATTCAATTCTATCATTAAGATTCATTAAAATCTTAACATCTTTAACATTTCTCTTCAATTAAATATCATACTTCCTTGGGAACACTTATAAACTTTCCATAATTAATTATTTTTCCCCCCATATTTTTCTTCACTTATATTTTATAAATCATTAATAATAATTAAAATGTTCCCATCCTTTCCTAATTTAATTCTCTCATTCACTTTTTTTCATTTATTTATTAACAAACATTCCATTAGACTATGATAAATATTTTATCCATCATTTTAAACATATTTTCTAAAATTATTTCTATTTGTAATATAACAATATTATCTTACGTACCTTTGCAGAATCCCTTTTACAATTAAGTTTTTACCCATTATCTCTAAACAGGCTTATACTTTCAATTCTTATACCTTTGCCCTGTTTCTCTATATATTGTTTCTGTCCTTTATAACTTCCTTTCCTTTCCTTCTTCCCCCTCTTCTTCTCCCTCCCCTTTTTACCCCCTTGTCTCTCTACTTCTAATTCTCTCTTCTGTAATCCCCTCTTCTGTTGCTTTCTAATATTATACTTATTTTTCAAACTATTCTTTTTTTTTCGGTTGTTTTTTTTCAAATCTTAAAATTTTCATTCTCTTCCCCCCATCTTTCCTTCCCCCCCCCCCACATAGAATTACTTGAACATTAAAGATGGCTTCTTCTTTGTCCCAATCTTCTTGTTCTGCAAGTGCTTCTTGTTGTTTCTCATAGTTCCAGATCTCCATTTCTAAGAATTGAAATACGGAACCAAAAGAACCTCTACCTTCTTGTGCATCTTCTTTGTACTTTTTAAGTTCCATTTTCAGTTCTTCTAAAAGTGGTGCCATTTTAAACACTTTTAAACAACCACCCGATTGATTTTAATCATTTAAATGCAATAACAAAAAATCCAAAGAGGCTCTGGATTTGAATTCTTCCATGAACAGGTTTGCAATGATGGGTGACAGTGGTGATCCCATAGGGGCTCCTTCAATTTGCTTGTATCTTTGCCTTTGTATATGAAATATGTGTTGGTTAAGCAGTGTTCTGCTAGTTCCATGAGGTGTTTAGCTGGTTGGTATTTATTTTTGATGATTTCAAGAGTTTCTTTTATTGGGACTTGAGTGAATAGTGAAACCACGTCGAAACTTACAAGCTTTTTGTTCCACGTGTAGATCTTTGATCATTTCCAAGAAGTGGTATGAGTTTTGTACATGTGAAGCTGCTGCTTCAGCATGGGGCTGTAGCTGCTTTGCTAAGTGTTTAGCTAGGTTTTGTAGTGGTGCTCCTCTGGAGCTGACTATGGGTCTGAGAGGTATGCCTTCTTTGTGTATTTTTGGGAGGCCATATAATTTGGGGCATCTGGAAGATTTTTCTCTTGGGATGATCGTCTGTTGGATCTCTTTGCTCAGGCGGCTGGTTATAATTTTCTTCTTGGTTTATTTTTTCCAGATATGTGGTTGGGTCCATGTTTATGGGTTTGTATGAGTAGGTCTGTCAATTTTGTTTCATAGTCTTTTCTATCCATTACTATTGTGGCATTACCTTTATCTGCTGGAAGTATGATTATGCTGCTGTTGTTTTTAGGATTTGCAGGGTTTTTAGTTCCTCTTTGTGCAAGTTGCTTTTGGGTAGTTTGCTTTTGCATAGAATGTTAGTAACTTGGTGTCTTATTCTTTCAGCTTCATCTGTATTTAATTTAGTTAGGCTGGGTTCTACTGCACATATGATGGATTCTGTGGGGATTTTTTTGGGTGTTATAGCATAATTGAATCCTTTGGTTAAGACATCTGTTTCTGTTTTGGTTAGGACATCTGTTTCTGTCACCACATACACACACACATATATATATCAGGATTATCATATATCTAATATAAGAATAAAACCCTATATGTTCTTTCATTTCATTTATCCATCAAATCTAAATAGAAAGCTTTTGGAGTCAATTTTCTCTTACTTTATTGTGAATTTCAATTGTTTTAATTAGATTTGCACCCAATGATCCAAAATATATATAGCCAAAATTATGCCCTCATTGTTGCTTGGAATGAGGTGACAAGACTACTGACCAAATTATGCCATGCATAGTCTCTGTGCATTCAGATCTTGTAGAAGTCCATTGTTTTTCTTGAGTGGTGCACCAAGCCTCTCTTGGCCCTTTTCAGTGTCTTCAATTCCTCCATAGGGGGTAACCTGTCAGAGCTGAAGAAGCTTCTTGGATGAGAAGTGAAACATCTTCAAACAAAAAACAAGAAGTCCAGTTGCTGCCTGAAAAAGCATCTTTGGGACTACCATGACCTGGATGATTGAGAATGTCTACAGAGCTTGACAGGTATTTTTCCCCAGCTCTCTTTGAAACCTAATCATGTCCATCAGACATTGGGAGTGGACCAGTTGAGTGGGTTTGGCCTCCCTGCAAGGAGCTGGTACAGGAGATCTCAAGGTCAGAAAGGCATGATTTCACTATGATAGAGGGGTTAGAGAAAACTATTCCCTTAAGTCACAGTGCCACTGCTCTGATAAGGAAACCAAATCTATGGTGAGGCCACTGTTGGGCTAAGAATGACCTGGGAGAAGTCATAGCCATCATGCAGCCTATGAATTCTTGAGCCACTTTGGAAGCCTATCCCAGGGATGACAAATTGAAGCCCTCTAGAATTACAACTC
The DNA here is from genome assembly GCF_049901715.1 of Pseudonaja textilis. NCBI lineage: Eukaryota > Metazoa > Chordata > Lepidosauria > Squamata > Elapidae > Pseudonaja > Pseudonaja textilis. The sequence continues at coordinate 40,502,643 of NC_141996.1, forward strand.
TACAGCCAGCCCCGAGGGGGCCTTCAGCAGCTGCTACTGAGCAGTAAAGCTGGTATAAAAGCAATAGTCCCAACTTTTTCTGTAAATCTAATTTCAAGAATAGGGTCTTAAGGAACTTGGGGAGTAGGACCCCTTATGACCACAAGAGATCCCTGATGGCCACTACATATTATTGACTAACACTTCTCCCTTACCTAGGGTCCATATCCTGACTTTATTGTTGGCAGAAGTACAGAATAACAGCTCAATAAGCCCCGTCCTCCCCCTTGTGATGAAAACTCTGTCCTCTGGGGAGCTGCTTCCGCTCCATCCTCCACGCACAGGGAAGGTGGTTGCCTGTATGGCCTCACCTGACCGATCAGGGAGAACCAGAGGGATTTGTGTGCTCCCTGTGAATCTTAGACTGACCTTCGTCTGATCCATCAGATCTTTTCTTATCACCTTAAAATAGAATTTGCAAAGAGATCCTATTTGCAATTAGGAGCCATTCTTGACACCTAAACACTGATGACCAATTGATCAGCAATCTGTGTGGTTGGAGAGTAGACCAGCTTCCAGGGGTGCCTCTTCCTAGAAACCTAGAAGTCCCTTATTCTCTTCCTTCTTGGGCCTGGATGAACAGTTGTGTGTGTGTGTGTGTGTGTGTGTGTGTGTGAGAGAGAGAGAGAGAGAGAGAGAGAGAGAGAGAGAGAGAGAGAAACAAAAGAAAAAGAAGTAGGAAGGTAGAGAAAGAGAGAAAACTCTGTGCTATTATTTTTAATATTCCATTATTTATCAAGTATTAATATTTTACACTGTCCCTACACCTAGAGTGATTTTACTGCCTTTTTTTCCCCAGGGCTACCACATATTTTTCAGGGATTTACATGCATTCAATGTCTAGTCCAGAGCATAAATATGTGTGTGTTTATTTTGTACATCATGTTGCATAAGTCCAGCTTAATATACTCTTCCTAGTATGTGATGTTTTGTATTGAAGGAAATAGTAATAATAAATAAAGAAGCATGTGAGCCATTTCCTCCTTTCAGTGGTCCATGAAAATACATATATAGTATGCAGATAATAAACTCAAAAAAGGTGAACAACATTGTTACAGAACTATAGATACGTTGAGGCTGGGTGTGACAAGGAATGGCTGGGAGGGAAGGGTCCAGGTGAGGCACCCTTTGATGTGAATGACATTGCACTGACCATGTCCACCCAGTCACATGACCACCAAGCCACACCCACCAAATAAGCCACGCCCACAGAACTGGTAGTAAAAAAATTTGAATTCCACCACTGGATGATCTCATTAGTTCAGGAGGCGTGATGAAGATATTGAAAACAAAACTGCAATAACAAAATAAAGAACAAATGCAATTTATGTCAACAACTGGGAAAATATGAAACAGAATCATTAACCCAAGAACAAAATAAACACCTGAAAAAGGAAATTTTTGATCCATTTGCAAATGTCAGTCAAATTAGGAATAGAACATATTAGCCATTCTTTATGGGGCAATTTAATATAGATGCTTTACTGACCTCATGAAAACAATATAGCCTTCCTGTCAAAAATGTAAACATTTATGATGATAATTAGATATTTCCTTGATCCCATGCTGTTTAGATCTAATAATAAGCCATTTATGTCTTAAGACATAAAATGGCTCTAAATATGAAGTGGTAGCAAACTAGCATATACTTCAGTGTTGTGACCCCGATTCCCAAGCCTATGCTGTCAGAGGAAGAGGACCTGGAAGATGAGGAGGAGGAACTGGGAATGCCTTCCTCCCCAGGACCTTCCTCTCTGACAATGCCTTCCTCCCCAGGACCTTCCTCCCTGATAATGCCTCAGGTTCCATCAGACAACTGAGAGGAACAGCCTGAGATTAATCAGGAGGAAGGCATATCGGAGCAGCCCCTGACAGGGAGTAAAGAGGAAGAGTGTTGGCTCGATCCTAAGCAGTGTTGTAGGGAGAAATGTGAGCAGCAACGTAGGAGGCGTGGGAGGGTCAGAGAGTGAGCTGAGTCATTGAGCCACACCCCACAGGGGATAAAAGTGGGTGTGTTTTTTCCTGAAACTTTGTATGGGACAAAGTTTAACCTTACTTTAGATTTTCTTCGTGAATGACTATTTTTGTGGACTGCCTTGTGATTTTCTGTGAGTAAAACTTTATCAGTTCGGACTTGGAAGGCAGGACATGTGGGAATGCCAAGAATATTATCAGTTCCAAAGAATTAACTCTGTGAAGTCGGAGCCATCTTGCCTGCCTGTGTTGGTGTGAGTTTGTACTCTTTCATATTTTGGGAAAGAGGAAAGGCGAGACAGAACACTTCAGTATGCATTTAAATCACAGTACAGTGGTATATTATGATGTATCAATACAATATTTTGAGACAATCAAATGTATTGTTGTAATTCCATGCTGGATTGTCTATTCACTAGAGACCAATATCTGCTGTCTAAGGTTACCAGCTATCATTTGTATATATCACTACAAATAATTTTATTTCTATGTGTAATCAGAGGAAGATTAGTGGGTAATATTAGAATACTATGGGTCTATATATCCTAGACTATTCAGAAATAAATGGGATGTCTCCTGGTACACAGGAAACATCAAAGTAAGTGAAAACTTAATAGGAATGGGATAGTTTCTTAGCATTAGGATGCCCAGCTAACAAAGCAGAATGTTGATATTCATAAATTACATTGAAGTGGTTCAGTGAATAAATAAACCATGGGTAAGTACTAGGTATATAGAATGTTTAGATCTTGCTTCTAGAAACTGCCCTAGATCCCTTTAGGAATGTAAACCTTTCCTTTTTCTGCAACATCTTAAAACAATATTGCTTTTCCTGAGATTGCACAAACTTTATTGGGAACATCTGATTTAAAGTGTTGTAGACAGGTGTTATGTTCATGTTCCCAAGCACTTTCTGAAGAGCAGATCAAAGGACTGCAGAGTCCAAGTAAGTGACATTTGCTCACTTATTAAACAAAATATTAACTGAATCCCAGGAGTGTAATTCTTAGAAAACCTATCACCCAGGAAATTGCTCCCAGGAGAGGGAACCATGCAAGAACTTACAGCTCTTGCTACCTTGCTTTAATTGGACTGGCAAGCTAAGCTCTAAACTTAAAATTGGAGAATAGATTTAAACCAAGTATTTTAATAAAAGCCACAAAGCAATAACTTATCTACTTCAAAAGTGTGCTTATAAAACAAGCTCATGAAGTTTACATTACAACCTAACTCTAGGTATATCTTTCAATTTCAGAGTGCAAAATGCAGCCTTTACCTTTGGTTTTGCAAAGGACAGATTTAACAGATTGAAAGTAGAAGACAGATTTTCTCTATAAGATATTATTTAATAATATATTATAGAGAAGTATTCTAGAAAGACTTCAACTACAAGGTCCATAACCCTCTGATCCTGCCTGTTCATTTCTCTCTATTTATCACTTAGAAATAAAATCTCCATATCCAAGAAGAATACCCTACATTCAGTATATAACTTTACTTTTTAAATTTATCCTTCCCAATCTCATTGGCTTCAGTCAAAGATAACACGCCAATCAGAGGTATGAAAAGGGTGGTTCTTGTAAAAGGATTCCAGCTCACTGAGCATGAATGAATCCTGATGGAAGTTCATTACCCAATTTGTAACTTTTATAAATTGCAGGAAGCAGGCATTAATTTGCTGGGAAAGCGACAAAGCTCTTGTGCCATATGGATGCTGGGAGAAACCAGAGATCATGGTGAATATTGGCACAAGTGACATAAAAAAGTAGCGTAGCAGTGAGAAATCAAATTAAGATTGTGAGATGTAATGTTGAAATAGAAGATGGCCAAGGTGACTTTCTTAGGGTCTACCTGACCCATGGAGAGGGCAAATAAGATGAACTTAAGTACTATTAAAAAATGAATAAGACAATGATGTTAAGAGGAAGAGCTTAGATTTGTGAAGCATTGGGATACTTCTGAAATAAACAAACTACACACAAAAATATGGATTCAGTTGAATCATGATGTAGGATCCAGATTTATTTGGACAAAAGTCAATAAAATGTTTTGTTATTAAGTATCAAGGTATATGTCACAAACTGTCTGAAGATAGAATTTTAGGTACTCTGAAGCAAATGACAGGAGTATATGAGCTAGGATGAAAAAGTTGTATTCCCTGATATTAGAAGAAAACTAAAAAAAGTGAGCAAATTGGTGAAACATTGGTAAAACAAGCAGACCAATTCTGAATAAGTCCTTGATAATTATTCACAACCAAAATAATAATTACTACAATACTTCATATTAAAAAAGATGAAGACCTATTTACAAATAAGGTTAGTAATGACATTAAAGACAAAGTTTTTCCTTCCAAAATGGAAGATTTTCCAAATGAAGAAAACAAGGGTGATTTAAATATTGAACAAAAATGACTCAATAATTGCAAACTGCAAAATAATAATTTTAAAAATTAGGAAGCCACAGGGCATAATACATTAAAATAAACAACATGAAAGTTTACAAATATTCACAGAATAAAAAACTAATGGGGAGGATTTTGAGTTATTGAATGAATGGAGTTTAAAAATTTGATAAGGGAAGATAGGAAACAACAGAGAAATGGAATAAATTCTTTCTGTCCATCTTTACTGCTGAGGATATAAGATAAATGTCTCTGTCCAAGCTGGTGTTTTGGGGGGAATGATTGAATTAATCAATAGAGAAGAGGTGACAAGATATTATTAATAAATGAAACTAGTTAACTTAACATAAACATATCCCCAGCTTCAGCTGGTATCAGTGCAGAAGTGTTTTAAAATCTAAATATGAAATTATCAATATTTTTTTAAAAATATTTGTTTTTAAAAAACATATTTTCTTTAAAGTTATTGTGATCTCAAATGTTTGAAAGTGTTTGAAGTTTGATAAAGGAATCTATAAACAGTTATTTTAATATCTTTTCTAAAAAAAATGTTTAAAAGAATTATTAAAGAAAAAAATAAACACAAAAAATGACCTTGCTGAAAATTAATCCACGCTGCTTTCACAACCTTAGTCTTTTTTCATTAACCTTTCATATTTTTGAGGCTATCAGCATAGTAGACAAGCATAATTTAATATAATCAATATCTATTCTATGCTACACTTTCAAGTTCTTTGCTAAAGTCCTGTTGTGGTTAGCTGGCAGCAGGTGCAGATGGCTGAGGAGAACAAAGACTCTGATGAGGGGCCAGGACCATCTGAAGACTGCTGCCTTCAGAAATTGTGGGGGCTGGCAGCAGTGATGAGGAGGTTCCCAAGGAACCTGTGCCAAGTGCATGTGCACGAGGATTTCTTGGAGGAAAGAACAATTACAGCAGCATAGGCAACTCAGGAGTAAGGCTGCAAGGTAATGGCCCCTCCCTTAAGAGGATAAAAGCCAGGTTTGGAAAAGTGTTCTTTGCAGATAGCAAAGAAGCTCTGAAACTCAACTGGTTGACATCTTAGTTCGTGTTTGGAGAATCTTGAAATTAGTTCTTATCTTTGTTTTTTTGGCAGCCTTGACAAACATTTTGGCAAGGCTCTTTCTTGTCATAGCTAATTGTTGGAAATCAGCTTTTTATCTGTAAAGGAACAGAATTTGTGATTAAACCTTGAAAGGTAGGGACTGCTGCCTTTGTCTGTGTTTGCTCTCTGGGAACCCAGTTGGGTCAGAACAAGACCCTCGTCAGAAGAACTTCTGGGCAAACTCTGGGTCACAAAGATTGGAGCTCTCATATATTGGTAATTGAATAAAAACACATTAACAAAATGAACATACAGGAGTATTCAGTGCTTGGAGTTACATATGTGCACACATTAATTGAAGTTAGGAATGAGCAGTGAAATTGTCATGTTTGTTGATAATGCCATACTGTTCAGAATGGTAAATTCAAAAAGGATGTGAAGAACTGTGAAAGGATTTCTCTAGATTGAGAAATGAGTTTTAAATGACAAATAAGGCTTGATATGAATAAGAAAAAAGTGATAATGTCATGTGGGAGGAATAACAGAATAACAAAATCACTCATCCTGGAATGAGATCTGAACTGGTAGCAACTAATAAGAAAAATGATATTTGAATAATGGTAGATAGGAGAAAGGGAGGAAGCAATTTTCATTAGAAAAATTAGGAAGGGAACTGAAAATAGAACTATTGATATAACAATGTACTTATACAAAACTACTGTATATAAAAGTTTGTGTATGTTTCTAGTGATTGCATGTTAATATATTAATTAAGCTGGAAAAGTTACAGAAAAGGCAATTTAAATGATTACAGAGTTAGAGTAACTATCCTATAAGGAAGATTACAACAATTGCAACACTTTTATTTTTGACAGAGAAGTGCCATACATTGTTTAGATATATCAAATTATGCAAGAAATTATCATGTAGAGAAATGTTCATTTTTTTCATCTCTTGAATATAACAAAATTGTGTGTCATCCACTGAAGTTAAATATAGACTGATTTGGGATTAACAAATCTAAAGATGTTAAAGAAACCTAAAAATACTTTTATGTAATTTATTTGCATAAAACAGTACATATGTGGAACTTTTTCAGAGTACTATATATTTGTCTCTCCTTCCCTGTCATTATATCCTAGTCTCAATATTCAAGGACATCGTTATTCTTTTCCTGCATTTCAAAGATAAGCAAAAGAAAGATGAATTTAAAAGGAAGAAAGACTAATTTATGGAGTATCAGTCTATCAATGATGTTTACTTCTTCTTTTACTAGAGGTAGCCTGTCTTAAATTGTGATTACTCAGAAGTGGCAGTAAATAAGATATTGGTCTTTGATCTAGGCTTCCGAGTGTCCCAAATGCACCATGATGAACATACAGTATAGGGAGAAGGGAAAGATGGGCTATGGTATGAGCAAAGATTTTCTGATTTCTTATTGAAGAATGAAGATAGACAAGGCCAGAAATATCTGCAGGGATAAATAAAAAAAATCAGTATGGCAGTCACACTACTTTCCACTTCTGTGCATAGCCATTACACATGCAAAGGAGGCTTCAATTGGGCTGCCATGACAGCCATCTTGACTCTTCTGTCCCTATGAATATCACTGGGTATGTCTTAAAAGGCAAACATAGAAATATTTTGAGGTATGTAAAATCTGCACATTATTTTTTTTTATAAAAAAATTATTTGGGTTTTCACAAAACATAATACAAGTAAAATTTCTTTTTTTGAGAATAGTATGGTCCCAGGTTATCACTTCTCCATGCAGACACAAATTCAATTTCATATTCATCTTTGTGTTCTATTCCATATCATTGCTATTTTAACATTTTTTCAATAATTTCCCCTTCCCTTCGTTTTCTCAATCTTACTTTTAATTATCTCATTCCTTTCTAAATTCAATTATATATATCTCTTTTTCTAAGTTTCTAGTCATCATATTTATATTTTTGTCTGTCCTGTTTCAATTTCATATTTTCTTTTCTCATTAAACAAACTTTTCCCCTGTAGTTACTAATTGGAGTATCACACCTTTGTATCTTTTAATTTTTATTCATTCAACTCTTATTTAATCTTCAATTTATGCCTTTACAATTATAACATTCAATATAACACATAACTTCCAGTCGAATTCTGCTTGGTACATTCTTAAAATACGCACTAAGTTCTTAAAGAGAAAATATATATATATAAAACAATGATAAATAAAATACCTATTCTATTCCAATTCAGCTCTATCATTAATGTTAGTTCTTTGACATCTTTAACATTCCTAATCAATAGGATATCATACTTCTAGGAACACTTATAATATTTCCATAATTTTTTAATGTTTCTTTCATATTCCTCTTCAGTTCAATTTTTATAACAGATTTATAATAATTAAAATGTTCCCCTCCTTTCCTAATTTCATTCTCTCATTCTCTTTATTTCATTTATTTATTAAACATTCCACTATCTTACAATGAGTTTTTACCTATCATTTTAATCACTCTTGTTTCATATTTTCAAAGTTCATTTCTATTTCTAATATAACAATACTATCTTATGTACCCTTGCAGAATCCCACTTTCAATTAAGTTTTCACCCATTATCTCTGTGTCTTGTACATTTTCCCCATTTCTCTATGTCCTGATTCTGTCCTTTATAATTTCTTTTTCTTTCCCTCTTCTCCCTCTTCTTCTCCCTTCCCTTTTTGACCCCTTCTCTCTCTAATTCTGATTCTCTCTTCTGTAATCCTCTCTTCTGTTTCTTCCTAATGTTATAATTACTTTTCAAACTATTCTTTTTTTGAGTTGTTTTTTCAGATCTTAAATTTTTCACTCTCTTTTCCACCTTCCCTTTCTTTTCCCCACATAGAAATACTTGGTCATTGAAAATGGCTTCTTCATTGTCCTGCCCTTCTTGTTCTACAGGCATTTCTTGTTGTTTCTCATAGTACAGGATCTCCATTTCTAAAAATTGAAATATGAAGCCAAAAGAATCTCTTTCTTCTTGTTCATCTTCTTTCTGTTTTTTAGTTCCATTCTCAATTCTTCCAAGAGTGATACCATTTTAAAAACTTTTAAATAACTTCCCGATTGATTTTAGTCCTTTAGATCCAATAGCCAAAAATCCAAAAATCACCAAGTAATCCAAATAATCCAAAGCTGTTTCTTCTTGCTTCTTTTTTCCACTTTCTCTTCCTGGGGTTCTCTTATCTTGTTACAAAGTTTCAGTTAAAATGTATCTTATAGGAATCTTGTTAAAGTTTTTCTGTTAATGCTTTCACTTCCGGGTGGTCTTCTTCCTTTTTCCAGATCGTACCCTTTTGTTCTTTTCCTTCTTTTAAAAGTTTTTGAGAATCCAGAAATCTTTATTATCCCTTTGACATTTTATTTTCAGCTTAAATACCTGTTAATGTCAAAGTGGATTTTTGCCAATTTCTTGCTTAAATCTCTTAGTTGTCAATATAAGGAAGAAAAGAAAAAAAAAATCATTTCCCTGGGAACAATGGGAACAATGTTGTTCTTTATAATTCAAATTCCAGGGTACCTTGTATTGTTGTTTTTCCAGTTCGACCCAATCAGCCAAAAACTTTCTTTTCTTATCTTCCTCCTGCACATTCTTTTCCGGTTGAGTTCTTCTTTGGGGTGGCCATTTCTGACCACCACTGCAACTTCCTGCGGGAAAGGGAGTAATGGCCAGCTGAGGAGGAGAGATACGGCTCTCCTTGACCCTGCTGGCAGTCTCCCCACTCTTCACCACCTCTACAGGGTGGCTTAGCCCTGAAACCAGCCAGATCAGGGCGCTCCAGCAGTGAGCACAGATCAAAACTGCGCACAGTCACAGATTTCGGTCTGTCGCCAAAGAAGCTCAAACTGGATCTCCCAAAATCTGCATATTATTATAGTCCATGATTCCATTGGCTTAGCACTGCAGAGATCATGACATTGAAATTTAGCATTGTTTTGTTTGAAAAAGAGAGACAGGAAAGAAAAGATACAAAGTAGTAGCTAATCATTAATTACTTTCAATGGCTTTCAAATTCAGTGCCACAGATATTTTTTTTAAAAAAAATCAAAATTTGTATCTTGTTTTCTCTTTGTTCTGCTTCTTAAAGTACAGCTTTTTTCTAAAGTACAATACACTAATAATAACTGGTCTTTAAAATACACACAGGTATGATTAAATCAAGGCCATAGAATAAAACTAAACTTCTTCTTCTGAAAGCCATACATTATATGGAAATTAAAGGGACAAAGGTTTAGATATCAGCTGCTGATTAACATTACATCATATATAATTAAGATGTCAAAGATGCTACTTTACAATGAACTAGAGTAACAGTACAATTTATTCCTAGAAGGGTAATATTAACTTGATGAAACTGTTATACATAACTTATAAATTGTGGATCACTGCATTTTCCTTATTGGCCATAATCCCAAAACTTAACATATATAGAGTGACTCCTTGACCATACAAAATGTTAACTATAGGTAAAAAAAAGTATGTTAAATAGACTATATTTCATTCAGAATAATTTTTGAGTATTGTGTCATTTTTTTCCACACAGTACCTGGGAAAAAAGTACAAAATGTAAAAGTAATGGGAAATATTTCCTAAATGCAGAATAAGTAAAATTATTTCTGTTTTCTTTTTCTGTTTTCTGATTTCCACACAATGATCATGACATAATGCAATGACTTTCCAGAAATGCTCATGAGAAAGAAGTATTGTATTTATGCAATAAACATATTTGTTTTTAGGATACAATATTTTTAAATTGTTTCATGTTGTATTATTATTGATGTGTGCTGATTAATTCAAATGCTGTATTTCAAAATAGGTGTTTATAATATGTTTTATTCACAGTTAGGAGTACACTAAAATAAATCAAATAATTAGTCAGAATAATGTAAGTTTCAGTATAAAGCTTAGTTACTTTCCTGCCACCAGTGTTTGAACTTCTAATCCAAGAAGCAATAGCTGGAAACTAATCAAGGAGAAAAACAACCTAGAACTAAGGAGAAATTTTCCGACAGAACAATTAATCAGTGGAACAGCTAGCCTCCAGAAGTTGTAAATGCTCCAATATTGGAAGATTTTAAGAAGTGATTGGATAACCATTTGTCTGAAATTATTTAGGGTTTCCTGCCTAAACAGGGGGTTGGATTAGAAGACCTCCAAGATCCCTTGCAACTCTATTATTTTAACCTTGTTCTAATATTGTTCTAATCTTTTACAAAGCAGACTGAAATTGAACTGTAACTGTCTTTACTTCTAACAGCCCTGAAATTAAGAGAAAATCGCTAATTAGTAGAACTACGTAGTATTTTGGATTCAAAGACAAAGAGACAGGGGTGGGATTCAAATTTTTAACAACCGGTTCTGAGGGCGTGGCCTAGGTGGTAGGTGTGGCTTGGTGGTCATGTGACTGGGTGGACATGACTTGGTGGTCATGTTATTGGCTGGGTGTGGCCAACTCAATATCACTCACATTGAGGCATGCATCTCCTCGCCTGGGGGGATGCTGCAACAGTCGTAAGTGTGAAAAATGGTCATAAGTCACTTTTTTCAGTGCCATTGTAACTTTGAATGATCACTCCACACAAGCAAAGTACCAGCAAAGAAGGGGGAAAACTCCAGAGTCGTTCCAGAGACAGGAAGTCTAGTCCTGCCAAGAATATAATAAGGGTTAATGGAGAGGCAGTTTTTGTAAGCAACACCAGAATGTTTCCTTTCTGCCTTCCTTACAGGATTAGGCCAGTAATTTATTCTAACAACCTGTTCTCTGAACTGCTTAGAATGTTAACAACCAGTTCTAGCGAACAGGTGTGAACTGGAAGAATCCCACCCCTGCAAAGGCAGGATATCCTTGCATGGCAGGATATCAATGTAATATCTATCTGAAACCTCTTTAAGCAGTCACTATTTTGCTGACAAAGCTTTTGGGTGATCCCAGACATTTGGCTTAAGACATTACAAACAAATGCTAAATTCATGCCCCAATACAATTTGGAAGATTTTGATGTCTTTGACTCTCTATAAGTCCTTCAAGACATTACACATTGTCTTAAATTTCTGGAATCCTATAGAACAGTATAGACTTTCAGTATATACTATAGAGAATGTAATTCAATTGTGTCCATCCTAAGGTGAAATCACCAGTCCTGATATAATAAAATCTCCTTGCTCCTCAACATAAACACAAAGTGGAAAAGTTATAGGTTCTCTACTTTTCTAGTATATTTATGTTCATTTATATTATGGTTTGACCAATGTGATTGGTTAACATGAAGGAAAAAATATGGGTAGAAAAGTCAACATAAAAAATAGAAACAAAAGCACTGTAATCTTTCAAATATTTTCTATCTGATAATGTACTGAGGATGGTTCCTAGTTTGGTAATGGAAGGTTTGCAAGAAAACCACCAAGCTCATAGAGCACCAAGGATTCCACAGTTTAACCCTAAGCTACAAATATTCTCCTCTATTGAAACTTCCCACCTGACAAGCTATCATTCTTCAGGAGCATTAAAAAGTTTTGATAAAAATGAAATTAAAATGGTAGCATGCTTATCAGTTTTGCCATTCACTGCTTTTTTCCAAAGTTATGATTCTAGTTATATATTACTATGGTGGCTGGATTGGGACAATAGAAACTATTTTTGCAGAAAGAGACAAGTTTCAGGAAGAAACTGCATTTTGGTAGCAAATGGAAATTAGAATTGGTTTGAGCATAAAAGAAGACATTGAAGCAAAAGTTTCACTAAAGGTAGCATGGAAAGCCTACAATATTTGTAGAACCTTATTGATTTGAAGAAAATATAATAAACTTAAGAGGAACCAGAAATAACTCCATTTTCAAATATCAGAAAATGTGATAAAATAAGTAAGTTTCCTTTATTGACTTCAAAAATACAAAATATCATTGACTTATTACCCACTAATACCTCTGGAATGATTACCCAATAGGCCAATGGATTGCCTAGTTCAATATATTAAAGTATGGGTTCCTTGGTGCTTTCTGAGCTTGGTTGTTTGCTTGCAGATGTTTCATTACCTAACTAGGTAACATCATCAGTGCTAGAAGGGAGTAGTGTTTGTTCTCATATTTTAGTGGCTTTCCCTGTCACTGTTGATGGGAGAAGTTTTGGGAAGTGGGAGGTGGTTCCTTGATTGGGTTCTTGTTTACTGTTAGCTTGTTTGGCAGTTCCTTGATTGGAGTAGTGTTTGCTTTTTGGTTGTTAGTGTAATGTTAATCTTTGTGTCATTCTGTTTATCGGTATTGATTGCTGGTGAGAATCTTTTTGTTTACTTTTTGGCTTTTTATACATACACACACACACACACACACACACACACACACATATTGCTTATGTTTATGTGCCTGTTGATGGCCAATTTGAGTGCTAGCCTTTCAAGAATTCTTTAGCATTTTTTGGACTTGGTTTGGTCTAGGATGATCATAGTTTCCCAGTTGAAACTATGGTGATGGCTGTCCATGTGTTGTGAACTTAAGTAATTTCCATAATATCTTCTGATTGCAGGTTGGTATTCATGGATGCCCTCTGCCAGTCTTCTGCTTCTTTGTCCTACATAGTGGATGTTGCAGTCTTTACATAGACTTTTCAGATGATTCCTGTTTTTACTTCTAGGATTTGGGGGGCTTCTGATTTATTTTGGATGTTTTGGAAAGTTGTATTTTTTTTTTTTTGTATGCTATGATGATGCAATGTGGTTGTAATATTCCATTGGTGGTTTCAAGCAAAACATGCACGCACAAATAAGGCTTAATGGACAATTTTTTTGTATGCTATGATGAGGCTTAATGGAAGCAGAGGCTTCCAAAGACACAGCTGCTTAACATTTCAGAGATGTTTTACATTAATTTTCTTTGCAAAATGCCAATTTCAAGCAAGTCGATGGAGTATTCTATTGTACCAAATATAAATTTGACTAAAAAAATGGTGGTGGATATGCAAAGTGTAACATTTGTATCTTGGTCTGGCCACTCTTGTGTTAGAAGAACTACATAAAAATCTATCATACAACCCTGCATAAAAATCTTTCATACAACTTTATGATTGGGTAATGTATCTTGGAAAGTACAGAAAAGAACAACAAACTAAGAACTGATTATTCTAATTGTGAAAGCTTTGCAGTGGCTACTATTTTCTACCAAACTTTGTTTACTGTGATGAAATATAAAGACTATGTAATCTTTGGACCTGCTTTAACATGAGTGTCAAACTCGATCATGTCACATTATGTATCATGATATATCACAGCCTTTTTTGCCTTTGCAGAGCCGGGGTGGCCATGGCCTGAAGGTGACACATCTGGCCCATGGGCCACTAGTTTGACAGCTCTATGCTACAATACTTTCTGTTGAATTCTGTTAATTCTTCAAAGCCATCTCCATATACCTCTAAAATTGTCACATATTGCAGAATTTCCTTCTTTTGGATAGTTTAATATTGTAAGATGTTGGCATTTCTAGTGTATGATATAGATATATAGATACAGATATATACTTTTATTAACTTCAACATAATTCAAGGCTCCAAATATATCCAATATCTTCCTCCTCCTATTTTCCCCACAACAACAACAACCCTGTGAGGCAGCTTGGGCTGAGAGAGAATGACTTATCCAAAGTTATATCCAGTTGACTTTCATAATTAAAGCAAGACTTGAAATCATGCTTTACCACTTTCTAACTTGGTGACTTAATCACTAGATAAATCTGGTTATCCCTTCTTTGTCAGCCAAAAGCCTTTTATCTATTAAAATAGTTTTCTACTTACACCTATTAATGTTACTCTATTTAAGTCTCAAGGAGATCTTTATTTTGTATTTCTTCAGGCAATAATCCTTTAGATAATGCATATTTCATTGTTATTCAGTCTCAAACACAGAGCAATTTGGCCATCTTTAAAGACTGATGATCAAACTTGTAAGAAATAGAAAATATAGACATATAACCTATTTGAAAACACAAGAGTATGTGGGGATTTTAACACAGAACTTTAGATCCTATTGTAATACTATGCAATAAGGCTAAATGATAAATATACAGTGTTTTATGGATTGCAGAGGAAGTGTATGGAAACTTCCTTCTTCCTGCATAGTGCATTTGTCATTATGGTATTTTAAAGCAGATGGCAGAAATGGTTTTAATGTACTGTATTCTAATGAAATATTTACAAGAACATATGAATCAAAACCATTAGGAGGAAACTGTTAAAAACTTACCTAAGGGAAGAAAGAAACAACACTTATCTTATAGTAGTCTCCTCACTGCAGCTAGTCAAGATACCAGTAAATAATGCATCATACTTCCTCCTAAGGGGCAGGTCATCATCATTATTATACCTGGGCATTTATTTGTTTTCCAAATAGTCTTGCAAGATCAAAGTGCTGTTCTTGTAGTACAACCTGAAAATTAGTAACTTAGATTTGTCTTATATTTTGTACATGGATATGCTGTGTGATATTAAATTATAGCACAAAAAGTGCTATAATTAACACAAACATTGCAGTAGGTATGCATTCTGATGATTTCAGGCTTAGAGTTTGTTTGTGTTTTGGTAGGGAATAATGAATTTTCAGAGTTTTTTTCCTTTGTATAACCAATGATCCAATCGTTCTTCTCTATAAATATTATGAGGATTAGCATAACCGTATAGTTTTATATTTTACAGAGCGCTAGACAATGTATTTACATTTGTTGTAGTAATGTACATATACAGTACATACACATATAAGTAAGATATTATCATCATGGAAATACCACATAATTTCCATATTGCATGTTCATTATTTTGTTAAAACAATTGAACTAATATTTTAAACTATAAAGCAAAAGACACAATTTTATATTTACCTATTCATGTGAGATTATAATAATTTTTGTTCCTCTTTAAATGTGTTTTTAAGTTTTATTTTGAGCTAAAATTTGTACCTTCAGTAAAATGCTAATTTTAAAGATTTAATTTGAAAAACTATATTAACAATTTCAGTAAATAATTTATTTTGACACCAAGTAATCATGGCATGATTTAGAGTTATGGTAGTACTTAGGGCAGGGAAATGGAAAAGTATTATTTCAGTAATAAAGGATTCTTTTTCAGTTATCTGATTTATATAATTTTGCTAGTATTCCTTCATTTTTTTAAAAAAAATGTAGTACTCTGCAATTTATCAACAAGAAATTTATTTCCTTAAAAACAATGATCCTTTTATTGTAGGATGTAGAATCATTTTCAACTGCTAGAACTACCTAGATAGATTTTCTTCCTAACCTGGTCTTTCCTCTCTTCTAATAGTACAGTTATCACCACTGTATGTCAACCCTAAAGCTGACCTGAGTGAAGCCATCTTGGAGCTTCAGTGTTGACACCCTGAAGTGAAGATTTTCTCCTGATAGCCAAGGACATTCTCACACCTGGACAATTGAAGGAGGAGAGATGTCACTGGACTAGCAGGTGCTGATTGATTGGGCCATGTGACTGATTATTTGGGGTTGAGGGAAAACTTTTACTTTTAATTAGGTGAAAACCAAGGGGCCTTCAGAGTTTGTTTTCACCAGATATGTGCTAATATGATATTTCCAATAAAGTTTTTCTGAGGACTTCACCTGCCTCAGAGTTCTTGTTTGTAATGGATTTATTACTTGAAACCCTGGACATCGTTACTGAGTCTAATCATGTTGCTGTTTTCTTTCTCTTCTTCTCCTTCTTTCCACTTTTCCCAACCTTAGAGTCTGTTGTTTGTAATGGATTTATTACTTGAAACCCTGGACATCGTTACTGAGTCTAATCATGTTGCTGTTTTCTTTCTCTTCTTCTCCTTCTTTCCACTTTTCCCAACCTTAGAGTCTTTTCCAGAGAGTTAGGTCTTTACATAGTGTGCTCTAAGTAGAATAATTTGAGCCTCGTGATTTGTGCTGCATGTGAGAATCTGGGCTTGACATGTTTAATTATTCATTTGCTTATATTAATTATATTTTCTGTGCATGGAATTCTCAGGAGTTTTCTCCATATCAAAGTTTAAAAGTGTCAATACTCTTCTTATCCTGCTTCTACAAAGTCCAGTTTAGGCTGCCATAGAAGGTTTTAATGAAAATAATTCCTTAAAATATGATTCTGATCTTTGTAAGAATAGAGAAATCATGGCATTTCAGTATTTTTTCCATGCCTTCCATGGTTGCTCTACCACATGCTTATCTGTGATATATTTCTTTACTGTTGATGGTTACTTCTAAAAGTCAGAAACTATACACACTTCAATATTTTAATTATCAATTTTAAGGCTAATTGTTCAATCTGTAGTCATTAGTTTGATATCATTTATATTCAATTCTATCCACATTTTTCATTGGGTTCTTTAATTACTAGAATTTGCAGATCCTTTGCATTTTTGGCTACCAGGATAGTATCCCCCACCTAGTAGGGGTTATATATTAACTGTTTCTTCCTCCAATTTTACAATCATGGTGATCTTATTCCGATCCAGCTTCCCTTAATATGCATTCAGTATATCCTTTGCCAACCTGGAGCCAGTTTGTTTCACCATGTTTTGTCTGTACTATGGCTTAATGACTTGTACATAGTTTGTCATGAGGCAATGAGATGTTCTTGATACTTAATCAATTTATTTTGGAAGACACTTTTTTGTAAATTGATTTTGTGCTGAAGTTTCACTGACAAATTCAAACAAATACTTTTTTCCAAGACCTTAGTTTAGAATAACTGTTCTGACATAATCAAGAAATCATGGGTTTTAAAATACTAAACATTAAGATATGCCACTGCATGTCATTTGCTGAATTCATTTTGAATTTATTATGTAATAGTTATTTATACTGTAAATAACTTATGTATATAAATAACTTATGTAATAGTTATTTATATTAAATCTGACTGCTACTGCAATATATTTAACAGTAAAGGTTTACTTAAGACAAAATAATATAATGAAACCAAGTATATGTATACGTAATTTAGAATTAATCCCTTCACAGCAATAAGGGGCCACACTGTATTATATTGGGAAATGGCTAACCAGAAAAACAGATATGAATGTCATGCTTCTACACAAATATCATCAAATTGAATAGAGATGATGAAAAAGCAAAATCTATATTCAGTTGATTAAGATAAGAATTGAAAAAAATTGCTTTTATGACTTATATAGATTTACAATGCAGCCTCATTTGCTAAATTATGGAGTACAGTAATTGATCATTTTAGTATATAATTAACAGGAAAAGAAAACTAAGACAATCAGGTGATTAGAAGCTTGCCTACAAGATACTGTATTTGTAAAGATAAGCAAACAGCATAGAAAAGTTATTTTTCCTTCATCAATATTATTTTTCTAGGTTTATATAATATGTAGCTTTTATAAATATGAATTTAGAATTATTATGTCAATGTTAATGAAACACAATTTCTAGGATCTGATTTACAATCTTCTAATGGCATCCACAGGCTTTAGCAGATTTCAGCAGAATGATACAGTGCAAGCTCCACCTCTTTGGTGCGTATGTAACCCTTGTATAAAAGCGACAGCCTTGTTATTGTGCTGTGTCTATATATGTTTCCCATGCTGCTGAACTCCTATTCTATGAGAAAGTGGAAATTTTTTTAAAAAAAAACTTCTATTGCCCTCCAATAAAAGTATATGGACTGAAAGGGTTAACTTCTTCAACTGATTCAATTGTTTCTGACTCAGACAAGGATTCTGTAAATTTATTCTACACCTTTTTCAAACTGTCAAGGTCAGACATATGCTACTTGACCTTCAGAAAGATAAAGTGAAGCAGTAAACACCATCACATTTGTCGAAAAGAAACTTTAGTTTTGTCTATTTCTCCTGTTTAATTTTCTCTAGATTTCTTTTAATTCTTTATAAATTCTTCTTGAAATGGTTAATAGATTGTAGAATGGGAATACTTATTAGACTCATGGAGGTTCTATGTGATTAGAAGTTATTAGTAGTTATAATCACATGTCTTAATGGCTAACAATAACAAAATATCAATCTACAATAAACCTGTAACGTTTCCCTGAATATTCCCTCTCTCCTTTTGCTTGACAGAAATGAGTTATAAAAATGAGCTTTAAAAAACAAGAGAAACAGTTGTATTAGATTCTTGAAATGTAGTTTATACTATTTTCTGCAAGCTATTAGCCCTAACAAAATTAAAGAGACTAAACTGATAAGATTTTAACAAAACACTTGCTTTCAGAAAAGTTTGTATATAAATATGTTTGTGTGTTTATGTGTATGTATCTCTGTGTGTCTGAGAGAACTTATCAGAAGATGGGTATCTGTTGGAAATTGATTAAAGATGATAATTTATTTAATTAATTTTTGACAGATGCATATGTACCCTAGAAGCACATTGTAGTTTTATTTCTTGCCACTTTGGACGATATGGCTTCACTTAAACCATGTAAATCTTTATGTATGAAGGAAGCTGAATACATCATAACACAATGGATAATGAAGACAATGGAATCTTGCAAATTATCTTCCATTGTATCCCATTATCTTAATGCCAACATATGCATTAAAAAAAGAGAGTCATTTTTCATTCTAGCCCCTCTTTAAAGTATAGGTGTATGTTGAGTAAAAAAAAGGGCGACAACTAAAGAATTAGGATGTCATAATTCAAGTAGAATAATCAGACAATATTAGAAGATGATGCAGATTTTCTGTCTTCATAGCCTTGGTCTTATGATGCGGCAGTTAACTAAATTATGGAGCATCTGACAGCTGCTCTGCTTGATCACATGAATATTCTGTGAAGGTTGACTACTATCATGGGCATGCATGTGGGAGTAGAGATGCCGAGCTGTAAGAATTGTGCTTGGTTGCCACATATACATAACTAATTATAATTAAATGGGCAGAGTACATTTTAAAACTCTTTCTTTGCTATCCATTCCTCCCCCCTGCCCCTCCCACTACCCCAATGCATCTGCTCAAAGAAAACATATGTAGACCATTTGGTTACTTTAGAAAGAAAGGGACAGAATATAGATCTCAAGGAATTGTGAAATTTAGCAATATTCTTAAGGTGACCTTCCATGGTATTCACAGCCTGTCAGCTGAATAAAGAAAATTATTTGTTGCCCCAAAAAGAAAAAGAAAAGAAAGAAAAGAAATACAGCTAGTCTGTAGCTTCTTTGCAGTTTTTAATAGCTCATTGAAGTGAGAATGGATTTCCTCTGTATATCTTAAGTTTCACCATGACTAAATAATACTAAATAATAATAATATAATATTTTAATGCTTTCAGTTGTACAATCCAATGAAAGAACTTAAAAGGTTCAGCCTAAGCAATTTTTACATTTTGGTTAAAATAAAATTCACATTAGATACGGTCTTTTATTTTATAGAATAGGGACATGATACACATAGTCTTTGACTTATGACTTGGCCTCAACTGAGACCAGAATTTCTGTTGATAAGCAAGACAGTTGTTAAATGAATTTTGTCTGATTTTACAGTTGTTAAGTGAATTACTGCAGTTCATAAGTAAATTGCATATTCGTTAAGCAAATCCAGCTTCCCCCATTGACTTTGTTTGATGGAAGCCAGTTGGGAAAGTTGCAAATACCAATTGGAGGGCCTCAGGATGCTACAAATATAAGTACATTTCAGTTGCTAAGCACCCATATTTTGATCACATGACCATGGAGATGCTGTGATAATCATAAGTGCAAGAACTGGTTTAATTTCAAATAGTCACTCAGCAAATGGATGTAAGTTAAGGACTATCTATACTAGAATGTTCTAGTTTGAAGTTTAAAGCAGGTTTAGGAAAGAAATTTAGTCACTTAATCAGATAGGTCAATTACATAGCCAGTTCTCCCTTAGTGAACAAGGAACTGTTTCTTCCACTTAAAAGAATAGGAAACATATTCCTGGCTTATAAACACTAGATACTTTATATGATTTTTAATATAATTTGGGTATTTATTATTACTTTTTAATCATTTGCTGTGTAGGTTACTTCAAATCAGGAGCAAGTGGAGCTATGCTTTATTATCTTTCCTTCAAAACTGTACATCTTCCAGATGTAAAAGATTTAAGAATATCCTGGGATATATTTATTGGGCTACTAGATCTAGTCTGTAAATATTTGAATTATTACCAGAAAGCGCAGAGATACAGAAAAAGTTCACATTTTGCTGTTCTCTGGTAGTCATCTAGGTAGTCATAATTCAGAACTGAATAGAATAACAGAGTTGGAAGGGACCTTGGAGGTATTCTAGTCCAAGCTTAGGCAGGAAACCCTAAAACATTTCAGACAAATGGTTATTCAATTTCTTCTTAAAAACTTCCAGTGTTGAAGCATTTACAACTTCTGGAGAAACGTCTGTTTCACTGATTAATTGTTCTAACTATCAGGAAATTTCTCCTTAGTTCTAGGTTGTTTCTCTCCTTGATTAGTTTTCATCCATTGCTTTTTGTCTGCCACTCAGGAGCTTTGGAGAATAGCAATCAACAGAAAACCAGATTTCACATTATGTGGAGAGGCAAAAATACAATTGCTGCTTTCAGTTGTTTTTCTTTTTAAATGGAGAAAATTACATCTCCTTATGATTCAATTAAATGAATTGTAAATCCACAATTTTAAGAGAGTTTTATATCTATAACATATTTCTCCTTTAGAAAGTAAACATGTACACATTTTTGAAATCATTCTTACGGGTCTGTCCTGTGTAGCTAATGCAGCCCTCTGGTTAGAAACCAATCTCACTCCTTGGATTCAAAAGCGTAGCTAATCACAAGCAATTATTGGCTGAAACTTGCTGTCCTCTTCAACGATTGTGTTGTCTTCACACTTGCAGAAAGTTTTACTCAAACTTGATGAAAATGGTAGAAGGAATTTTTTTGATGTTTGATTTGTGTTTTCCATCTTGATAGTTAAAAGCCATTAAAGAAAGGTATACAGAGTGACAAACTGATATTAAATTGATATACAGAAAGTATTTTCAAATTTCTGAAAAGTTTTAGATTTATATAATTTAATAATTTAAATTATATAATTTATAATTTATTAAATTATATAATTTAATATGCACCAAGCAAACTCAGTAAAGTGTGTCTATAATCCTTTGTCATATTTCACCTAATAGTAATGGTCCCAAAGCCTATATTAAGTGTTCCTGTTTCTTTAATTTCCACCCCCTCAAAGATATGCCCTCTCTATTTCCATATCTGCTATGCATGGACAATGTGGCAATCCATGTTAAAAGACAGAATTCAGGAATTGCATGGTGTCCCATTGACCAATATCATACTATAGCCAAAATCCTTCTATAAGTTTGGATAGGATTTTGCAAGAAATTTCTTGTATCATTTTTATTGTATACCTTCTTTATAAATAAACAAACAAACAAATTATAAAATAGTTATTTGTTGTTTGTATGCACTCTGAAAGCTTATGCACTAGAGACAAATTCCTTGTGTGTCCAACCACAAGGGACTCAGTCTTCCATCCTTCCAAGGTCAGTAAAATGATTGTTGGGGACAATATGCTGACTCTGTAAATCACTTAAGAGAGCTGTAAAGCACTGTGAAGTTGTATATAAGTCTAAGTGCTATTGCTATTAGTTCATGACTTGTACAATGGAGTCCTACTGAAATGACATCAAAGTAGTTTAAGAGTGTAATTCATTTCAACTTTTGGAAAATGAACTGAATACAACAGAGCCAACATATGCAGTAGAATGAAGTGAATAAACAAATTCATTGTAGTTTCATTATCAGATTGTGTTGCAATCTGAAAGAGAATTTATCTAAAATGATGTATGGATGGCATTTATCTCCAGACAGATTGTCAAAATACATAATGGGATTTCTAACATGCTGAAAATGTAGATACCAAGAAAAGATTTTTACCACCTTTTGTGTACATGTAAAACAGCTTAAAATATTGGATTGAAATATAGATATTAGACATTTTAGTTAAGGATGGTGAAGAAAAGTTTAAAGTACATGGTATTTTGTTCTTATATGTGATAATGGCAGTATATGCCCAACATTGGAAGGATTTGACAATACCTATAATGGAAGAGTGGTTAGTAATGTTGATAGAACTGGCTGGATTGGCAAAACGGACAGCACTGATTAGTGAAAAGACATTGACTAAATTTAACAACAATTGGAAGCTCCTTTTGAACAACTAGAAGCTCCTTTTGAACTTTTTGCACAAAACAGGAAAAAAATGAAATCATGACATTTGGATTGAAGCATTAATAATATTTATAGATTATTTTTAAGAATAGAGATTACATTGTAATAGAGAATGAGTTGAACTCAAGTTTTAATTACATTTGCCATAAAAGTTTCAAGTTATTCTGTTTTGTGTATTTTTATTTTTTTCTATATTTTTATTGCATCTCTACCTATTGCATCTGTTTCCATGTACAGTCTGATTCCTTTTCTGTTCTCTCTTCACTATTAGTTTTTTTGTTAGTTTAATATTTTTATTTTTTAAAAACAGCTATATTTTAAAAAATAGTAAAATGGGACTTTGAAAGTTGTATACTAGATGGAATCAGAAAAACCAAAATATTGCAGTAAAGAAGAACACTTAAATTTGACTTAGTAATACAGAATTAAGCAAAATATTTTAGTATTGGATATATTGAAGGATATTTTTGAACAATTAATTAAATTTAAGAGTCTCTGCCTTCATAAGAGAGAGTGTTTCAAAGATGTTATTTAAGATCTGAAAGTGGATTTAAAAAATGACAAGTTATAAGAAAGAAGTGGAAATAATTTCTATACTGGACTTACAAAAAAAATCAGCTAATATTTACTGATTAAATGCAATTGGCATATAGCAAACCAAGAGAATGACAGTCATAGTTTGCCTATATTGTATTTACAAAAGAAACTTGTTAAAGTTTTTTTTTAATTGTAAGAAGGGACAAATAAAAATAAAAGAAATAAAGTTCTAAGACATTATTTGAAAAGGCTAAAAAGAAACATTGTTAACAGTAAAAAAAAGTATTTTCAAATAGGTTTATTTGATCAGAATTATAATAAGTGTGTAGTTATCTCTGGTAGACCTTAATGAACTTTTGCTAGTACCAGGACTAAAATCACAATCCTTATGTTTTCGATAAAAAAGAGAAAGAAAGACAATATCATTTCTTGCATTTTATAAGATGATGTTACTAAAGTAATTACGATTTTATAATTAAGAGGTAAGTCATTTACTTATATATTTCTTTTTCCCTTTAATTTATACTACATACATTTTTCTTTTATTTCTATTTCATTTTTTATTTTTGTACTGTTTTTTTAACAGTTTGTACTAATTATTATTTTAATACTTTTAAGAATTTTAATAAATGTTAATATATTTACCATATTTATTTAGTATGTAATTCATTTCAAAGTTCTGTTTCTGAAATGATCAATTTATAAACTTGAATATTTAATTTGTCCCTGAATGGATGTGGCTGGCTTTTTAAGAAGAGTGGTACTTCTATGGGATTGATAGCTATTAATTCTTATATTAACACTTTGATTTTTGAGTCAAAAGATAGAAATTACTTTTCCATTCTACTTCTGCCTTGA
Organism: Pseudonaja textilis; assembly: GCF_049901715.1. NCBI lineage: Eukaryota > Metazoa > Chordata > Lepidosauria > Squamata > Elapidae > Pseudonaja > Pseudonaja textilis. Next base: position 40,526,729 of record NC_141996.1, read on the forward strand.
ATACAAGTTTTATGACTTTGTAGCATTGCCATGACAAACCATTTTTGAAATATTGCCAAAAAAATTGCAGGACATGTCCAAGCAGTCACTAGGGCTCCACACAGATTCAAAAGTGAATTTTCTTTACCAATTAAATTACACAAAGAATGACACAAATAATTTTCTTTTCTGAAGCAGCTGTCTTTAAACATATTGTCCATGAAAAAGCTTCATTTGAAAAATAAATACTTGGATGGAGTTCAAATATTATTTGAATTACACGTGAGTTTGAATTAGATGTGAATTTGTTCTTAATTTAAATGCAAGTTACAACATACTGTTAAATAAGATATACTGACATTCTATAGCTAATAAGCCCAGTTTAACTTAAATGTATTATCAAGTTCTCAGAATTTTCTAATACTTCTAATATACTACTTGTAACAGGATTAAAGGTGGATCTCTTGTGCTGCCTGGATGGCAAACTTTCAGGACCAGCTGCTTGCCAAACCTATGGTCTCAAGCCACGGTCATACCCATCTTCAAAAAGGGAGACCCCAGCCTAGTTGAAAATTACAGACCAATCTCTTTATGCTGCATCACCTGTAAAGTCATGGAATCAATTATTAACCAATCCATTATCCTCCACTTAGAGACAAACAACCTACTCTCTAATAAACAATTTGGTTTCAGAAAAAAACTATCCTGTAATCTGCAACTCTTACACTGAAGAATCATATGGACTACACAACTCAATTAGGGCAAAGCAATAGACACAATCTATATAGACTTCTGTAAAGTCTTTGATTCAGTAGTACACGACAAACTAATCCTAAAACTAAAATCTTATGGTATCTCTGGATACCTGCATAACTGGATAGAAGCATTCCTGTCAAACAGACAACAAATAGTCAAAATTGGGAGCGTCCTATTAAATTCTGTACCTGTCAGCAGTGGTGTCCTCCCCTCAAGGCAGTGTTCTAGGACCAACTCTCTTCATACTCTACATAAATGACCTCTGTGATAATATTAAAAGCAACCGCATTCTCTTCGCTGATGATGTAAAGCTATTCAACATCACAGACAACACTGCTACCCTTCAAAAAGACCTTGACTATGTATCAGAATGGTCAAACAAATGGCAACTTCAAATCTCAACAAATAAATGCTCTGTCTTACATATTGGCAAAAATATATATATCAGAAAATAAAATACAAGCTGAATAGTCAAGACCTTGTTGATGATCCAAACTCTGTCAAGGACCTTGGAGTTCTCATCTCAAATGATCTAAGTGCTAGAGCCCACTGTATCTACATAGCCAAAAAGGCATTAAGAGTTGTTAATCTAATCCTATGTAGCTTTTTCTCTGGTAATATCACACTACTAACAAGAGCGTACAAAACATTTGCTAGACCACTACTGCAACTCATCAGTCTGGAACTCACATTACATATCTGATATTAACACAGTTGAGAAAATCCAGAAATATTTCACAAAAAGAGTTCTCCACTCCTCTACTCATTGCAGAATACCTTATGCCCCCAGACTCAAAATTCTAGACCTAGAAAACTCAGAACTACGCCGCCTTCAGTCCGATCTAAGTATAGTATATAAAATTATACATTGCAATGTCCTACCTGTCAATGAATACTTCAGCTTCAACCATAACAATACAAGAGCACACAATAGGTACAAACTCAAGGTTAACCACACCAAACTTGATTGCAGGAAATACAACTTCAGTAACAGAGTGGTAAATGTCTGGAATACTCTACCTGACTCTGTGGTTTCTTCCCAAACCTCAAAAACTTTAAACTTAGACTGTCTTCTACTGACCTCACCCCTTTCCTAAGAGGTCTGTAGGGGACCTGCATAAAATTGTTTATATTATTAGTCAGGACAAGGTGGGAGTCCCAAGTATGGAGTATGGGAAGATCTGGGGGCAATGGGCAGGTGCTGGGAAATGCAGCTGAGCTGGAAACAGCAGCAGTTCAGCCAACAAGAGGCACAGGTGGGTGCTGCCAGCAGGAAGATTGCAAATGATGATTACATGACTGACAGTCATTTCAGTGTTGTAATCATGAGCCAGATTCCCAATCACCCAGATCATAATCATGTGATTTCCAAAGGCAATGGTGGTTGCAATTTTACAGAATGGTTTCAAGTCTCCTTTGTTCAGCACCATTTTAATTTTGAATGGATATAGAAGAAGTAGTTGTAACCTGAAGATTTTACTATAGTCATAACTATAGTAAAAAACAAACAAATGTTGTTAGAATCTTGACTCTGTCATCTTCATCTGTGTCCATGGAACAATAAAGAAATGTTAAAATTCTGTTAAAATTCTGTTTAAGATATTTGTTTGAGAAAGTGTGTCACCTAAAAATAAAACAAAATATTTATTCTGCTTATTCTGAAGCAAAATAATTTTCACTGTAAAAATCAATCTATTGATGCTTTGTAACTCTTTATCTCTATAAAAGTCAAAGTTTCTTATTTTTTTTCTGCTTACCACACTATACAGAGCTAATAATAGACAATGGTCTTGAATTCTTTGAGTCACATCTTAAATAGTTAGAAAAGGATTCAATGTCTATGTAAACTACAATTAAACAATGGGAAAAATAAAAAAGTAAGCTCTTTAGTAAGTTTATTACAATATCAATTGGCATCACAGGATGACACCTGTATCCTAATGAATCTGACAATTAGATGAAACTATCAATCACAATATTGAAAAAAATACACTTTAAAAATTATTCCATCAGCTCTACTTTTCAATGGCAGCAGCTATAATCTGTATTTCCCAGACTGATGGTTAAAACACAATACATTTATCCTTCAGATGCCAAATTTTATTGTTTCTATTATTATTACTACAATACAAGTACTATTAGAAACTTTTTATACTTAGAAAACAAAATCTTTTGAAAATACAGCTACCTCCACCAATAAACAGATTCAAAGAGAAACGCAGGCTAGGGCCAACTCAACATCAAGAACACATTATTGAGATTTAATCCTATTTAAATATTTTCAGTTACCCAAGGGCTTAAAAGTCAGTGTTAAAAAACTATAATTTTAGCATGATGAAGGTATTTTTATATTCATTCATACCTCAAATTTATTATTCTTTACAAATAACTCAAGGCTGTAAATATTTTCAACAGATCTTCCTCCTATTTTTACCACAATAACAATCCTGTGAAGGTTTGTGAAGGTTTGGCTGTGAGAGAGTAATTGGCTTAAGATCACCCAGGTGGATTTTATGGCCGAGGTGGGACATGAATTCAAAATGTCCTGTCTTCTAGATTTGTGCCTTAATCACTAGACAAAACTGACTCTCAGAATGCTCCATTCATCTACCTATTTTCTGTCCTCATTCCCCCCTCCCTCCTCCTCCTCCTCTAATCAAGGGTGACATTCCCTTATTTCTAAATACAAAGTAATTCAAAGATGACAGGTGATGATAAGACTCTATCACTTTGAGAAACAATAAAACTGATTACCAAATGCCCAAAATGTTGCATCAGAATCCAGACTATATATGTAGGGTAGGAATGGGTTTCTTTTTCTCACAAGTTTCACTTTCCTTTGATGGTAATCTGCCTTTAAGATAGGCTGGGTAAGATAGAATGAAGATTGCAGAAATGTTAGTTTACTGCTATAAATATCGTTCAGAATCTTCAAAAGCGGCCAGCATTTCCTTTTGATAGTTTTGAATTTCTTTCTCACTTTCACTTTCCCATGAATGGATTGTGTTTTATTTCTACTTTCACTATTCCTTCTTCAAGGTTTCTACACATTTTTTTACACATATAATTAATCTATTGAAAACATATTGAATACAAAGGGCCAAAGGGTCACAACTGGTTACTCAATTCAATATTTTGATTTGTGTCTTTTTATTTCTTACTAATAAATTCCCATTATTGGTCTGAATGGATCACTAGAATATATTTTCATAATTAGGCTGATACAGAGCAAAATATGGTTTGGAATCTGCAAATTGCTTATTCTTTTGGTGAGAAATTAATCACAGAATGAAACTTTGATACAAGAATTAAGAAAACTCAGAATCACTAAGGCGAGGAAGCAGATAAAAGGGGGTCTGATTTAGTACAAATAAGATCTTGAATCTAAAGCAACTTATCATGGATACTGCTGGCTCAAAGGGCTTGAAAGAAAATAGAGCTCAAGATGAATGACACTCTTGAAAAATGTTCTGGGGTTATGACAAATCAGGCAAACTCATCAAGGGTGTTCTTTAGAAATAGAGCCAAACGAATCTCTCATATCATAGTGAGAAACTCACATTTGTTCTGTTTATTCTTCTTTTGAATCTTTTTTTATTCATGTCACCTACAAATTATAGACATAGCATTTAGCACTGAGCTGATAAAGTAGATATAAAATAGGTCATAGAAATATGGTACAGTGCAAAAATAGTGTATGTAAAATAAATAGAATTAAAATTAAAGGAATGAATGACAAATATCTGACCACATTGACAGCATTTTCTTTCGCCAGCATATGGTCTTTTGAATTGAGCCACATTCTTTTGGATATAAAACCTTACATAATGTTACAACATAAAATCTAAAATGACTAATTGAACAAAATAAATAAATAAAGCTGATTCAGTGAATACTGTATATTTAAAGCAGTATCCCTTGTGTCGTATTGCAAATCCTTTTATAATACTTTATTATTTAACACTTCGCAGATAGCATTATTCTACAGGGTAATTCTTTTTATATTTGTGAGTGTGTGTAGATAGGAATTGTGATCCTTCTAATTCTATATTTTCCTCAAATTTTATTTTTAAGGACCCACTAAACACTTTATTCAGATTATTCAGTATGAGAATATAGTATGAGAATATTGTATATAGTCCAACAAATACACATATATCTAATTATCCATATATCCATATAATATTCATGATTTGTACACTAGAGATTGGAAACTTGCAAATCATGCGTGTTAAATCTTTGAGGTAATTAGACCTTACTACCAATTGAAGTCTCAGCATAGTACAGCAGCTGGCAATCTTGATTTTGGAACTACAATTGTTTTGTGGTTCAAAAAAGATGGAAGTTTACATTTCTTTTCTACCATGGAAATGTATCTTCTATTTCTCTATACTCCTTGTAGCAGCTGCTCTTCATAATTCATAATTCTTATTGCTGAAATTGTTTTCTCATGGTAATCAATTTTCACAGGACAAGAAATTGTTCTTCTCTCTCTCTCTCTCTCTCTCTCTCTCTCTCTCTCTCTCTCTCTCTCTCTCCCTCCCTCCCTCCCTCCCTCCCTCCCTCTCCCTCTCTCTCTCTCTCTCTCTCTCTCTCTCTCTCTCCATCTCCCTCCCTCCCTAATGTGAAAAGTAGCAAGAAAATGAAGCCAGTTGCAAGGGACATTAGTGAAGCATTGCAGATGTGGAGCTTCAGAGCAAGGAGAGTAACCAGGGAAATAAAAGATAGGTACAAATTTGCACTGCTCCATCAAGCCTTCTATTAAAGAATCCACATACACACAAAAAAAATTCTTCAACATAATTGCTCGCATTTGAAGTGAAAGCATTATGTAAACTTGATAGCTGTAAGATATATATATATATATATATATATATATATATATATATATATATATATATATATATATATATATATATATATATATATATATATATATATATATATTGTCACAATGAAGAAGGCAAGATTTCAACTGTGTTTTAATAGTTGTTGCCAAGGAAGAGGTTTATTTTGAGGATAGAATCCCCACTTCACTTGGGGAATTGAAGACATAATGATTCTCTCTAAAATTGATTGATTGGGGAAAGAATAAAATTAGAATCACTTTGTTGTATGAGTTACATTGTTCATATATAAAAGGCTAGGAGAAAATATTTTTAGCCCCTAATGTCATCCCTAATGCTCAACATGAACATTCAAGTCCAGTTTTAATGGATGAATGAGATTATCTTCCAATATACTAAAAGCATACAAACTGTCTTCAAAGTGGAGTATGTAGACCTCAAAATGATTCCAAATATACCATATATGATCTTAACTTGATTAATTTTTCACCCTGTTGATACACCTCATCTGACTTCCTATACTCCTACACACAAACTCACACACACCAGACTCTCCACATGTTATGTCTTTTAAAAAGTTACCAGACTGAATTACCAATCCTAATAGTGGTTATTAAACAACTACCTGTAGTGGCTTTTTGATTAACTTAAAGTGTCAATTTTCCTTTTTATACAAATAGATATTTCCTATCTGTTATAAATTCAATTAATTCATGATAGAAGTTCATTTACCATGTTGCAATATTCAGTTAATATTGAAGTTTTCCCCATTAAAACCAATGGCTAAGCTGCAATGTGATAAATGTTTATCTACCTAATTCTAATCCCTTACTTTATATTAACAACTTATCTTCTAAGGATACCTCTTATTGTTCACCAATGTTGGATAAGCTGTTCCAGTCCTCACTGCATTAAGCCAATTAAGGTTTAATTTTCCTCTTGTTACAGAGAGATCATGCCATAGAAAATAACTCAAAAGGAAAAATAGCCATCTGATTAAAACAGGTTTTGTAATTAAATATAAATATTGTAGCTGTGCAGCACTTCAAATTTAATGGGAAAGTATTTTAGAATGCATGAGGAAAGCATATTAGGATGTCTGTTTGATCTGTTTCATATGAAATGGTTGTTATTATTTTTTGCCCTAGAATGAAAAGGATCATTTGACAACTACAAGAAGCAACTTTACTAACTGCAGCTGTTTATATACCCCCATTCACATTTCATTTCTTTCATGTGATTCTTTTTCTTTCTATTTCTATGTAACATGCAGTAAAAAGGTCATAAAGTTATTGTGGTTGCTTTTACATTCCTTTACAATAAATCTTGATGAAAAAAATCTGCAATAAAATAGACTGAATCCATGGAAATAAAGTTTTTAAATAGAATTATGACACCAAAAACTAGGAAGCAAATGCATGATATTTAGTTTTATATGCAACTACACTGCTCAAAAAAATAAAGGGAACACCCAAATAAGACATCCTAGATCTGAATGATTGAAATATTCTTATTAAATACTTTGTTCATTACATAGTTGAATGTGCTGACAACAAAACCACACAAAAATTATCAATGGAAATCAAATTTAGCAACCCATGGAGGTCTGGATTTGGAGTTGTACTCAAAATTAAAGTGGAAAAAGCACTACAGGCTGATCCAACTGTGATGTAATGTCCTTAAAACAAGTCAAAATGAGGCTCAGTAGTGTGTGTGGCCTCCACGTGCCTGTATGACCTCCCTACAATGCCTGGGCATGCTCGTGATGAGGTGGCGGATGGTCTCTTGAGGGATCTCCTCCCACACCTGGACTTAAGCATCCCCCAACTCCTGGACAGTCTGTGGAGCAACGTGGCATTGGTGGATGAAGTGAGACATGATGTTCCAGATGTGTTCATTGGATTCAGGTCTGGGGAACAGGCAGGCCAGTCTATAGCATCAATGCCTTCGTCTTGCAGGAACTGCAACTGACACACTCCAGCCACATGAGGTTTAGCATTGTCTTGCATTAGGAGGAACCTAGGGCCAACCACACCATCATATGGTTTCACAAGGGGTCTGAGGATCTCATCTCAGTTCCTAATGGCAGTCAGGTTACCTCTGACAAGCACATGGAGGGCTGTGCAGCCCCCTAAAGAAATGCCACCCCACACCATTACTGACTCACTGCCAAATCGGTCATGCTGGAGGATGTTGCAGGCAGCAGAACATTCCCTGCGGCATCTCCAGACCCTGTCACATCTGTCACATGTGCTCAGTGTGAACCTGCTTTCATCTGTGAAGAGCACAGGGCACCAGTGGTGAATTTGCCAATCTTGGTGTTCTCTGGCAAATGCCAAATGTCCTGTATGATGTTGGGATGTAAGCACAACCCCCACTTGTGGACGTCGGGTCCTCATACCACCCTCATGGAGTCTGTTTCTGACTGTTTGAGCAGCCACATGCACATTTGTGGCCCGCTGGAGGTCATTTTGCAGGGCTCCTCCTGTCCCTCCTTGCACAAAGGCAGAGGTAGCGGTCCTGATGCTGGGTTGTTGCCCTCCTACAGCCTCCTCCACGTCTCCTGATGTACTGGCCTGTCTCCTGGTAGTGCCTCCATGCTCTGGTCACTATGCTGACAGACACAGCAAACCTTCTTGCCACAGCTCGCATTGATGTGCCATTCTGGATGAGCTGCACTACCTGAGCCACTTGTGTGGGTTGTAGATTCTGTCTCATGCTACCACTAGAGTGAAAGCACCACCAGCATTCAAAAGTGACCAAACCATCAGCCAGAAAGCATAGGAACTGAGAAGTGGTCTGTGGTCATCACCTGTAGAACCACTCCTTTATTGGGGATGTCTTGCTAACTGCCTATGCTTTCCACCTGTTGTCTATTTCATTTGCACAGCAGCATGTGAAATTGATTGTCAATCAGTGTTGCTACCTAAGTGGACAGTTTGATTTCAGAGAAGTGTGATTGACTTAGAGTTACATTGTGTTGTTTTAGTATTCCCTTTATTTTTTTGAGCAGTGTATAAATAAGCATAAGATTGCAGAAAAAGCCCTGGGAAGACCAGGGACAAAATGTAGCTTACCCAGGAAAAAACCTGAAAGCTGGTATACCTTCTATTCTAAGTGACTAGAAAAAAAATATTAAATTGTTTACTTATTATTCATTTTTGAAGCAAATGGGAAAGTGAGAAGCATGATGAAAGATCAATGAAAAACACAATTGCTGGTCAATGGTGATAAACAAGGATAGTTTAATATCAAGAGACTCCATTATCACCACTACTGTTGTTGCACTGATTCCTCTATCAGAAACAGTACTGAACAAGTTAGGCCATGGCTATCAAACATCAAAAACATTTGCTAGTCTATCAAACCTCATTTGCATGGGCAATTTGAATCTATATGCAAAAACACCATCTGAAGTAGAATACCTGCTTAACAATAAGAGCCATTCTGGCGCAGTGATTAGAATGTAACATTGCACTACCAGGAGTTCAACTCCTTTGATCTTGACAAACTTTCTTGAATATCTACCAGAAATGCCATTTGCCTGCAAACAAGTGGCACCACATAATAGCATTGAATGATGATTAACAGAAAATGAAAAAGATAAGTGATCCAAGACTTTAGAATTATGACAGACAGCACCAGCCACATAATATACCATATTTATCAATTGTTGATAGGAAAGACAAAAATGTCTGACAGTGGATGGATGTGGCAATGCCTGTAGCAGCAGAGTAGAAGAAAAACAACTGGAGAAAATCACAAAATCAATGTCCTGCAAATAGAACAACTGTGGCAAAAGAAAACAATGATAGTACCATTACTAATAGATCCCTGGGTGTGATTCTCAAAAAGCTGGAACACCTTTTCAATGGCATTGGAACTGACAAATTCAACATCAGTCAAAGGGCAGCTTTACTTGGAACATCTTAGAAAAATACTTTATCATCACCAAACAACATTTGTCTATTTCAGATCTTGTGATGGATTCAGTAAGGTGGATTAAAATGCTAAATTTAATCTAAACATCTGGTTGACTATGCAATGAACAACAGAAACAATAACTAAAATAAGAACAATAATATTGGATTAACTACAAAAAGGCATTCGATTTTCTGCCAGATGACTGGATAATCAAATACCTAGAAATAACAGGAGTCAGTAGAAACATCAGAAACTTTGTGCAAAGATCGATGGAAGACACAGTTGCAAGTCAATGGCAAGAGATTGTGAGCAGTTAATATCAAGAGAGGAATATTTCAAGGAGATTCACTATCAACACTTCTATTTGTCATTGTACTATTTCCTCTGTCAACACTACTAAATAATTCATGCCATGGATATCAAACATAAAAAACACTGCCAGACTATTCCATCTCCTTTATATGGATGATCTGAAGCTGTATGGAAAAACTCCATCTGAAATAGAATCGTTGCTCAACACTGCCAGTATATATAGCTAAGATATTGCAGTGGAGTTTGGATTGGACAAATGTGCTACACTCACTATCAAAAAGGAAAAATAGTGAAAATTGAAAGAATCAAGATGCTCCATGAAAATAACCTTAAGAGTCTGGATGAGGATGATTACTACAAATACCTGGGTATCCTTCAAATTGACAACATCAAGCATACTGAAGTCAAGAAAAAGATTAGAAGTGAATACATCAAGAGAGTGAGTAAGATCCTAAAGTCCAAACTCAATGGGAGAAATACCATCAAGGCAATCAACACCTGGGCAATACCAGTCATTAGATGCACAGCTGGAATAGTGAACTGGACTCAAGCAGAACTAAAAGCAATGGATAGGAATACCAGAAAAATAATGACAATGAATCATGCCCTTCATCCTTGCAGTGACATTGACAGACCCTATCTACCAAGGCAAATAGCTGGGCATAAAATGTTGCAAGTATATCAGATGGTTAAAGAAGAAAAATGACTTTGGAAGAATAGCTGAAGGACAATGATGAAGATGCACTGAAGTTAGTATATTAGGAAGGCTTACTGACTACAGAAAAGACCAAACTGGCCTACAAGAAAGATCAAATAAAGAACAGAATGGAGGCATGGGAAGACAAAGCACTACATGGCCAGTACATTAAAAAAAATAGATGGGAAAGCAGATAATAACAAGATCTGGCAATGGCTAAGAGAAGGAAAGTTGAAGAAAGAAACTGAAGGACTAATTCTGGCTACACAAGACCAAGCCTTAACGACAAATTTATTCAAAGCCAGAATTGAGAAGAAAGACAATAAGTGCCACCTGTGCAAAGAAGCTGAGGAAACAGTGAATCACCTGAAGCTGCCACAAGAAGATCGACTACAAGCATGACAAAGCAGCAGCAATGGTGCACTGGAAGATCTGCAAGAAATATCATTTGCCTGAAAGCAAGAACTAGTAGAACCATAAAATAGAGAAAGTCATAGAAAATGAAGCAATTGCTCTGGGACTTTAGATTTCAAACTGACAGGCATCTGCCACATAACACCCCAGACATAACAATTGTGGATAAGAAGACAAAAAAGTCTGGATAATGGATGTAGAAGTGCCTGGAGACAGCAGAATAGAAGAAAAAGAATTGAAGAAGATAACAAAATACAAAGACCTACAAATAGAAATAGAATGACTGTGGCAAAGGCAAGCAAAGGTAGTACCACTAGCAATAGGTGCCTTGGATGAAATTCCAAACAACTGGAGCACCACTTGAATACCATAGGCATTGACAAATTTGCCATCAGTCAATTGCAGAAGGCGGCTTTATTTGGAACACCTTCCATCCTGCAACAATATCTGTAACACCATCGAACATCCAAATCTGTCTATCTCAGGTTCTTGGTAAGGACACGATAGGCACACAAAACTGCCAAATCCAGTCTGAACATCTCGCTTACTGTGCAATGATTATCATATTTTATTATTATATTTAAATATATTATCATCTCTTTAATTCATTAAACATGAAATTCAGTAAACTGAACATTTAAAAATGTATCACAAATACAAATGACTGGTGCTAATGGTTGATATGGGTTGCTGCCAGTGTCCTAGGTATCAACCAAATATCTTCTTAAAATATATGATGTTCCGAGTAGCAGTTTTTTGCAGTTCCACTGGTATTATTGCAGGAAGCTGCAATTTGTTGATGTGTTTTGTAAAATTCTTGGACATGGTACCAAGTGCCCAATTACAGTGGGTATCACTGTTACATCTTTCATCCATAACCATGTAGTTTCGATGGCCAGGTGATGATATTTTATGATTTTTTCCAGTTCTTTTTCTTAGACTCTGGCATCTCATGATACAGCGATATCAATAAATTGAATGCTTCGGCCCTCAACAACCATAATATATGGCATGTGTTTCAAATGGCAATCCGTCTGTATTAGAAAGTCCCACAAAATCTTCACCATCAATCATCATCATCATCATCATCATCATCATCATCATCCCTCTGAGGAGCCTTGCCTTGTTATAGTGGAGGGGATTGCATGTCCTAGTGTTCCTAAGGGCTATGCTGAACAGGTACAACCAAATCAGACAGGTCTTAGGTGAAGGGACAGACAAAATTTGCTCTAAAACTCATTTCAACATGGTAAATAAAAGAAAAATGAAATCTATGCCAGCTGAATCATTGCCTGGATTAACAAGGGTTCCATTGGATGCTTTGGCTCATGGGTATTCTTTGCAAAATGAGTTACAGGGCTCAGCTCCCTCTGCTAGGCAACCAGGGCATGGAGCTGATGAGCTGCTGGAAGAAAAAGCGAAAACTTGGACCAGGGAAGAAAATATCTTGATTATGGAAGCTTACTACCAATCTGAGCCAGCAAAATGTGGATTTGAAGAAAAATGAATGTATCAGATCTGGAAGGAAAATTGCACTGTGACATCAATGAACAAAGGTTAATGGACCAATGATATATGATTCTGAGCCACATTATTTTCACTGCAACAGAATTAAGAGAAATTGAAAAGTAAGCAACTAATGGCCTGAGCATACCAACAAAGAAGACTGATGATATGAGTGAATTGCAGAGTCAAGAACAACCTGCAGAAGAAAGTAGGGAAGAAGTTGCAGAAATAGGTGAAGATAAAGAACAAGAAAAAAGTGAAGATCAAGAAGCACCAGCAGATAAAGATAAATTAGCTGAAAAAATAAAGGATCAAATGGAAGACACTGAAAGAACGCGCTTGCCAAAACTGAACCAAGTTAATCAGAAAGCACTAGCAAATGCACTGGAAAAAGTCAATGGAGCTGTGCAAACCATCCCAACTACTACATTAGCTGAAACAAATCAGCTGATGTATGCAGCATCCTACATAACCATGAAAGAATTGTGTTTGAAAATACAAAAGAACCAAAGAGGCAAGAAGGGGAAGCCAAAGTGGAAAATTAGGTTGGAACTGAAAATTAAGAAACTTCGTGGAGACTTGAGCCACCTGAGGAACCTAAGCCAAGGCCAGCTAACGAAAAAGCAGATCAAAAGCAACTTGACAGCAAGATACGATTTGGAGAATAAGGAGGTTGCTGTAGTAATTAAAGAGCTGAAGCAGTGGGTTGTTGCCATTGCTGAAAAGACTAAGAGATACGAAAATCAATTGATCCAGTTTCAACAAAACTCACAGTTCAGAGCAAATTTTTTATTAGAACCTGGAAGTTTTATAAGAACCTGGAAAGGGAAGACGGGTAACAACAAATAAAAAGCCTGATAAAGAAAAAGCTCTGAAACTATGGAAGAATCTATGGGGAAATGACAAGAAGCACAAAACAAATGCAAACTGTATCAAACAGATTGAGTCCTCAGTGAGAGTGCCCCCAAAATGGTGAAAGATATGATAGATGGGGAACAGGTTAACATTGTATTATCTCTTGTAAGTGAGCTGTCAATTCATTCATTAGGAAAACAGTGGGGACGTAGTTCAAGCAATTTACAGAAACCCCACTGTAAAGTACCGTATTTATCGGCGTATAACACGCACAGGTGTATAACACGCATTCCCTTTAATATGCGGCGGGCGCAGCGTCACGACGCTGCGCCGCCGCTAGGCACTATTGGGAACGGGACATCGGCGTATAACACGCATACATCATTTGCCCCCTATTTTCAGGGGGGAAAAGTGCGTGTTATACGCCGATAAATACGGTACTTATTATTCAGCAAAGTGTGGAGTTTACTTATGCATTTTCCAAGATACTATAAGCTCATCCTCCCAATTTTTTTACATCAAAATTGATTAATGAAACCTTGAACATGCAATGTATCTTTTCTTTCATGTATAATGGAAGCATTTGCACCAAGACAAATTCCTTGTGTGTCCAATCACACTTGGCTAATAAAAGAATTCTAATTCTAAATGAAAAATAAATAAAAAAATTACTTCAGAATAATATTTTGTAGTTGAAGCACAGATTGGGTAAAGAAAAAAAAAGTGGGTAAAGGCATTGATTCTCTCCCATCCCCTTTCTCTCTCACTCTTCCTCTCACACAGGCTATGAGTAGATACAGGTAGCTCTTACCATTAATTCTAATGGCTCTCTTGCATACAGAATTTGAAATTTGCCTAAAATCTGCATGCAGTCCCAAGGACCTGTTTTACTTTATTCCACGGCCTTCTTCTACTCCTAGCACATTAAAACAATACTTTAAAAGAGCACAGAAATGCAGAATGCAACCAACATTTTACACCTTTTGGAAGTGGTAATGAAAAACTGGCTAGAAGACAAGGCCAGGTCAAAACAGACATTTTTTCCTTGAGAAAGTAACTGACATATCAAAATAAAAAGAAAAGGTACATGGCTGAACAAAGTGTGAAACCTAGCACTTGTGAGAATCAGCACAGACACCATTATCTGTGTATAATATAAGAAAATAGAATGTGGCATTCAAATATTGACATTTTCTCAGAAATTCATTGGAATTCCTCCACCCCCTTTAATCTACTTGGCCAGTGGAGGATAAGAGCAATCTCCTTTTATCACTTTCTTTAAACATTTTCATATATTGGGGAGGGGGTAGGTACATTAAATACATATGAGTAAGCAAACATAAGTATGTTTATGTTTGTAAAATATATTTAAATACATGAAAAATTTGTTTCTTCTTGGATTGAATTATCTTAAGCACAAATATTTTGGCATAATACATTTGAACTCTGCTTTGAGAGTACTGTAGACAAATTCATAAAGATGTAAGTGGCACAGGGTGTAGAATATTTGCATTCCAAAGATTACTTTAATCACAATTGGTCCTCAGTGAGTTCTATGCTGGCTTATCTTTGGTCCTTAGTAAACTGTTTATAGGCGAGGGGGGATATTTAAGTAAGCCAGTTGTCAAATAATAGTAATATGAACAAAACTATAAAATAAAATTAAACAAAATCAAAGTTTTATTGTGGGCAAGTTATTCAGTAGTCACCATGTTCTACCTCCAATGACAAGGATGGCATTGATTTGGAGCTGTACTATTATAATTTTTAGTCTGGGCTGCTTTACCTATTGACTATGAATTGACTAGCACTAACAGAAGCATACACACACACACACACACACACACATACACATTTATAGCAATCTCACAAATGACTAACTGCTTCAATGGTATTTTTTTTCATTAAGCATACTGTAAATGTATGCGTCTGACATAATTATACAGTAGATATTCAGGATATGGTTTGGAAAAGATGATATAGAAGGAAAATACTGGGGATAAGCACACAAGATGACAACAAAATAGTTATTATGAATAGTTAAGTGAGCAGAATTTAACTGAGTCACATGGAAAGCTTATAATAAAACATAGCTAATTTCCAGACAGGTATTTTTCCCTTAAGTCAGAATTCACTTATTGAAATTACTTTTAATATCTAAAAGGTAGTAGTTGTAATCCTAATCTGTTAACAATAAATAAATAAGCACTCAAATATTGCTGTCAAGCTACACTTTACCCCTTTGCAGAAATATGTCAATGTAATATTGCTTAGTTACTAATGTCACAATGATTCCTTTCTATTTATTTCAATGTTTAAATGATACATCAATATTATAGGGCAATTCCATTTGAATGGAAAGAGCTTCCAGAATATTAGCAACCTAGACTGAACGCACTTTCCAGTAGATTAGTAATGAGGAGGTCACACCAGATGTCACAATGGTCATCAGTTATTTTTTCCCCTTTATCGATATGAAGTCATAGTCCAATCAGCTGTTTATTGCTAGAATCTGATACTCATTAAGTTCTGTTCCAGGTGCAAGACTTGCATAGATTTCATGCAATTCTTTTGGCATAGAAAGCTTATATAATAAGTATAATTGAAGATTTTGCACTTGATTTTCTCTGAATATATATTTTTTTCTATCTTGACTGCTCTGTTCTGACAATCTGAACATCAGTGAATTATTTATATGCCTTTTAATGGAGCAATTATTCTACAAAGTGAAATTAGCATTTTTCCTCATTCTTTTCAATGATGATGAGATCATAAAGCCTTATGTTAATCATACATGAAAATAACACAGAAATAAATTGTTAGTTTTGATTTATTGCACTGATTAATAAAAAGTTAATAAATGAGCTTTTTCTAAGGAATGCAGAAAGCAAGATTATAAAATGAATATAAAGAACTGAATTAAAAGTAACTTGTTCATTAGGACATGTACTTAACTCACTATTCTTTATATTATTTATTTATTTGTTTGTTTTTTTGATTGATTCATTTCCATAGGCCTCATTTTCAAGTAGATCTAGGAATGAAATTAAGTAAATATATCAATAAAACAATAAATAATTATAAATTTATAGTGTTCTAAAACTGACAAGTGATAGAATAAATAATAGATTACAATTATCCTTTAAGGAATGCTGTTTTTCTAACCAGAGGTAACTATCCTATATTATTGTTTTAAATGAGAATTTCATGTTGTAATACAAAATTGTATTGTTGGGTTGAATAGTTGACCTCATGAAATGGTATTATATTTTAATGATAAATCAATATTTTTTAGATGGAATTAAAGCAAGGTTTAATTTAAGGAAGTCAGAATAAGTGAATGTATCCTCATAAAAATGGTAAATAAATTTATTTCAGCATGCAAATAGATCAATAAATTATTGAATTTTTAAAGTTTTGGTATCAAGAGAAAGACAGGAAAAGGCTAGTCTATTGCTTCCTCTGTTGTCATGTTAGCTCTTCTGAACTCAAACAGATGTAATTTGTGACAAGTTACAATTACTAAGCTCTTCCCATTTTGCACATATATCTTTACAATTTCTGTCTATTTTGCAATAATAAATACATCTTGTCAAAGGAGATGATACCCTACACTTGACATATTTTCCCAGCCTGCTTAGCCTTGCTTTCATTGTTGTTTGATTGCATTTAGTGGATGGAAAGATACTATATTTTTAACCACAAAGGAGAACAGGAGAACAAATTCAGAATAATTGTTACACTGTGATGGATAATCTGTAAAGTCATCTGTAGTATGTTCTGCTGAAATAGAAAATACATGGGCTTGGTGGCTAAGCATAGGCATGGAAAGTTCAGTGCAGCTTATATAAATCCATTATTAAGTTTTTTTCCCCCTTACTTTTCCAGGACTTGTTCCATCACACTACCGGTACTTTCTAAAGAAATGTTGCCAAGTTCTTTAGTCACTCAGTTTAATCTACTTCATCATACATTTTGTTTGCACATGAAGGAAAAATGAAAAGTTATACACACACACACACAAAACACTGCTTTGATATTAATGAAATCTTACATTGTAAAAAAAAGTGCAAACAAAAACTAACATGTTATTTCTTTTTTCTTATGCAGAATATAGCTGCTGCAGCTCTATATAGAAGAAAAGAAATATCACAATTGACCAAATAAATAAAAAACAACTAAAGCAGTCTAATAACAAAGCATTAGATTCAACAATGAAAAAAGTAAAACATGTAAACATCTCTCTCTCTCTCTCTTCCTCTCTCTCTCTCTCTCTCTCTCTCTCTCTCTCTGTGTGTGTGTGTGTGTGTGATTATTGTGGGTGGGCAGAATGGCAGTGGTCTGCCTCAGTTTTAGCTTTGTACATTGGAGATGATATACCATAGCTTGACCATATTTTTTACACATCAGAAGCAGCACAGCCTATCATATGAAACATTCAAGTGGAAATGATATGCCTTAAATAGCACATGTAGAGAAGTCTTGTTGATTGGGTCATGTGAAATGATAGAATCATTCTGCTGCATTGTCCAGAAACACCATTTACTTTACTTGCTAACCTTGAAAAATATTTTGCTTTAAGTTTCACAGAAATGGAACCCCTTTTTTCTTCTAATCCCTAATTAATCAATTGCTTTTTATGAAAAACATATTACAGCCAGAGGTGGTATTTAGCAGTATCTGACCAGTTCTGGAAAACTGGTAGTGGAAATTTTGAGTAGTTCAGAGAACTGGCAAATACCACCTCTGACAGGAGATTTTACAGTATCCTTCCCCTGCCATGCCCACCAAGCCACGCCCACAGAACTGGCAGTAAAAAAAATGAATCCCACCACTGATTACAGCCATTTGATCTAATAGTAAAGGTATGTATGGAGCACACTATTAAGTCTGCTTGTTGATTTTGAAGTTCACATTATTTTTCTATTAGAAAGGAATAACTTATTTTTGCAGAGTAGAAAGCAGTTACAACTGTTTTGTCCATACCTCATTTCTGCTTTTAATAGGAGTGTTCACATTCTTAAAGTTATATTAATATTTTCAGGATCAGCATCTACATGCTTTTACTGTAATATTTTGTAACATAATTGTAAAAAAAATGGATATTGTTATTGTTTAAAACATTTGAGTTTGAAATATGTTTAGTAATCTGTGTTATTATTAAATCTGTGGCAGAAATAATACATATTAAAATTAATGTAGTTTATATAGCTAGAATGAAAGAATAAATAAAATGAAGAAATAAATGTTTTACTTTAGTTTCAAAGCAGATTTTTTTTAAAAAAATTGCTTAAATGAATTATGTTTTTCATTGTACTTAATTCACCTATATTTGTTTAGTAGATTCTTTTCTTTGTGCTCATAATGGAGATGACATAGCAGAAGCAGTTCATTATGCTCATAAAATTATATAGTTGTAGGGCCCATTTAGAATGATCAAAATGCTCTTCCATGCAGACATCTGTAACAAATGGGTGTCCCAGTTAATTTTAATCAACCCAAAGAAGGTAGCTGAACTATCTCTGTTAGGAAGTTTTTCTAATGTCCAGTCAGTGTGTGTGTGTGTGTGTGTGTATTCCAAAGACTAAACATTTCTGAGTCCTTTGATTTATCTTCATAGTTTTCTTGCCTCTTCGTTTGTCTTCTCACTCTCTTCCAAGCCTATTCCACCTTAAAGAATATAATATAAAATAGGACACAATAACTTCGTGAGCAATACTTTCAAAAGTACTAGTGCTAAAACAAGGACTTTCTGTTACATATCTGTGATATGATTTGTTTCCTGAATCAAAAACTTTGCATTAGGGTTGATTTTTTTTTGTAGTCCAGTTGTTTTCAAAATGAAATCTTTCAAAATTGTTTTCTTTCTATTCTCTAGAGTATCATTTCTTCCATCCAACTGTGTATTATATGTATCAGCAGTGGAATCCTACCTGTTCTGCTACCGGTTTGGTGATTGCGTGCGCGCAGCTTTCCAAACACCAGCTGAGGCCTGCAGTGCCAAACAGCTTTTTTTACCACTGTTTTGACCAAACCCAGCCGAACTGGTAGTATACCACCTATATGTATCCATTTCCTTAGCGAAGCCATAAAAATTTCAAAGCAGAGCCTCTACCACTATATATCAATGGAGATTGTGTGGAAAGAGTTCATAGTTTTAAATTTCTAGGAACTCATATTTCCAACAACTTATTTGGTCGGTCCACACAATGGCCACTGCAAAGAAGGCCACTGCTCAACAGTGCCTGTACTTTCTGAGGCTGCTGAAAAAGAGTGGTCTGGGTGAGAAGTTGCTGTTTACTTTTTACCATTCTACCATTGAGAGCATTTTGGCATACTGTGTAATGGTGTGGTATGCTGGATGCTCTGCAGTGGATAAGAAGATGCTCCAGAGAGTTATAAACAAAGCACAAAAAAATCTTTCTTCTTTGAAAGAGATTGCGAAGACCAGACTCCTCTCTACAGCACTAAAAATCTCCCCAGACCGTTCTCATCCTGGTCATTCATATTTTGAACTGTTACCATAAGGGGGACTTAAAATGAGGACTAACATACTGAGAAACAGTTTTTTTTTCCAAGGCAATAATTGTCTTGAATCAAATAATGCATATGAGCCCTATGCATATAGTGGCATTTTTAAACTATCTAACTTATTATATGTTTTAGATACGTTTTAGACTAGGTTGTTGATGTTATTATTATTATTATTATTATTATTATTATTATTATTATTATTATTATTATTATTATTATTATTATTATTTTAAATGCTCTGTAGTGTGATTGTGATGTGGTGTTTGGGCACTGTGCAGGAGTAGCTTTCAAATTTCATTGTATTTGTAGAATGCGATGACAATAAAGGTATTCTATTCTATTCTATTCTATTCTATTCTATTCTATTCTATTCTATTCTATTCTATTCTATTCTAAAAATGTTGAATAAATGTTGACTGAATCTGGTGGAATACCTCTGGCTCCTTCATTCCAAATGATGAAGATTCTTTTGGTATCCACCTAATTGTCAGGCCATCCAGACCTCACTTAACTACCTTGGTGATTAGAGTGTAATAAGATACTCCATCAAATACTTTTCTGACATCCAGAAATATTGCATTCTTTTTGCACATTCTAGCAATTCATTTCTTCTTGACAAATCCATACTGACTTCTAACCACAGCCTTAATTTCAAGATGCTCACAGAGTGATAGCTTGTGACCCTTTGGCTAGAATCTTTAATGAAATAAGAACAGATTTTCCCCACCCACCCATCCCAGGTTGAAGACAATGACAACACTTTCCTTTATCTATTTTTTTTTGGCACTTCAGCATTTCCCATGATTTCTTGACAATACATGAAGCCATGCTATCAACATTCATTGCTGATTACTTCTCTGAGTGAAAGCCTTTCTACTTTTTTTCCTCTCAGATCAACATTCTTCATCCAGTGCTCATATATCTTGGCCTTTTTCAGTTTTTCCTCTCATCCACGCTACAGATTTAAGGGTACTTTTTCCTAGCTCTACTGTGGTTAGTTGGTCTCATAAGTAGAAAAATTTCTAAACATACTTCACCATGGCAATTCTGTTTTCTGTAAAAAGCATTAACAAATTCTATGCTTCTAAATCTAGGCAGCAATGATCAATTTTTAGGTTTGCAGGTATACTATAGGATATTAAAAACTTTGTCTTGGCCCCTGAATATTTCATTATTATTAATATCGATATTTTTCTCATGCAATTACAACAATGTTATTTTTCTCCTCCTTTATTTTTTACAGTACAAAAAAATTCTTACCACATTTGTAAAACTAATCTACCTGATATTCTATGAACATTCTTTTATTGATTCTCTTACAGATCTTATTTTTCTGTCTTCTCTGACTATCTGTCTCACCTTACAAATGGTTTCTCTCTGACAGATGAAATTCTTATTGTCAAAATAACAGTACAAGATTGTGGTTTTGACCAGGATAGTTTAGATATATGATTAGCTTGCTAAAGCCATAGTTTTGTTCTTTGTTCAGTTATTTGAAAGTGTGGTATTTTCAAATAATATTTTTGCTCTTTGAGAAGGCTGTACTGACTGAAACAAACTGAGTTAAATTTTCTCCAAGAGAAGAAGTACTGGAATTTATAGTTTAGGATTGTAACTGAAGGATACATGGAAAGTAAAGAAGTCAACATAGATTCCTAAATATGCGTACCCTCTGCCATTTCATGTTCATAAAATAAAATTCAGTGCTGATTATTCTGCTTGCAACAGCATCTTTTTCAGCTTCATGAAGTGATATTGTTCCTAATCATCATGGTCTGGGAGGAGTGGGAATAGGTAGAAAGGAGTGAGTCAAATGGGTCCTAATTTAACCAGTGCTTCAGCATCAAACTGTAAGATACAAACCTGTGCATGTACATTATGATATAACATGCATCTCCACAAATGTTAGAGTGTATAACATAATCCTTTGACAAAAGTAGTAGGAATCTGAATATGTCCATAGCCCTAATTTCAACAAATTCATATATGAATACTATTTTACATAAGTTTAGAATTTATTTAGGTTTCTGCTCAACAAGTATTTTGAATTAAAAGAAGACTACACATGAATTCTTGTCAGAAAATCCCTTCAGATTTTGCTATTAACTATATGAAGCTCTGGATATAAAATGGATGGTGGCACATTTCCCTGAAGCTATTAAGAGCAGGCTAATATGCTGAATGATAGCAGTTGTATTTCAATGTAACTAGAGGAGGTCAGACTGGAGAAGACTTTTCAATGTTATTTTAATCGAAATTTTGTTCAGTAAGTTTTGTCCGTGCTGAAATAATTACTACAGTTTTGCAAGGACTGATATATCAGTAGGATGTGCTTTTTTTCTGAAACAATATAAAGTAGCTGATTCCTTTTTGAAAGGTTAATTAAACATGAAAGTGATCTGCATAGGTATTGATGGGTATATTTATTATATATCTTTAATTTTATTTTAAATTGCCTGTTTACTTGTTTTTCTGAATCTGTTGTATCAGTGTCAACATGACTTCTGAGAATTTCTTATTTGAAAAATCTTTTTTAAAATATAATTAATATTTTTATAAAACTAAAAGATAAAAACTACCAAAAACAAATGGTCAATGAGAAATATAAATTAAAAGGGAAAGTTAAAGAAAGATAAGAAACAAAAAGTGCAAAAAGGTAAAAATTATAGAAAGAAACAAAAAGGCAAAAATAATTAAAGTAGCTTCTGACTTCTTTTATAGAAGGTATAGTTAAAACTTAAATTCAGTTCTTAATTTAGCATTAAACTATATGTTCCATTTTCCAAACAATCAAAAAAAAAATTGCCACTGAAATCATATATCTTATTTTGATTTTTTTCCCCATTTCTTCCAAAAAAGTCCACAAAAGATTTGCCATCTCTTTTCTCTAATTTCACCATCTCTCCATTTCACCTCCTTTACTAGCCAGTTTTCCATTATCGCTATCATAGAATCTTTCCAACATTCAGCAAAAGAGTCTCATTGCTGATATTGTATATACAAAAAATGTACTATGTGATTTTTGTTCATTAATCCTTCCTCTTTGAGGTAGATGGGCTGTTGAGAAATTAGAAAAATAAAATAAAAATATTTTAAATTAATACTGTATATGTGTTTCAGTCAACTATTATTTAACTTCTTTGCAAATCCACCAGAGTAATGTTTCTCCTTTTATTTTGTTTTGTTTTGTTTCCTTTCCTTTCCTTTCCTCTCCTCTCCTCTCCTTTCTTTCCTATTATTTCAAATAATCACTAGTTTTAGGGAAGTTTGGTATCTTATATTTTATAAATTCTGGTATGCTATGATTTGATCAGGCTTTCCAAGTCTAAACAAGGAGAGAGAGACAGAATCCTAGTTCTAAGCAGCTTCTTGAAAATATGAAAGAAACAATCAGTCATGTTACAAGGTAGTTTCTATATTTTAATAGGATCTCAGAGATTGAAATTATCAACACAGTATGATTTGTTATGCACATACAGACATACATATTGTGTAGAGCCATTTTTAATATCTTCATGTGAAATAGGATAACAACCAAATATCATTTTGAATGATATCAAAATGTTGCTTCAAGTAGTTTCTATAGTGTGAATAGTTCTCAGTCACATTACATCCAGGGAAACTAGTTTTTACTAAATAGATTTACTTCAAAATACTTTTTTTGTATTCAAGTAAAAATAATTAGAACAGCTAATACTATAAATCATATAAAAGCAATAAGAGAAATAATTAAATATGCAATAGCCAAATAACATATTGTTGTATTATAACAATTTCAACCTTCAAAACAATTAAAAAAATAAGAGAAACTGAATAATTTGAGAGAGAGAAAATGAAGACTTGGGTATCATTTGCTAGGGTGACAGGAGGTCATTGTTTGAGAATGATATTAATTTTGAAGCATTAGTATTAAACTTTTAGCAAAGAACACTTTCAACAATTTCAAGAAGAATTGCTCTTTTGATATGCCTGTAAATCTTTTTTCTTTAGCTTATTAAAACATTCAAAAATTATTCTTCAGAGACCAAAAATTGTTCCTGCTGTCATTTGTGAAAATGTCCTAAGGTTATTTTACTGGAATAATTTAGAATGGAGAAAAGTTAATAATTCTTTAAAATGCATCAAAGGAAGATGAAGGATACAATTCAGTGTGTGTGCACCTGAAAGCATATAACTTCAGACTCACTGGGATTTCCTTCCCAACAAATATATATAGGAAACATCTATAAGACTTGCATTGTCACATCTTCATTTCCAGTATACAAGTAGTAGGCTAAGAAGTAACAACAATGCCATAATCAAAAATGTTCCAATAAAGGAATACAATACACAAACATAAAGACAACCTTTATGCCAGTCTACAATGTAGACCAGACCAAGAACTAAATTCCATCAAAACCTACAACTACTTTGATTGAGATGAATGCTAGTTACAAAATTTTGCAAGTCTGATTATTCTTTATCTCTATATGTCTTCTATGATACAACTGCAAAAAATAGTGAGCTATAAGAAACATTAAAGTTTTTATACCAAGATATACAATTTAGCAGTGGTGGTATTCAAATCATTTAACAATCAGTTCTCTGCCTTAGTGGCTGGGTGGGTGTGGCTGGGTGGGTATGGCCAGAGTAGGCATGGCCAGGGGACATGACAGCACTCAGCCTACTGCAGCACTTTGCCAGCCAAAATGAGCTGCAGGGATTAATTACAAAATATGGGCTTTGCTTTGTGACATCCAGATCCAATGAGCAAAATTTGAACTGCACAGAAAATGAAACTGCACCTTTTTTTTAGTTATGAAGAAATATTCCCAAAGTCAGATGTACATTAAACGTAGACTGACTTTCAGCTACACACCATCCAGTAAACAGCAAATTTTGAAGCTCCATGTTATGATGAGTAACACAGTTTGCATGTTGGAGGTTCCTAAAGGAATGATGGGAAACTCTGTATTTCAAAGAACACTTGAGGGAGGGTTGCAGAATATCCCTTCTCTTCCTGAGGCTGTAGAGACCCAGCACCAGTCAAAACACTGTTTGTGAAGCAACTGATCAACACTGACAGGGTAAGCCACTAGTATATGGAAATAAGAGCAAACTCCATTCCCTTCTAGTATTGATGATGTTACCTGGTTGGTAATGAAACATCTGCAAGAAAACCATCAAGCTCAGAGAGCACCAAGGAACCCACAGTTCAACCCAGAGCTACAAATATTCTCTTCTATCAATAAACACTTTTTGGTTAGAAAGACTCAGAACCTGCATTATATATGAGATGGCTCCCAGTAAATTTCATTCTAAATTTTGATATAAATTTCTGTAAATAAGAAATGTAGAATTATAATGGCTGAATATTTGATCCCATCATACATAAAAAAATACAAAGCTAAGGGATAAACAGACAAAAAACAGAGTTGTAAAAAGATAAGGCTTAGGAAAGAAAAAGAGTAAAAGTGTAAGAAAGAAAGAGGAAAAGAAGGAAAACTGAAAAAGAATGACTTCCAACTTCCTTTGGTAGTGATATAAGTAAATATACACCAAACTCTTACTCTAAGGTTAACATTTGTCTCCATTGTTTCCATAATCCCTTAATTAATTACCAAAGCCCAGATCGACTTTTAATTTCAATTCCTCACAATAAGTCTAGTAATGGTCCATATCGCTTTAATCACTATTTGTTAATGAAACCACATTTGGTTTATTTAATTGCACCAAACTCTAAATAAAACAGGAGTGGAAAATTCTAAGCTCTAGGGTAGATCCATGCTTCTCAACTTTGGCAATTTTGAGGTGCATGACTTCAATTCTCAGAATTTCTCAGGCAGCATGAACTTTGCCCATCTTAGACTTGCCTAGATTGAAAAATGCTGATCTATAGATTTTTCCATTCCTCTTTTACTGCTTCCTTCTTATGAATGACCAATAATAATTCAAAATCTCCATTCCAACTTACTCCACAGTGATGATAATGTAAAATCCACATTCCAACTCATCCCACAGTACACAATCACCGAACCAATAGAGAAACTGATAGAATCCCACCACTGGGTTGAAGTATCCCAGGATCATGTGATTGTCTTTTGCAACATTCTGAAAAGGAAAGTCAATGGGGACTAACTTAACAATTATAGTGATTCACCTAACAACTGTGTCAAGAAAGACCATTAAATGGGGCAAAACTCATTTAACAAATGTTTCACTTAGTAACAGAAATTTTGGGGTCTATTGTCATAAGTACATATACATACATACACACACACACACTATAGATGATGATGATAGATAGATAGATAGATAGATAGATAGATAGATAGATAGATAGATAGATAGATAGAGATAGAGATAGAGATAGAGATAGAGATAGATAAATATAGATATATCAAAAATATGGGCAAGAAGGGGAAAGAAGGAAAGTATTAAAATCATTGTCCAATAGATTGGTCCTCAAAGTAGTAACTCTTTTGGTTAAATTATTATATTTTGCCCAGCAATAGCAATTAAATATTGTCTTCCTCAAATAAGACAGACAAACCATGTAACTTTAAGAATATTACAATTATATTTATAATTATCCTGGGGTGGCTTTTTTACCCAAATTTCCAATAAGCAAATAAATAAATAAAATAAAATTCAGACCTTTACTTTCTGGTGACATTACAATCTTGATTTATGAGCACAAGTGCTACTATAATCTCATGATGGTCATACAGAGAATCATCATATGACTAAATGTGATTTTATAACTGTTTTTACTGCAGTTGTTATGTGCGTCACATGATTTTTAAGAAAATCACATGGTTGTTGTGCAAATCTAGCTTAACCAAATGTCATTTTTGTCTGAAACTGATTTGGAAGGGTTCAAATAATCAGGTGACTGAAGAATGCCACCAGTCTTAAAAGTGAACCTAGTTCCAAAATTGCAATAACATGACCATGGGGGATTGTACAATGGTCATAAATGCAAGTACTAGTCATTTTGAAGCTGTCACTGTTGTTAAGCAAACAGTCATAAAACAAGTTTACTATGTTGCTCATATTGAGCTGCCTTTGGAAGTCTACCCTTCTACTGCTGTAATGAAAAACAAAAGTATTTTTAAGTGAAGATTTCAGGTGTACTTTGTCACAAATAGGAACAAACTAGCAGTTTAAATTATATTTCATATAGCATATTGTATGATTCTTTATTTTTCAAAAGTTTTCTATCAGAGTGACCCACATAACATTTTATTTATGAACAAAATGAAAAGAACAAGATTTAAGCTTAATTGTCATTGCTCTTTCATTAGCATGAAATTTCTTAAGCTTCATTTTCTGGCATTATTTTTAAGCAGGATGAAATATTGGCATTTAAATACTTCATTTGTTCTATGAACCACACTAGTAGCATGTACTATTTTGACCTTTTCAGAATTTTGTAGTTTAATTGGATGGCTGTTTTTCACTCATCTTCCTCTTAACAATCTCTTTGATGGCTAGGTGAAAAAGCAGTGCCTAACAAATCAAGGTGAGCTTTATTGAAATGAATACAACATAGCAAAATATAGATTTTCCAATGTCTTTATATGCCTCAATTTTTAGATTACCAAAGACCAGCATTGTTATCATCATTGCTAGTGTCATGATGGGTTCAGCAAATAATCTAATCTTTGCTTTACTTCCACTGTTCCTCTTCCCCATGAGTTGAAGAAATTAGTTGCAGGAAAAGGCAGGGGAGTAGTTTGAAGAATAAGAAAAGGATCTATTATGGCAGCTCCCTTTGATGGTGCTATTTGTTGCTGATGAAGTGAGGTAAGACAAGAGCTGTTTATGCAAATAAAATGTCTCACAAATTCACATGAGAAGGTATACACAGTACTTATGAGAAAAGAAATGTTCCCTCATGACGTCACTGTGTCTGTTTTCTGAATAAATGCTTTATCCTCCTAAATTCTTATCCACCAAGTCATCTTAATGAATATGGAACTCCTGAAAACTTACCACAAAATTAATAATAAGGCTAAACTTTGCCTTTTATTTAGGAGAGCATGACATTCAAAGAAGATTTACAGCTCTGAAATGGACACATACTTTTATCTACTGAGGTGCGTTTCAAGTATCTAGAGCAGGGGTGTCAAACTTGCAGCCCATGGGCCAGATGTCACATGCTGACCCAGCCCCTGCCTAGATTAGTGAAAAAAGTCCGGATCACATGACACTGCCATGATGATGCAAGTTTGACACCCCTGATCTAGAAACATAATGGAAGGAGAAATGTTAAGGAGATGAGAACAGAAATTGTATTATTTTAAATGAAAATATAACTTTTATAAAGAGTGGGTGTACAGTAGGAATCCAAGCATGTTGCCACTATAATTTGGGTTCTGTTTAAGTATTTTTTAAAAAATCTCTCCTAATTAGATATTTTATAATTACCTGTTCTTGTATTGTATGAAGTACTTGGAGCACAAATTTCATTTTACTTTATTACACAAAACATTCAACAACCAAGTGAATAGAGAAATTCAATGTGAATAAAATTATTGTTTATTTATTATTGTAGCTGCTCCCATGAGATTATTTTTAAAAATGTGGTGTGATGATATACTATGAAATACATGCAACATTATTAGAATGACATCATGGACTAAGCACATATCAATTACTGATATTGGCATTGAAGAAATTATTGCAAAATAACATGAGGCATTATAAAAATTAAAAGCTTCATAATGTTTCACTTGTCCAGTAGATCATCATACCAGAGAGAATGACGGATAGACAGAGAGATGGAGAGACACAAAGAGAGACAAACTAGACCAAGAAATGTGCTCCCCCTTCCCTCCCCTCCAGTGAGATATCATTCCTATACACCAGAGAGCATTCTCCATTTCAATTCACTCAGAATCATAGCTCCTTTCCTATTCACTGGAAAGAATAAGCATGACTACTAGGATAGAACTGAGTTGAAGTTTTCAATATTTCAGCACAATGAGACAGTAGGTTCCAAACAAATAAGGGCAGGCAGGGAAAAATTGCAGTTTTGCAGTGCTGTAATTATCCATATTGGAACATTTAATTTATAGCTTACATCCAGGCTGTCTCCAATCTTCCACTACTCATTACATTGGTCCATTGGGATACTTAAGAAGGATATATAGGAGATATAATACAAGTATATAATTTTATTATATCACTTCCTGCCTTTATTTTTACAGCTAAAAACTCCTAAGTTTTGTTTTGCTATGCCAGGAGAAAGGTTTAAATACTAATATTTTACTTGTCCTAATTTTGCATATTTTCTAGTTCGGTATTCTTATTAAACTACAGAGTGATACATAGAATTCCAGCTGGATTTTCACCATAATTTTGTATAACAGCATTATTATATTGGCAGAGTCAACTCGTAAAGCATTCCTATGGCTGTTTCCAAGTTGCCATAAGCAGGAGGGGGGAAAAACCTGAAGGAGCAGTAAGGTAGTTAAAAATCATAAGTACTTCCATGCTTATCTTACAAAGATGGTAGCCTAGGCACTGGTCTCTTGCCTATGTAAATCCTTTACTGAGGAATGTGATTGATGACACCCAGCTTGTAAACATGCTTCATTGGAGAATCTGATTTATGACACACCCAGGGGGGAGGGGGGAAACAGGATCACAGGCGACCATAAATTATGTGTGGCAGAGTGGGCTTCATATGGGTTAATGCTGACATGTTTCTCCTAATAAATCTTTTGGATTCTTTTGAAGCTTGGCTCAAGGCTTTAATTTAATTAGAGCAATCGCTAGATCCTGAGAGCCAGTTTTATTTTTAATCACATTTTAGTGATTTCATGCATGTGTCACTACCCTTACTTTGTTTCTAGTCATTATCAGTCAGAACCCTTAAATGCATAGGTTAAGTTTGGAATATTTTATTTTAATGGTATTACATTTTCCATTGAAGATATTCATCTAATTTATATATGGCCTTTGGGACTTATTTTTGTTGCCTTTTTAAACTTATCATTGTGAATAATTTAGTATTAGAAAATATGGCTTTGATATGTGTCTTTACCCTTTGTCCTTGCAATTTTATTGATTAACTGTATTTGTTTCTTAGATATATGTCAAGCCCTAGGGTGACTTCTCATTGACTAATTATCCTATCATCTGTTGACTTCCAAAATCACTGCTCTGCCAGTTTTGGGCTGGACATGACAGTGTCTGGTGCCTCCTGGTTCAAATATAATCTTCCTTTTCTTGCAATAATGACAAATATATGTAGTTCAGGTGTACAATGAGGGGAAAAGTTCATTCTCCAGGTTTGTGGGTTTCTGAATATTTCATTACTAGGCTAAGTAACTTCTTTAGCTGAGTTTAGGATATTTCAGTGTCAGTGTTCTTCTGACCTAAGGGGACCCTCAGACCCGGACCTGAGAGGACCCTGACCTGACATGATCTTACCATCACAAGACCTGCTAACTAAATGAATCCCTTGTAAACAGAAGAACACTAATACTGATATCTCCTAACCTCTACTGAAGATATTACCTAGCCTAATAATGAAACATTCAGAAACCAACTCACAGGCTTGGACAACAAACCTTCACCCTATTCCTTTTCTTAGTTTTATAGGTCATGTCAGGTCTCCTTAGGGGTACTGCCATTATGATAGGGAGGGGCTTGTTGTCAGAGCCAAATTCCTTGAATACTTTCACTTTGTGTGGGATGGGGGGGGCAGGTCTATGTGATGGATAGACTTCTTTCCAGACAGTTCTAGCCCATTACCAAGGTCACAGCACTCTGAGAGTGAACTGCTATCAACCTAATGCTTCAGAGATTTCAAAACACATTTGTGGCAATGTATTGGCTACTGTTGGACTGAGGATTTGGGGTGGGTTTGAAGACAGAAATAGCTTAATGCTTTGCATTGGAACTTCAGATTCCACCTTACTTCTCTGCATCACTTTGTCTCAGTAAAAACTTCTTTTGAAATACTGCTGGTTCAAGAGTCATTCTTTCCTGGGTGGTTACCTGAGGCAGGTCATTTCTAAAGACACCCCAGTGCTTCCCAAATCTAATCCCTTCTGCTGGTATCACCACCTCAGCCATGAATTAAAGCTGCATAGCTCTCTTGTCTAATTGGCCTTGACTGTGGAATAGCTAGCATTCCTGAGAAAACTACTTGGCAGTCCTAAATTTCAATATTCTACAGTATAATCTGAATTTAGCTTTCATATCCTCCAGTTGCATTTTTTGTGCCTTTAGTGCCAAACTACACCACAATCACTGAATCATATGTAATATTACTTACCAGAGTTTCTGGAAAATGCTCGATATCTTTGGAATTTGTACCATGCAGGCAGGTTACCATCTAGTTAATCTGGCATCTATCTATCTATCTATCTATCTATCTATCTATCTATCTATCTATCTATCTATATTCAAAGTATGAGAATATTTGTATGTATTCTCAGTGATCTGTTTCTTCTTCTTTAAAGGGCAATTTTATTGTTCACACTGCTGAGGCCTCATCCCTTATTTTTCCCAGTTGATTAACATAACCTTCAGGGGATGTCAGCATTTCAAAGTATGCAAGGTCAAGAAAGACTCAGTGTAGGGGGTCTGATTAATGTTCTTTATTGTTGTTGGTCAGAATAACTGATGTTGAAAACTTGCCAGAGCTTTTCTTTGCCCTGTCTTACACCAAACAAAATCAAAGTAGGATTATTTTCTATTTCATGAATTCTTTTCCCAGGACTGAGTCATATTTTCTAAAAAAATGCCTTCTTAATTGATTTGCTCATTCCTTCCCTATTCCCAATACTAGGCATAGATTCCTTTACACTATCCTTATCATCCAAATCATTCACTAGCAGATTAAACTGACAGATTGCCAAAGTCAATAGACAAGTCTGGTAGATAAGTAATGAGTTGGAAAGTGCCCCTTCAGATTTCTCAGATAGATTTACAGGAAAGCAGAGTAATGCAGCTACCTGTGAAAATACTCCCTGCTTATTTAAATTGTGGTGCTTATTGTATCACGGCATTGTGCAGATTTGTTATTTCTGTATCCACTTGCTGATGATGCTCTAATAATGCCTTGCCAATTTGCCCTGTAGACAGTGGGTTCTTGTTACCATATGTCACGATATTCTAAGTCTAGAAGGCAAGTAGTGAGATTAGTGAAGCTTTCAAAGGTAAACAAAATGCTAGATTGCAATGTTTCACTGTTTTATTGATAAGACTCCTGAAATCTATGTGGGACCCAGACATTGTTTACAATAAAAGATACTTCTGATTCTGAGATTTGGTTTGGGTGGCATACATACAGGAAAAGTTCAGGCAGGAACATAGCGGATACACAGTGTACTGTAATTAGGGTGAAGTATATCCTTAATTTTTATACCAGAAATTATGGGTTTCTGTTCAGTGCAAAATCTGGCCACTGCTCCATAACTAGAAATAGAAAAGGAATGAGCGAACATTTAAGAAAGGAATTTGAAAGAAGATTATTCAGTCCCAAGTAAGAGGAAAGCATAAGAAATAAATTCAAAAGAACCCTGCCTTGATGTTGTTTGTATAAAATTGGGCTGAGAAGAACTTTTGACAGACATTTCAGATTCTTCTTTTTACTGTGCCACAATAAGGACTCCTGATGTGCCTATTTTTGACCTTACCTAACTGAATTGTTTCCAACCCTTTGTATTTATTTATAAGAATCCTGAAGAATCCTGAATCCTTCTTTACTGCATGTCCCATGTTTCTGCTGTTTATTTTCCTGTAAAGCTAGTTAGACACTGTAACCTAATAATTGTTTCCCCTTAGATATATCTATGACTAATTTATGACTGGCCAGAACCACCAAAGTAACAGTTTTCAAAATTCCAAAAATACCCAATAGTTTTGAATGATTGATTATCCCTGGCTTAAGATGTATTTTGAATTAGGCTGCTTAAAAACTGCATATTGCAACATTGCCATTGCATGCTTGACTTCATACTTGTGTAAGAATAGAAATGTATTTTTAAAAAGCAGACTGTTAAGTTTGAGCAATGAGAGGCTGAACCAGAGCATGAGTGCAACAATACTTTATTATAACAATAAAGGGCTGACCGTGCTTGCCACGCCTGGAACTGGCTCGCAGCAATCAGCAACTGGTTGGACCCCGCAGCCTGCTTTATAGCTGGCTGCTGGGAGAACCAACCAATGAGGAAAGGGGGAAGAACGCCCACACAAGTGAGTGGACCTGAGTGAGAACTCCTAGAGTTCTCAGGACATAACACCCCTTCCCCCAGATGCGAACATGCATAGTCTTTGAGGTAGGCAGGAGGTTTATGTTGGCGCCCGGAACGGCGTAGCTCTGGAACATCGTCTGTCCGTCCGGGGTCTGCCTGGGAAGGCAGAGTCGGCAAAGTGTCCCCAGTGTGCCCCTCGGTTTGGGCCTGCCCGGGCTCGTAGGGTTGATCACTGGGGTGTGCTCCTGTAGACTGGATCGGGCTGGTCAACTGTCTGGGTGCCGCTGTCTGTGTTCGGGCTTCCGGAACCGGCTGTAGGTGTGAACTGATCGCCGGGCGTGATGTGGATGTGAGGCTGAAGATGAAGCCTCCCTCGCCTTGTGCCTCTGGGTCTCTGCTGGCGATGGTGCTGAGGCTCTACGCAGTTGGTCTATGTGCCTTCTCCAGACGCGGCCATCCTCCAGTCTGACCCGATACGACCGCGGCCCGGTGATGGCTACGATCTCGCCCGGGATCCACAGGGGGTCTCCAGCGAAGTTCCTCGCGAAAACTGGCTCCTGTAAGATAAAATGTCTAACCCCCGATGTGGAAGCGAGGGAGAGTCAGGGCAGTACTGTGGTGTAGTCTGTCCAATACAGTCCTCAGGCGCCTGCCCATCAGGAGCTCAGCTGGGGACTTATTGGTGACTGAACAAGGAGTTGAGTGCTGGCTCATCAGGAACCGCGAGACTTTGTGGTGCCAGTCATCCTTGTTGAACCTTGCCAGGGCTTCTTTGGTGGTCCTGACGGCTCTTTCAGCCAACCCGTTACTGGCAGGGTGAAATGGGGCTGTGAAAATGTGGCGGATACCCAGGTTGGCAGCGAAACGGCTGAACTCAGTCGATGCGAACTGTGGGCCATTATCGGAGACAATGGAGTCGGGTAGCCCGTGCGTAACAAACAGGCGTGTTAACACGTTGGTGATTGCTAGTGTGGTGGTCGTGGATAGCTGTGCTATGTCAATCCATTTGGAATAGGCATCCACGACCACTAGGAACATCTTCCCATGCAGAGGGCCGGCTAGGTCGATGTGAATTCTGGACCAAGGAGCGCTGGCGTTTTCCCATCTAGTAGGGGTGGCAATGGGGGGAGCAGGACGGGATTCCAGGCAAATGTTGCAGGAACTTACCCAATTGACAATGTCCTCGTCTAGACCCAGCCACCACACGTAGCTGCGTGCTAACGCCTTCATTCTCACGATGCCAGGATGTCCCTCGTGCAATGCTTCCAGAACTCGGGTACGCAGTGAGGCCGGAATGACCACTCGAGTGCCCCATAGTAGACAGCCCTGCAGACTAGACAATTCCTGCATGCGCGTCTTAAAAGGTGTGAATTTGTTATCAACATTGCCACCCGGCCACCCCCTCCTCACCCAGTCGAGCACCTGGGCGAGTGTTCGGTCTGCCTTGGTTTTAGCAGCAATGTCCAGGGCAGTGATGGGTAGGTCCAACTGGGTGATCTCGAAAATAGCGTGGACAGGAGCAGGGTCTTCAGCCGGGGCAGGCAAGGGGCAGCGACTGAGTGCGTCGGCATGGGACAGTGTTTTACCCGGGCGGTGTATAAGTCTGTAGGAATAGGCTGCTAGGAAGAGAGTCCACCTTGTCATCCTAGGGGAGAGGACTTGAGGGGTCTGCTTGTCCCCAGCTAGGAGGCCCAGGAGGGGTTTGTGGTCCGTGACCAGCTCGAAAAAATGGCCGAAAAGGAATTCGTGAAATTTTTTCACGGCTGCAACAGCTGCTAGGGCTTCCTTATCGATCTGGCTGTAATTGCGCTCCGTAGCAGAGAGCGTCCTTGAGAAAAAGGCGATGGGAGCCTCGGCGCCATTGGGAAGCCTGTGACTTAGTACCGCCCCAATTCCAAAAGGGGAGGCGTCTGCTGCCAGTACTAAAGGGAGGTTAGGGTCGAATTGAATAAGCACCGCCTCTGACGTGAGTAGTGATTTGACGGCGTGAAAGGCATGGTCTTCTTTGTGCCCCCAGTGCCAGGGTGACTTTTTATCCAGTAATCTGTGTAGGGGTTCAGCTACTGATGCCTTATGGGGCAAAAAGGATGCGTAAAAGTTCAAAAGCCCCAAGAACGCCTGTAGTTCAGTTTTGGAGGTTGGAGTGGGTGCCTCGTGGATTGCCTTAACCTTGGACTCCAGGGGTGAATGCCAGAGGCGTCAATTTTATAACCCAGAAAGTCCACCTGTCTAGTGGCAATGGCGCATTTTTCTTTTTTCAACTTGAGGCCATGCTGTCTGAACCTCTCTAACACAGCTTGAACTCTTTGGAAGAGTTGGGGTCTGTCCCTGGCCGAGACTAAGATGTCATCGAAGTAGGGTACTACACCAGGAGGCCCTGCAAAATCCGCTCCATGAGGATTGAAAAATACCAGGGGCAACACTTACGCCAAATTGGAGACGCTTGCATCGGAAGGCACCCCTGTGAGTGACAATTGTCTGAAGTTCCGCTGTTTGGTTATCTACAGGGAACTGTTGATATGCTTGAGACATGTCCAATTTAGCAAAAATGCTGCCTGGTTCGAATGTGTGTAATAAGTGCTGGATGACGGGCACCGGATAAGCGCTAACTTGTAGAAATTTATTGATTGTCGTCTTGTAGTCCGAGCAAATTCTCAGGCTACCGCCTTTTTTGAGGGGTGTGACAATGGGCGTCTCCCACTTGGCGAAATCTGTTGGCTCAATGACCCCTTGTTTTAATAGTTTATCCAATTCCGCATCTAGTTTTGGCCGAATAGCAAATGGGACCCTACGCGGTTTTAGCCTAATTGGGACTGCTTGGGGGTCAACTGAGAATGAGATGGGGGTACCGTTATAACACCCAGCTCTTCGCTGAATACATCTGAGTAATCAGCGAATAAGGAGTCAGTGTCTGAGGTTGAGACAGCATGGACTCCTGTTAGCCCTAGACCGAGATGGGGAAACCAATCGAGCCCCAATAAGGTGGGTAGATTGCCGTTAACTACCACTAGAGGTAGGTGACCTTTAAAAGTTCTAAAACTGACAAGAAACTTGCCTCTGCTGATTACAGGAATGGTCTTCCCCTGGTAGTCCTTCAGGCCAAACTGGCATCTCTGGAGCCGGCTAGTGGATAGGCTTGGTTGGAGCCTCTTAAGGGTGTTCCACGAGATAATTGAGAGCGCTGACCCTGTGTCAACCTCCATGCGGCACGGTTTACCTTCTAGGGAAACGGAGAGAGAAATTTTACTAACAGTGTGGCAAGTGCGCTTGGCAAGGTGGTGCATGCGACAGTTCAATACTTGCCTCTGTGGTCCCGAGTGCGAGGGAGGGTGCCTTTGTGCTGCGCTTTGGGGGCTTGGCAGACTCTCGCGATGTGTCCCCTTTTATGGCAGTTATTGCAGGTGGCTCCTTTAAACTTGCAGGTGGCCCTCTGATGAGATCCCCACAGGCTAGGCACAGGGTGAAGTGCTTGGGTGGACCGATGTTTTCTTGTTTGGCCCCTACCTGCGACCGTCTGTCGTTGGATAGGTGGTGGACTTCGTTTTCATCACTGATGGTTTCCTCTGCTACCACCTCCTCGGAGTGGACTGGGAGTGATGTCAGCTTGGGACTTGGGCCCTGGATTTCGGTGGCTGAGTTTGTTGCCAGCTCAGCTGCCAAGGCTTCCTCGACTGCTTGTGCGAGGTTGAGGTCTTTCTTTGCGAGAAGGCGCCTTTGCAGGTGGAGGTCCTTGACCCCGCAGACTAATTGATCGAGGAGCATGTCCTCCAGGTAGGTTCCAAACCCACAATGCAGTGCTGCTGTTCTGAGAGCGGCCATATATTGATTGATGGTCTCCTTGCTTGATTGCTTCCTCATACGGAAGGTGAATCTCCTGGCAATCTGTGAGGGCCTGGGGAATAGTGGTTAGTGAGAATTTCAAGTAACTCCAGACCACGGGCGTTTTCAACTCACGAGGAGCCACGAGCGCTGCGGCAGTATCGTAGAGCGGTGGCTCCGCAGTAGATTAGGAAATACGATTTTTCCGATGCTCCCCGCATCCGCCAGGCCAACTGCATCGATATAATGATTAAAGCGGTTCTTATACGATTCCCACTTCTCCTCGTCTGGTTTGAACACCGGGAAGACTGGATTGGAACTCATGGTGCTGGGACCGGTTGAACAACCTGAGAAAAAATCTCTCTGGGGCAGCAGACAATGTTTTAGTGCCCGTGGTGGGCAGGTGATTTCAGCTCAGGAGAGGCTGTTTGCAATCCTCTCTTTCTCTCTGGGTTAACCACGTCAGGCTGTTAGCCGTTGATGGCGTTTGGATTCGCGCCTGAGTGGGCGTCAGTGACTGGCTACAGCGCTGTGCTGTACCTTTCAGGTTTGAAATTCAAATGACAACCGTTTGAATTTGCGCCTTATACTGAGCGGCTGCGGCTCGCAGCGCTTCACTTTCCCTGTAGCTGGGCTAACAAGCGGCTACAGACGCTTCTAACTTTCGATTCTGACCGCTCTCTCTGGCTGCGGATCAGCGTTCGCTTCTTATCGCTTGCTGGCCGCTTTCTGTCAGCGGATCAGCGTTGCTCTTTTTGTTTGCTCTTTTTGTTGGCTGACCGCTCTCTCTGGCTGCGGATCAGCGTTTTCTCTATCGCCGGCCGATCGCTCTCTCTGGGCTGCGGATCGGCGGCTAGTGACTCAGCGGTTGCATGGTGCTTCTGGTAGCAATCCCATCCTCGTCGCCAGTGTTAAGTTTGAGCAACGAGAGGCTGAACCAGAGCACGAGTGCAACAATACTTTATTATAACAATAAAGGGCTGACCGTGCTTGCCACGCCTGGAACTGGCTCGCAGCAATCAGCAACTGGTTGGACCCCGCAGCCTGCTTTTATAGCTGGCTGCTGGGGAGAACCAACCAATGAGGAAAGGGGGAAGAACGCCCACACAAGTGAGTGGACCTGAGTGAGAACTCCTAGAGTTCTCAGGACATAACACAGACCAAAAACACTGCTCAAAAATATCTGGAAGTATGTATCAAATAATGCAGTGTACCTGTTTAAATGTGTTGCTGAAGCTTGTGGGCAATTTCTACTACTACAGTTCAGTTAGGAAAAAAGAATGTGATAATTATTAATTAAACATATGAAAACATCAAAAATGGTTAACTAACAAAGCAGGATAAAATGCTGGAACAAACAGGGAAAGAAAGACATGAACAACAGGCATCAAAAAGACACAGAACTATCTAGATCCACTGGAAACTATATTGATGATAGTCCCAAAGGGGCTGTCTTTGGTTGTTTTAGTTTAACCCTTTTATGTACAAAGTCATAACAGAACAGGAAGTAAGATATTAGCTGATTGCTCCTCTATTCTGCACCATGAAGAAACATGGTGAATAAAAATGATATATCCTGAAGAATGAGATAGATATTCTGACACAGAAAACATTTTTAAAGCTGTGTGATAAGATGTGAACAGAGCTTATAGCTTGTAATATAAAGACATTTCACAGCTAATATAAAACAAGAGTATTTTCAGTTTGGACAGAATTATTTTAAACCTAAAATAAATTATGCAACAAATTCAAAATGGATCAGGACTGACACTGTGATTACTCGATTATATTAGAAAATTGGCTTCATACTTTGGTTTCTATCTGAGGGTATATTTGATTCTTATGTTCCTACCTTGATTCATAGATACTGGTTATAGAACAGTTGTGCAAAAAGAGTGCAGGGGAAAATATGTTTTCTCTAATATTTATGGGCCAAAAAGAAAATTGTTGTATATGTAGTCATTTTGAGAAAGATCAAAAGAACCTATTATTTTTCTATCTATAGGTGCTTCAGATATCTCAGATATACTCTGCTGAAAATGAAAAGTGCTGGGGACATTACATAGCTACATCTTATTTTAGTATAGATATGTCTTAGCAACTTTTGTTATTGTTGTGTTGAGAATGGGTTTTATTATTGTTGTTGTCATGGGAACATGAAATTGCTTCCATCTCATCCTGGACTTCAAAGTGAGACAAATAAATACTTCCTTATTTGTACAAATATTTAATATTTTCACCTTTTATAAAGCTAGGTATGCAAGTGGGATTGGGGTTGACACAGAGGCAGAAAATAGTATGCTGATAAAGTTTTATGGTGATTCAAAGACAAACTTCAGTTCAGCAGTTAGGAGAGTTGTGTCTTCCTTCATTTTTAGAATATAATTTAATCTTGGTTCTTGGAGTGTAATGGGAGGACTAGGACTCTATATGCATGTCTAAAAGTCAGTTATTTTAGCAATCAGGTGTTTTGCACTTGAAGAGAGCTCATATGGGTACTTAAACCTTTAAGACTGTGAACTCTGAAGGTTAGCCTAACTTAACATTGCATACTAATAAGTGCATTTGAGGCCTTAATGAATAAAAATAATGATACAGCCCAAAGTGGTAAATTTTCTTGCAAATTGCTGGTAAAGGTGGAGATTAAATGGATATTTTATGGCTAAACATTAGAAAGAGAGCAGCTTAGGATAATACTGAATGCATAGTTGCACATAACAAAATCTTCCTTCCTGGGGAGTTAACTCTTAAAAATTCTTGTAGCATAGAATTTGGTCTGACTCTTGAGGATCTTGAATTTTCATTTCTTGTGATGTTACCAAATGCTATATAACAGAGTAGTGAATAAATCATAGCCTTTGAGAGAAATGAATGACCTAAACACCAGCTGTTATACTCTCAAGATTAACTGTAAGAGAAAATATGGCTTACCCTCAAGAGAAAGTGACAACAACTTTCTTCTGAATTTACATCTGAAAGCAAAGTTGCAGGATCTTCTTTGAAAATTTTTATTGTAAATTATTAGTAACTTGAAAGTTACATAGTTAAAAGCTATAAGAATAGAAGCTTGACTCTTCTATTATATTATTAGTTATAATATATTATATTAGAGAATTCTAGAAAATAATCAAATTAGGTGTTGAATTTGTTTTCATTTAGAGACTAAAAAACAACAACAACATATACTGTATATTTAAATATGAATATTTAATAAACTGAATTAATTTATTTTCATGGTTGTGAAAAGTAGCAAATACAGTATTTTTTTTCCTTGCTGAAGTAACCACAGCCATGTTAGTTTAGCTATTTTCCAAAAGAAAGAAAATATTTTGTTAGATGTGAAATAAGTTTTAGGCACTTGCTGTGTTCATGTACATATTGATGCATATACTTCACAGAATCTTTGTTTTGTCCCCATTCCAAAAAGTTCTTGTAAAGCGGAATGGGTATTAGCTCACCAAATGTTTAAAATTCTAATCTCTTTCATAGATTATAGGAGTTCTAATTCATTTATATCTGATGGGTTACAGCTTTTCCATCTCAGCTGTGTGCTGGATAAAGTTGGTAGTATTTTTCATAATATTGTCAATCAAATTATACTCATGGGCTAGCAGTTATCCTGTGCATCTCTAGTTGTATAAGTGGGTCATGCTGTGCTTTCCCTCTCATACACACAAACATGTAACTGTGGTTTAGTGGGTTTATTAATATTCCCTCAAAACTCCCTTCACCAAAAACCCAGAACTGTCCCAATTAAGTCCAGCCACAAGCAGACCAATTCTAGTCCACAGAGCAATGGTCAATGAGTCTACAAAGCACTTGAAGATTTCCCAATCAACATAAACTCACCAGACAAAATTAAATCCACAATACAAGAGGGTTCACAAGACACAATCCAAGTCAATACAAAGCAAGGAAAGAATCACAATGACCAGAAAACACACAGCTAGAAAATGAATAGATTGTTCCCAGCATCGCTTCCATATATCTGCTGTGCTAAATAGTCAGCTTCTGGTGCAGCCCATCAAAAAGAGCGAGACTTTCTCCTCATGAGTAATCTGGACTATTACTCTTGCCTTTTCTATGCCCTATGTGTTCTTGGATCAGGTGCAAAAGGCAGTTCCTCTTCCCCATCACTGACCAGCTGCACCTACATGCTTTCCCCACCTGAAGCCTCAGGACTCTCCTGCTGCAGCTGCCCTTCAGCCAAATCCCTCTCAGAAGACTACTTAGAGACATTAACCAAACTCCTCCAAGTCTACCTGGAACTGGTTCATCTTTCTCTGAACTGACATCTGAAGAGGTATCTGGGGAAGTGTCCAGGAAAGTCATTACAGGCACCATGGAAATACCTGTGCCAGGAAGGACAAATGATGGGCCACAGTGATATTCATAGACATCTTATTCCTTATTCCCAAATAATTGATTTTAATAGAATTGTTATTAGTGTGTGCATATGTATGTGTATATGCATGTGTGCCTATGAACTGCCTAATTTTCTGCCAATGTATTGAGCAGAATTTTAATTAAAATTCAGAAGAAGTTTTTGTCTAGTCACAATTACTGCATTCCTTAAGTAACTTCATATATTTCCTTTTACCCTCTCTCTTATGTACCTCTTAGATATATAACTGAGAACATGTAAATTATATTTTGTCTCTATAATATTGTTATAATGTCTTTCTCAAAACATGTCTGGAAAAACAATGAACCCAGGCAATTACTTGGGAGTGGGGTTTGAGGACAGAAAGAATGTTTCTTCTTTCTTATGAGGCTTCAGTCCATAAGGATTACACATCAACAACATAATCATAGAAATTCAGTTGAGAATTAAATTCAGAACATATGGACACTTCAAATTCCAAGTCTTAAGATGAAAAACTTAAAACATAATATCAAAATTTCTTTTAGTAATTAATACTTTAGAAATCAGATTCAAGAGTAAATTACACATATTTAGAGAAGTCAGAGTTTTCTATTTCTAATTTCCTTCAAGAAGTCCCACAAAGTGAAAATACTCTAGAAGAGACTTCAATCTCAAAAATAAGCATCTTTCGCTTTTGCTGCTAGGATTGATGGAATAATGAAAGAAAATATCATATGTGACAGGTATACCAATTGCTTAAAAGTTCTACATGTGGGAATCTGAGAAATATATCTGGGAATTTTAAAACCCATCACCATATGCGGAGAATAAAACCGAACAGTCAGTTGTAACCTTATTCTTATTGACATGGAAATTTTCTGCCTCTGCAAGTTCATGGAGGGCAGCCAGGACAATTTTGACTACAATTTTCTTGGCAATATTTTGGGAAGTTTTGCCATTGTCCTTATTCTGTGGCTGTGAAAGAGTGATTAGTGTATGGTTATCCAGCCGGATTTGCATATAAAGGACTAAAACTCACAAGTATCCTGGTTTCTAGATGTGCCTTTAATCTTTATAACAGACTGCTTTGCTAGCCTTAGAAAGTGGTGAGGATGTCAGCGGACATATTAATGGAATATCTGGCATACCTGTTCACATCACATGGTTTATATAGTTATAATAATATGAGCAGGGGTGGGATTCAAATTTTTAACAACTGGTTCTGTGGGCGTGGCTTAGGTGGTGGGCATGGCTTGGTGGTCATGTGACTGGGTGGACATGGCTTGGTGGTCATGTTATTGGCTGGATGTGGCCAACTCAATATCACTCACATTGAGGCACGCATCTCCTCGCCTAGCCTCTCATGACTGTGGGGATGCTGCAACAGTCGTAAGTGTGAAAAATGGTCATAAGTCACTTTTTTCAGTGCCATTGTAACTTCAAATGGTCACTCCACACAAGCAAAGTACCAGCAAAGGAGGGAAAAAAACTCCAGAGTCGTTCCTGAGACAGGAAGTCTAGACCTGCCAAGAATGTAATAAGGGTTAACAGAGAGGCAGTTTCTGTAAGCAACACCATAATGTTTCCTTCCTGCCTTCCTTACAGGATTAGGCCAGTAATTTCTTCTAACAACCGGTTCTCCGAACTGCTTAGAATGTTAACAACCAGTTCTAGCAAATAGGTGCAAACTGGTGGAATCCCACCCCTGAATATGAGGATTTGGTATGTCTACATCATTACAATTGAAGATATATATACACTGGTAACTTGACAAGGAAGCCCTTCAGATGCCTTGGCCAACTTTTGACTGAATTCTTGAACTGCACTGTAAAGGGGGCTACCCTTGATCATCTAGAAGTCATAGCTGGTACTAAATATAGCACGGTGAATCGTAATGAGCACTTCATAGTATGTCCATCTGTCACCACTGTTATGTCATTACACCATTATTATCATTGCTATTTTACTTCCAGGTGGAATTCAAGTGTTGGACATCACCTATAAAGCCCTAGAACCTAGAGCCCAGACACCTAAGGACTGCCTATCTCCAACTGCCCACTCAACAGAACAAATGCACTCTAAATCTCTTCTGTTAAACATTGTAATCTTATAGTACTGGGAAAACATGTCTTCTCTGTTGTAACCTCTATCCTCTGGAACAGCATCCCCAAGAACCCTCTTTCTTGGATTTTTGATAAGCCCTTAAAAAGTTGGCTTTGGCCTGAAGCTTTGGGTTTTAGGTTTCAGGTCTGGTTTGTTGTTGTTGTGACTATTTGAGTCTAGGCTGCCTGTGGCACTGTATGCTTTTGTATGTGTAAGTTGCCTAGAATCTACATAATAATAAATTTAAAATAATACTGGCAACAATACCTAGCACCACTGCAGCCTCATATAGAAATGGTGGCTAGGGCAGGAATGATTGTTTGGAGGACTTCCTGGATTAGGAAAGGTTACAAGAGATGCATCTCATAAAATAGTTTGCCTTCCTTGACATAACTGCTACCTGCTCATCAAGGAAAGTGTCAGCTCAGGAAGATCTTCAGCTTGTACATCATTCATGTAGATGTTGAGTAAAAGGGGAAAGAGACCTGAACTCTGGAGTGATCTCTTCACATCAAACAACTCTGATTTAAATCCTACCATGCTGCGCCAACTGTGGCTCTGAATGGTTGAAAGGCAGCCTCCTATATAGTGCTTTATATAAGAATAGAGAAATGCAAAATAGAGTTAACTATGCTAGCAATTTACAGAACATTTTTAAGAACATTAGAAATTGTAGAAAATAGAAATCCAGTTCATAGAAGATTATATTGGAGGGGGACAAATAGGGACAACAAACAGTTTAAAATTTCTCCTTTTTTCATGTTATCCATAATTCCACTCTGCTATCTAATTGTGTGTATATGTATGTGTGTCTGTTTGTGCTTCAAACATTTCTCCAGAAACATTGCAAACCATTTCAATGCATATTTGAACAAATATTTGGACAAATATTTTTCCTGGTGATATTTAAATATAGCATCTCTTAAAATCTTTGTTTCAGTATATATCCCTCCCCACTAAACATTTTTAAAGTAGAATTGTTAAAGTAAAGTAATCAAAATCTGCCTTCCTTAAAAAAA
The DNA here is from genome assembly GCF_049901715.1 of Pseudonaja textilis. Taxonomy (NCBI): domain Eukaryota; kingdom Metazoa; phylum Chordata; class Lepidosauria; order Squamata; family Elapidae; genus Pseudonaja; species Pseudonaja textilis. The sequence continues at coordinate 40,571,056 of NC_141996.1, forward strand.
AGGATGCTTTTGTTTTCCTAGTAAAAAATTCTGGATACTTGAGAAAATAAGTAGTTGTCTTTTTTTTCCTCTGACAAACCTTGCCATCATGTTGCACCCTCTATGACCACTTGTAGTTCTTTATTTAAAAATGTTTATTTATTTTATTTTATTTGGTTTGTCAATTGCTTACAAGATAATAGATATAAGTAAAAACATAGTTATGAATACATGGATTCATTATAAGAAAAATAAAAGAAACAATAGGACAGGGACGGTAGGCACGATGGTGCACTTATGCATGCTCCCTGTAATTCATGTTCCCCTGTTGAATGGGAAGACATCTGTAGGATGGAATTTAATTGATATATGGAAAATCTAAAATGACTGGAAAAATAATTGAATATTAAGCAGCCTGCCACTCATCCTACATATCTCCTAAGTAAATATAAGAATGCCACCTACCCATGAAAACCAGTTCTGTAAATAAAAGGGGAAAAATCAAAAATTGAATGAGAATGACAAGCTGAAAAAAAATTGGCACAATGCTTGCTTAAAATATACCATTGCTTTAGTTGTAGAACTACAAATTTTGATTGATAGCTAAGTTGCCAGTATCTGATAATATTTGCTGGCATATATACTGAATTTCTCAAATATCTTAAATCTAGTTTTTATTTCTTTTCATTTTTTCTATAATCGAAAGATAAATAGTTTATAAATAATCAAAATGTGAATAGTTTTAATAAACTACAAAATATCTAATTATGAAGCCCTTTTACTTAAAAAAGTATGTTACTTCAGAGAGGTAGGGTGAAAATCCAGCCTGCTTGCATTTACAGGTGTTGATTACATTTATATTCTGTAGGAGTACGTGTGCTGTGATAATAAGCCTTCTGTTGTTTATTTCAGCTATGCTATGAAAGAGACACAGTAATATGGTAGACATCTCACTGAATTGTCTTATCTTCTACTTATCTATGCCAAATTTAATATAATTCAATTTTTAAAATTAAATGCCTGTTTTCTTCCACTATAACACAATCATCAGCAAATTCATCGCCTGCTTCTGTTACACCCCTAATTAATATTTTCCTTAAAAAAAAAAGATCAGTGTCAACAGCTTTCTGTTTAAATCAACTTTTTCTTCAGTGTACATCCATCAGTATGCTTTTCTGTATGATTGTATGTTTGAATGCAGTATTGCAGCAACTTGATTCTTACCAGCACAAGGTTGATTCAGCCTTCAATTCTTCCATCAGTAAGGATCAGTAAAAATCAGTACAATAAGGACCCAGATTTTTTTATTTTATTTTTTATTTAATTTGATTTGTCAATCACTTACAAGATAATAGGAATAAGAATAAACATAGTTAAGAATACATGAAATGGATACATATGAGAAAAATAAAAGAAACAATAGGACAGGGACAGTAGGCACATTGGTGTACTTATGCACACCTCCTATTATAATCTATACAGATTGTTGGAGCAAATATGCTAGCTTTGTAAACTGCTTAGAGAGGGCTGTAAAGCACTGTAAAGTGGTATATAAGTCTAAGTGCTATTGCTATTCTTGCAGAAAGAAAGCCATATTCATCTATGGTGAATGGGGGAGGAAAATCAGAAAAGTCTGAAAACTGTTTTTCTAAGAATTTTTATTAATACTCCTGATTTTTTACAAGTATACTTGGCTTTCTCTGTCTGTGGCATATCATTATGGCATCATGCTTTGCATCCTTGTAATTGTACACTTAATGGTATATATCAAGCAAGAAAAGACACCAAGAAAATTAGAAAGAACAGAAAAGAATCTGTTCCATGTTTTATTTTAAAAAGTTCAATAAACATTAGGCAGTGTTAGATTTTTTTTATAGAGGCAAACTTTCTTTCTTTTCTTTCTTTTCATTTTCTTTTTTCCTTTTTGGTAAAAGTTTTATTTGGGTTTTCACAAAACATAATACAAATAAAATATCTTTTTAAGAGCAGCATGATTCCAGGTTATCACATCTCCATACAGATATAATCTCAGTTACATATTCATCTTTGTATTCAATTTCATATCTTGACACTATTTTATCAATTTCTCAATAATTTTCCTTTCCCTTACTTTCCTCAACCTTATTTATGATTATCCTTTCTAATTCAATTACACATCGTTTTCTAAATTTCCATATCTTTCTAGTCATTATATTTGTACCTTTGTCTGCCCTGTTTATAATTTCATACATTCTTTTTCCATCATCATCCCGAAAGGGAAAAGAAAAAAAACCCAATTTGCTCCCCTTCCAGGCATTGAAAAGCAAGGTTTCCCCTATGATTACCAAGTAGAGTGTATCACATTTATATATTATAATTGTTATCATTTCAAATCTCATTAAACATTTAATATATACATTATACAATTATAACATTACATTTCTATTATCTATTTTATATTATATAATTCTTATCAACCAAATTCCGCTTGGTACTTACCTTTAAAAATACACACTAAATTATAAAGGAAAAAAATTGTATAACAATAATGGATAAAATGTTTATTCTATTCAAATTCATCCTGACAACTGATATTGATTTCATTATAAATCTTTTACATTTCTTTTCAATTGTATTTTATAAATCATTAAGAACAATTAAAGTATTTTCATTGCTTCCTCTTATTCCCTCTTCTTTTACTTTTGTTCCCTTTCTCTCTTTATTTCATTTAATTATTAGCAAACATTCCATCACATAACAATACCAGTTTTGTCTTTCACTTTAATCACGTTTCATATTTTCTAGCTCGTTACTATTTCCAAATGTCTCTTGTACCCTTGCAGAATCGTCTCTTTGAATTTATATTTTAACCATTATCTTTATGTCTTTTAAATAGGCTAATACCTTTAATCCTTGTACGTTTCCCCTGCTTTTTTATTTCCCGTTTCTGTCCCTTATAACTTCTTTTCCTTTTTATCTTTCCCCTCTTTCTCTCACCCCCCTTTTTGGCCCCACTCTCCCTACTGTAATCATCTCTTCTGTTTCTTCCTAATGTTATACAGGTGAAACTCGAAAAATTAGAATATCGTGCAAAAGTTCATTTATGTCAGTAATGCAACTTAAAAGGTGAAACTAATATATGAGATAGACACATTACATGCAAAGCAAGATAGTTCAAGCTGTGATGTGTCATAATTGAGATGATTATGGCTTACAGCTCATGAAAAACCCCAAATCCACAATCTCAGAAAATTAGAATATTGTGAAAAGGTTCAATATTCTAGGCTTAAAGTGTCCCACTCTAATCAGCTTATTAAGCCATAACACCTGCAAAGAGTTTCTGAGCCTTTAAATGGTCTCTCAGTCTGGTTCAGTAGGAATCACAATCATGAGAAAGACCGCTGACCTGATAGTTGTGCAGAAAACCATCATTGACACCCTACATAAGGAGGGAAAGCCTCAAAAGGTAATTGCAAAAGAAGTTGGATGTTCCCAAAGTGCTGTATCAAAGCACATTAATAGAAAGTTATGTGGAAGGGAAAAGTGTGGAAGAAAAAGGTGCACAAGCAGCCGGGATGACCTCAGCCTGGAAAGGATTGTCAGGAAAAGGCCATTCAAAAGTGTTGGGGACTTTCACAAGGAGTGGACTGAGGCTGGAGTCAGTGCATCAAAAGCCAACACACACAGATGGATCCTGGACATGGACTTCAAATGTTGTATTCCTCTTGTCAAGCCGCTCCTGAACAACAAACAATGTCAGAAGCATCTTACCTGGGCTAAAGAAAAACAGAACTGGTCTGTTGCTCAGTGGTCCAAAATCCTCTTTTCTGATGAGAACAACTTTTGCATCTCATTTGGAAACCAAGGATCCAGCGTCTAGAGGAAGAATGGAGAGGCACATACTGCAAGATACTTGAAGTCCAGTATGAAGTTTCCTGTCTGTGTTGATTTGGGGAGCCATGTCATCTGCTGGTGTTGGTCCACTGTGCTTCATTAAGTCCAGGGTCAACACAGCTGTATACCAGCAGATTTTGGAGCACTTCATGCTTCCTTCCACACGTGAGCTTTATGGGGATGGTGACTTCATTTTCCAGCAGGACTTGGCACCTGCCCACACTGCCAAAAGCACCAAAGCCTGGTTCAATGACAGTGGAATTACTGTGTTTGATTGGCCAGCAAACTCGTCTGACCTGAACCCCATAGAGAATCTATGGGGCATTGCAAGAGAAAGATGAGAGACATGAAACCGAACAATGTAGAAGAGCTGAAGACCACTATTGAAGCATCCTGGTCTTCCATAATACCTCAGCAGTGCTAGAAGCTGATAGCTTCCATGCCACGCCACATTAAGGCAGTCATTGCTGCAAAAGGGGCCCAAACCAAGTACTGAGTACATATGCATGCTTATACTTTTCAGAGGTCTGATATTGTTCCATGCACAATCCTTGTTTTATTGATTGCATGTAATATTCTAATTTTCTGAGATTGTGGATTTGGGGTTTTCATGAGCTGTAAGCCATAATCATCACAATTATGACAAATCACAGCTTGAAGTATCTTGCTTTGCCTGTAATGAGTCTATCTCATATATTAGTTTCACCTTTTAAGTTGCATTACTGAAATAAATGAACTTTTGTACGATATTCTAATTTTTCAAGTTTCACCTGTATTTACTTTTCAAACTTTGGTCCATCGCCAAAAAAGCCCAAACCAGAAATCCCCTTTTCATTTTCTTCAATATACCAGTTCAAAGTCCTTGGAAAAATTTTGATTCTTTTTGCTTGACTAGGCAAAGAAAGAAAAGGACAAAGCCACACATTGCAAACATCAATTAGCCAAGTTTTTCTCTTCCTTCCTTCCTTCCTTCCTTCCTTCCTTCCTTCCTTCCTTCCTTCCTTCCTTCCTTCCTTCCTTCCTTCCTTCCTTCCTTCCTTCCTTTCCTTCCTTCCCTTTCTTCCCTTCCTCCCTCCCTCCCTCAACCCCTCCCTCCTTCCTTCCTCCCTGCCTTCCTTTCTAGCAAGTGTTGACTCTTGACAATTGCCTGGAAAACTCACTGCAGTTTTATTGGCAGGATTTCACAATGGTTTACCACTGTCTGCTTTCTAGACTTAGACAGAGTGCCTCGTCCTAGGTCACCCAGTTGACTTAATATGGAAGATGGTACTAGATGTCAGTCTTCTGGTTTTTAACCAGGTGTCTTAACAACTACATTATTATGGCTCCTTGCTATGTTTTCTATGCAATAATCTCTTTAGCTCCTATTTGAGACATGCCCATTCTGTGGGATCCAGGTAGCTGCTATCATCCTCATATCACTGAACTATCTCTCTGAGGTGCAATTCTATTAAGTTCCAATCCCCAGTGAATTAATTCTATAGGTTTGCTTAATCAGATATTTATTATATTTAATGTATACAAAGAGAAGCATTCTCACTTTCAGAGGGACACAAATGCATGCTTACAGTTTTAATTTTATTACATTTACTATGGGAAATATATCACAATACTTGTTTACAGCTTCACTTTAACCATACATTTATTTCAGACAGTTTTATTCAAACAGGATATGCACAGTCCAGTAATAGGATTATTTTCCCTATCAGAGGTTTATGTTATATTTTCACAGTATAAACCTCAATCCCCTGCATCATTTCCCTACTGTTAATTTAGTGCAGACTTGCCAAGGTTATGTTTAAAATTTGCATTGGTAAGCAAAGAATTGACTGATTTTCTGTTAGTGTAAGTTATAAGATAATGCTGTGCTCCAGAAAAGAAGTATATGAAAATGAAAATATATTTCTCAGAGCAATGCATTTCTGTTCAACTTTCTGAAAACAGATTTTGAGCAAGATTTCTCTCCTTTTCTCTCTGTCTCTGTCTCTGACTCTCTCTCTCTCTCTCTTAGAGCTAAAGTTCTGCCTGCAGGTGTCATATTTGATATCTTGGATTTATGCTTCCTTCTTGAAAAAATTATAAATGATTTGTCTGAAAATTGCATGGGACACTTTCTACAATTGGAATGGCCACCGGAAGTTTCATTCTTTACTATTTGCATAATTTATGCTTCTATATGTGCTTAAATCTTGCAATTTTATGACTGTATAATAAAGGGGTTTTAAATAAAACTGTGGGAATGTGCAACATTCAGTATCCTTTAAATGATTTTTAAACTCCTGTTAGAACAGTGGAGCATGATTCTCACCTCCCTCAATGTTTAATGCATTTACTGTTTGAGGCAGAGACACTTCTGCAACAATGATTGGATCTGAAGAGGGCTGGCTGGCCCATTTTATCCTGCTGCACTACCTTCTGTCCATTACTGACTCTTCCTTTTATCACATAAAAGCAGGTGCATCTTCATCTCGCAATTGGAAGGCTAGAAAACAAAGGATCAGAAGACAAAGAAGATTTCAATGGAGATAGATACAATAAAAATGGAAAGGAGCTGATTTAACTACTTTACCCAAAAAGATGATTTAGATCAGTAGTCGCAACTGGTGGTCCGCAACCCACTGGTGGTCTACAAGAAAATTTTGGTGGTCCGCAGAGAAATGTTACCCCCAGAGCATCCCCCCCCAAAGCAATTAATCCAGGCTGTAGGGGAACACAAGGCTATGCTGCCCACATGGCCCATGGGAACACAAGGCTTGCATCGCTTGCATTAAGAAAAACACAATGTAGTGAGGGGAGGGTGGAAAGGGTGGAGGGGGGAACTTGCCTGGCCACTGGGTTGTCTCTCCGCTTCTTTCTTCTTCTGCTTTTGGCTGCACACAAGGAAAGCAGCAAAAGTCTTTCTCTCCCCCAAACTCCGCCATGAGTCTTAAAGCATAGAATAGTCACTTAAAGCAGTGGTTGCCAACCAGCAGTGGTTGCCAACCACTGGTGGACTGTAAGTAAATTTTGGTGGTCCACAGAGAAATGTCACTCCCAAAGCACCCCTCAAAGCAATCCAGGCTGCACGGAACAGAAGGCTTGTGTCACTTGCATTGCAAACAACACGAGGTGGTGAGGGGAGGGGGGAAAGGGCGGAGTTGGGGAACTTGTCCCACTCACCCCACATGCTTCACCTGGGCCCCGGGCTGCTTCTTTCTGCTTCTTTCTTCTTCTGCTTTTGGCTACACGCAAGTAAAGCAGCAAAATTCTTTCTTTCTTTCTTTCTTTCTCCAAAACTCTGCCAGAGATGAGTCTTTGGGACCCTGCAAGGCATCCTGCTCCAAGAGGCTGCACTAGCAAAGACTCATTTCTGACAGTTTGGGGGGAGAGGAAAAAAAGACTTCTGCTGCTTCTGCTGCTTTCCTTGCATGGAGCCTGAGAACGGAGCTCAAATGTAGGTTAGGAATGTGGCTGCCTTGGAGGGGGTGGAGCTGTTTGAGGGGGAAAGAGAGAGAAAGAAAGAGAATCACCAGTCCTCGAGGTTAGATCGGCTCTCTCTTCCCCCCTCCCTCTGAGAAGGGAGCTCAAAAGCAGGGTAGGAAGGTGGCTGCCTTGGAGGGGGTGTGGGGGTGTGAGGGATCTGTGTGTTTGTGTGTGTGTGTGTGTGTGTGTGTGTGTGAGAGAGAGAGAGAGAGAGAGAGAGAACATCACTAGCTCTCTGAGGTTAGATTAGATCTCTCTCCCTCTCTCTCTCCCTCTGCCTCTGCCTCTCCCTCCCACCTATGTCAGCAAGCCATGTCAGTCAAAATTCACATTAGTGGTCTGCAGGATTTAAAATAATGAGTTTGGTGGTCCTTGAGGTCCAAAAGGTTGGCAACCCCTGATTTAGATAACATCACCAAAGAATACTTTCTCTTCAGTAGCTAGAACTAAAAGGGATGGAGAGTAAATGTATTTAAATTTGTTAAATTTTTAGTTTGATAAATCTGTTTTACAAGAGAGTGGATTTGATTGTATATAATGCGAATACTTTTTTCATAGTTATGTATCACTCCTAACTGTATACATGGTGTTGCTAGAAGCAAGAAAAATAGAACAGTTTCCCAATGATGTTTTCGAATATATTACTCAAATGTTATTCAATTGATTTGCAATTATTACATATGTTTTTCTGGGGTTTTTTTCCACAAAGACCTCAAGAAAGTTTAGGTTCAAAGATAAGACCAAAATCCTCTCATCAGTTCAATTATTGGTAAGGATTAAATTATAATCAAAGAGGTATTTAAGGCAACAATGTAGTTCCAACACTTCGATAGCAACTCACTAGTGATTGCATAATATCATAATGAGGTATTTTAAGACTTATCCTTATGACAGTTTTGTGTTAATGCAATTTCAACTCAGAGAATTTTCTTCAAAAATGGTAACGTGCTGTGATTTCAAGGGCCAATCTCTGTTTTCATTGAGGGAAATTCTTGCCTTACTTTATCTCACAGATGGATTTTTTCTCTCTCTCTTTTTTTGGAGGGGGAGTTACTTTTTAAAAATAAAACAACATCAATACATGAATAGTGTGGAATCTGGGTATCATTATTTTGAAACACATGGCAATAATAATATTAATAATATTTGTTACATAATCAAATTTATGTAATCCTAGTATTAATATACATATTTTTTAAAAAAATAGTTATTCAATATTTCAATGCTCCATTTTAATGCCAATCACAATGTTATTTAAGCTTACATAGTAATGCCATCTTTTAACCACTAATCTTTCCCTCTAGTTATTGCTTTTATTCTATTATATAAAAATATGTGTGCTAATATTCCCTCCATTTCTTATTTCTACCTCTATTGTGGCTTCTAATCTGGCCACCACTATTAATTCTAGTGTTAATACACATGTTTATATTAAAATATAGTCCTTCAATATTTAATTATTAAATGTTTTAGTATGCCATTCTAGTGCCAATCACCATATTGTTTAAACATACTTAATAATACCATCTTTCAACCCCTAATATTTCCATCTAGCTATTACTTTATATAAGAGTGTGTATTTTTATTTCAACCTCTGTTCTAATGTTTAATCAGGGCATCATTATATCAGAAAAAGAAAAAAGAAAACAAATTCTCTATATCCATCATCTCTTGTTTGTTTTAATACTTCAATTCTTATTCATTTTTAGTTTGCCTCTCATACTTCTCTCTTGGATCCTTGTTTCTATCTACATCTGTGTCTTCACTATTCAGTCTAAACTTTTCTCCCATATCTATCCTCCTATGCTTCCAGGCCTCCAAATTATCTACCCAAGCTCCTATCTCCCTTTCAAAAATATTTTCCTGCTTATCCGATTCCATTTTAAAATATCTTAAAGTACTTTCCCCTTGGTTTATTTCATCAGTCATTATTATCTTTACTACCTTCTTCTCATCTTCTTGCTTTATTTGCTGGTTTGTTTGTTCTATCTTTTCCACCATTTTTTTCTGTTGTTTCCTCTTTTTCCTGGAATTTTTGGTCTTCATTCATTATCAGTTGCAGAGTATTTTGTATTTTTCCATTTGTGCCATGCAATAGGTTCTTTATCTCCCTGTAATTCTTTGTCACCGACACCATTTATTTTGAAATTTGACTTCTTTCCCCTGATGAAGCATGATGTCTTATTTTAGTAGGTCCTGTTCTTCCTTAATAGTCCAAAAGCAATATATTCAAGCCTAATGTTACTTCTCAGAAAGTACAATACTCATAGTTTTTTATGCTCCAGGATTATTTAATCAGTTCCATTTAGGTAGTCCAGGAAGCTTTCCAAAAGCAAGAAGTCACTTTACTTTACTTAAGAGTTTTCCTTATACCCACAGTTGAGTCTCCAGTAATAATAAAGTAGATAATTATAGAACAATAGGTATCACCACAGTCCTCCAGATAAATTTTATTTATTTATTTATTTTTATTTGTCAATTGCTTACAAGATAATAGGTATAAGTATAAACATAGTTATGAATACATGAAATGGATATATATAAGAAAAATAAAAAGAAACAATAGGACAGGGACGGTAGGCACATTGGTGCACTTGTGCACGCCCCCTACAGAACTTTTAGGAAAGAGGTGAGGTCAATAGTAGACAATCTAAGGTTAAAGTTTTTGGGGTTTGGGGAAAAAAACCACACAGTCAGGTAGAGTATTCCAGACATTGACCACTCTGTTGCTGAAGTCGTATTTCCAGCAATCAAGTTTGGTGCGATTAACCTTGAGTTGGTATCTATTGTTTGCTCTAGTTTTCTTATGGTTGAAGCTGAAATATTCATTGACAGGTAGGACATTGCAATGTATGATTTTATATACTATACTTAGATCGGACCAAAGGCGGCATATTTCTAGGTTGTCTAGGTCTAGAATTTTGAATCTGGTGGCATAAGATATTCTGCAACAAGTAGAGGAGTGAAGAACTCTTCTTGTGAAATATTTCTGGACTTTGTCAACTGTATTAATATCAGATATGAAATGTGGGTTCCAGACTGATGAGCTGTATTTGAGTATTGGTCTCACAAATATTTTGTATGCTCTAGTTATTAGTGTAATATTAGCAGAGAAAAAGCTAGGTAAGATTAGGTTAACAACTCTTAACACCATTTTGGCTATGTAGTTATAGTGGGCTCTAGCACTTAAGTCATTTGAAATGAGTAGTCCAAGATCCTTGACAGAGTTTGGATCATTAACAAGATCTTGACTATTCAGCCTGTATTTTATTTTGTGATTTGTTTTTTGCCAATATGTAGGACAGAGCATTTATTTGTTGAGATTTGAAGTTGCCATTTGTTTGACCATTCTGATACATAGTCGAGATCTTTTTGAAGGGTAGCAGTATTGTCTGTAGTGTTGAATAGCTTTACATCATCAGCGAAGAGAACGCAGTTGCTCTTAATATGATCACAGAGGTCATTTATGTAGAGTATGAAAAGAGTTGGTCCTAGAACACTGCCTTGGGGAACACCACTGTTGACAGGTACAGAATTTGATAGGATGCTCCCAATTTTGACCATTTGTTGTCTGTTTGACAGGAATGCTTCTATCCAGTTATGCAGGTGTCCAGAGATACCATAAGATTTTAGCTTTAGGAGTAATTTGTTGTGTACCACTGAATCAAAGGCTTTACAGAAGTCTATGTAGATTGCGTCTATTACTTTGCCCTGATCGAGTTGTGTAGTCCATATGTTTTTGCAGTGTAAGAGTTGCAGATTACAGGATAGTTTTTTCCTAAAACCAAATTGTTTATTAGAGAGTAGGCTGTTTGTTTCTAAGTGGAGGATGATGGATTGGCTAATAATTGATTCCATGACTTTACAGGTGACACAGCATAAATAGATTGGCCTGTAATTTTCAACGAGGCTGGGGTCTCCCTTTTTGAAGATGGGTATGACCATGGCTTGTGACCATAGTTTTGGCAAGGAGCTGGTCCTGAAAGATTTTTCAAAGATTATGCTTAGAGGTTCTGCTATGGCAGTGGATAGCTTTTTTAAGAAGTAGGCACATATTCCATCCAGTCCAATAGATAGAGATGGTTTTAGATTGCGCAGGGCTTTTTCAACAATGTCTTCTGTAAAATCGATATGTATTAGATCATTGTAGTTGTCTGTGGTTCGACTAGGAAATACTGGGCATGATCCATTGCTGTTTACAAATACTGAGCCAAAGAATGTGTTAAAGAGGTTGGCTTTAATGGTGTCGTCATTGCAGTCTTTGCCATTAGGTCCTTTCAGGGGTGGGATGAACCTTGAGTCTTTTAGTTTGTTGTTTATAAAATTGTAGAAAGCGCGAGTGGAATTGGTGCGTAGAAGGTTTTCTTCTTGTTTAATGTGATAATTGGTGCATTCAGTTTTTATCTGGTGGCATAAATCTTTGGATCGGCTTTTGAAGTTGGCAACGTGACCAGATTTGTTTTTCTGCCCAAGTGATTTCTTTTTGGATTGAAGCTTCCTTATTGTTTTGGTTAATTTGTTTTTTCTGGTTTTGGGAGTTGTTAATGGTACATATAGTTTGATGGCTCTTTTGACTTCAAGTAAAAATATGTTGTAATGTTTATTTGTCTTATCAGAGACTTTCCCAGGCTTGTAGGAGTATGATACATTTTCCATTCATCAGTAGGTGGCACCCTCAGATTAGGTTTCAACATTGTTTCAAATGTAACAATTATTTAATCCAATTTTAATTCAATTTATAGAAGAAAAGTCAATGATTCAAGTAGATAGTTCCAGGATTTTGAAATGCCTTTCCAAAACAATGCCTATACACAGTTGAAAGTACAATTTTCTATGTTTTAAAATGTCTTTAGCTTTTCTTCCCTTAGTTCCTTTCTTTTGGGTCTGGAATTTTTCTCTATATAATTGTTTACCACTTTAACAAACAGTTCTAAGAATCTCTTTTCCTGGATTTTCCTCTTCTTTTTTTCTTTTTAAAGTTAGGTTCTAAATAAAAAAGGAATCTTCTCACTCAGCCCCAGTCACTGTTCATCTATACCACACCTGCACATTTCTTTGTTGCCATGGCTGTCCCAGCTTCATGGCAGCCATGATGGTTGACTCTTCTCGTCGTGGATGAGAAGGAAGAAGCCCTGAATCAAGTGGAAGATTGTGCTCTCCACCACCTACAGGGTGTCCCTCTTTACTTCACTACCCCTACAAGGTGGCTTTAGCTCCTTTTGGAGCCCTCAAACAGGGAGAAATCAGTGTGGGAGCATAGATACCTGCTCCTCATGTCCGATCTTGCTGCAACATCAACTGGAAATCCTTTATCTCACAGATGTTGACTTCTTGCTTTGTTCTATATTTATATGGCTTGGAAAACTCTAGATGCATGCATTATTTGTTGATAATCAGTATTATTGATATAACAGATATTGATTTACCTGTTGATACATCAGTAGAAATTTGACCAACAATTACAGTGTGATGATGACTGACCATTTTTTTGCATTTTCAGTTTATTTGTGTGTTAGTTGGTGTTTATAAATGTATATGAAGAAATACATAGAATATATTTCTATTTTATGATAGGACAACATGTAGCAAAATAAACAGGAGACAGCAGGACTGGATTAACAATACAATATATAACAATTGCTAAGGTCAAAGTTAAGACACAGCAAAAAGAAAGAGCTATGTCCTCAGTTCATTATAACATTGCCTTAATCTGAACATCTTTCCAGGTTTGTATTCTACTTCTAAATTGAATTGCAATATTCCTTTGCCATATTTTATTTTGGTAAAATATTTACCCAAAACATTTAGAAAATGCAGGGTGTTGCCATTTTATGCCTTTCCCCCCTCTCCTTTTAAAAGATTAGTATCAACATTATTAAAGTACAGCATCAGTGTGAATAGGATTGTTTTTGTATGAGTATGTACATATAATATACATATTGATTACTGTTCTACAAACTACTGCTACATATACTTGTACTGTGGAGTACTTTATATTTGAAATCTAAAAGCTGTTTCAGGGCACAAAGAATAGGCACTCATAAAATGTTTCTTTGTAGCCCCTTAACCCAAATATATCTATTTATTTATTTGTGCAACTGCAGTATAATACTAAGTATTTTTTATTTAAGGAGCTTCAAATAAGGGCAGTATGCAAACTTGCATTTGCTCCAAAGCTAGCCTCTTTTTCATTTTCTGTCCATTCACATGTTAAGTATATACATTAGGAACTGGAGTCATACTCACTGGCTAAGATCTTCAGGTTTTAGAGATGTGAGTTTGATATAAAAGAAGATCTGCAGTTGTCTCTATTTATGCAGTGCTACACACTAATGGATCTTTCCTTTAGATTAGCAATGCTAATTAAACTCCTATTCTACTTTCTGTATGTCTTATTCACATAATAATTGAATTATGAAGGCAGGCAGCAGGAAGGAACTGCATGTTATCAGACATTATATCCCTTTCTTTTTGAAATTAAGTACTGATGGAAGTAAATTCTATCTGTACTTAATTTCAAGAAGCTTCTATGCTAAGACTTTCTGATTGCCAGTTTGTCTACAGTTCCATCTGGTAGAATTTGGCAGGAACTGTTGCCTGGCTTGAACCATAGCACACTTGATAGTAATTCTAAAATAAGGTGCTGGTTGAAACATGTGTTCAAGTATATAACTAAAGGTGTAAAAGAGAGGTAGTTTCATATTTTTAATTGAATTAAGTGAAGTAACTCAAACCAAAAATTCTCTATGAATAAAATAAATGTTAAAGCCTAATACTGTTAAGACACTAGCAGCCATATCTTCAAATAAGTAGTACCTATGTTACATTGTACAGACAACTGGTTATTCTTCAGCATGGATTTCAATACAGTATAGCTCTACTGGAGGTTAGAATTTTCAAAGGCTTCTGTAATTTTTGGGTCCAGTCTTTCTATTATTGCTATGAAGAATTAATTAATTGGAACTTTTAGTCCCTGGGCTTACTTCAGTTTAATTGGGCTTTGAGCAAATCTTCTCAAAACCACGTATATCCCTTCTATTGACACATGATTTATTACATTTGTTTCAAGCTAAAAGATGGTCCTATGAATCATTTAGAGGAGTGGGTTTAGTAAAATTAAGTCAAGTACCCCATATAAAATCTTTCCTGCCATTGGCGTTAACTTTCTAGAACAGGTCAAATATTATCCCCAATTGGAAGTATTTCATGATCTTTGCCAATGAACATATAGATTGTGGTGTTTATTTTAGCATTCTTTATATCAAATTGGTTTTAATAAAATCTTAGAAATTTGTACTAAATTCTATGAAATTAATCATAAAAATAAATATATGTTTTAGGGAAGAACTTAGATGTCAATATTAATTTGAATTTTCAAATATTTTGATAAAGAGAATTGTTTGAACATGGTAACTAAAGACAGGGAATAAAAAGATATCTCATGTTACTACAGAAACTAATTGAAGTTCCAAGAAGTAGGTCTCTTGTCAATGGCTTTGAGACACAATTTTAACAAAAAGGCAAATGGATACAGAATAATGTGATGTCTCAGATATGATTAGCAATTAAAGGTGATATAGATGAAAGCCAGCAATTCTGTAAAAATACAATAGTTTGGTTTATTATTATCTCTTTGATAATGGATGTTGAACAGCAATAAAAAAAACTTGAAGTTTTATTTCTTTCCAAATGGATTAGTTAATTATTCCAAATATAATTTAATAATGTATTTTTAAAATATTATTATTTGCTAAATGTATAATTGAAAAACCTTGCAACAGATCCAATTTTCCAGTACAAAATGGGGCAATATAGTAGATGAATTGATAAGCTGACTAAATTCTTTAGTGCAAAAACCATCCCAGGAGAGCAGATTGTTAAGTAGTCCCCAAGGTGTATAAATCAATGTTGAGAAGTCAATTTAGTACTGACATACTTAGTACTGGTATACTAAATTAGTCAACTTAACAATTTATAGGCCTTTCATACATGTAATCTGATACAGATGTTCCATCCGGCATCTCAGATGTTGAAATATAACATGAAGGCTAATGAGTATAAGTACCTGTCAGCCTTTTGCCCAGTTATGAGTTTTAAAGTAAATGCTGAGATATGGCCAGCTATTGTGTAGCCCTGTAGGCGTGTGCTTACTTACTTACTCTCAAATTCTATGAATATTTCTATGAATGGTCACAAAAAAAGATAGAATATCAGGACATTGATGTGCAAGAAATCATTCTTCAACTAGGAAGATGTAGAATCTGGTTTCAGGCTTTCATGTAGAATTCCTTATGATATTATCATTATATATATTATTAGACTCTGTATGTCTCCCAATTTTCATTAAATGAGTGCTGTCCAGAAACCACAGAAACCACTATCTAGAGAAAAACCCTTCAATTTGGATTACTTATCTTTTTTTATTAATATTTCAATTAAGTCGAACCATTCTAGTGCCAGATCAATGATGTCTGTGCAAGATGTGAAACTATTTTCTTACTACCCTTTCATTTCTAGTAGGGATAAAATTTCTTCATTTCTAGTAGGGATAAAATACATAACACCAAAGAAGGTTGTACTTTCAGACTTGCAAAGTTCTATCAATGTAGCTTCACACTAAAGTAGAATTAGCTCATCTGGTTATAATTCTTACCTGATTTACCCTATGAGGCCAACATTAATCTAAAACTTTGAAAATACAGTTCATTTTTTGTTTCCTTTCCCTTGGAAACAAAGAAGGGTCTTTCTGATTCTCTTGCCCCACCTATTATTCATATGTGGGCTATGCTGTTTCTTATCTGACCATCCCCCTGGCAGTATCTCTTTTCCTAGTCTTTCAAAGTCTTTCCATCATGCCATTATATGTCTAGAGTAACAAGAATGATAACTGCTTTTTAAGAAAGGGACAAAGCCTGCCAAAATATGGATCTAGCACCAAATTTCACTTTATGAGCTATTTGTAAAGATGGATTTGCTAACCCTGCCATATTCTATAACTATTGGGATTAGAATTCTGAATTACCAGATATTATGGCCAATAGCATCTGGAAAAGACCATAGTGGAAAAAGCTTATTCAGGCTTTAGGAATAATTAATAATAATTCTAGCAAGTTTTCCTCAGACATGGAAACTCACTAGGAGATTTTGAATAGATGATTCTCAGACCAACTTCCCTTACAAAATTGTGAAAGAAAACAAATTGACACTTTTGTTACTTTTGTTACTCCCTAACATTGATTAGAATGTAAATCTTATAATTTACAAGATGTTTGAATGAACTGTGTATCTAAATGGGGCAATACTGTGAAGAAATTTCAGCACAATTACTTTTGGGAAAGAGACATATAAATAAAAACTTAAAGTAAAATCTAAATGTTATTATAATATCAAATTGACTTTGACAGTTACTGGAGCAAAGCATCTGCCTTGATGAAATCAGGCACAGTGCCTGGATTTTTTTAAACTTTTGGTCTCTTAAAACCTAACCTGTCTTGAACTGTTTTTCTCTATGGCCTTTCATGTATTGGTTTCTGCTACCTCTTTCTGCTGCAAGGAATAATCATTGCCTAACTCAAGGCCTCAGATGACTATACATTAAAATATTCAATTAACTTAAAATGAGTGATGAGAAAGGAATATGTAGCTCTTCCTTTACATGTAAAGCTAAACCCTTATATATTTTTTGTGTTTTCCTGATGATTTTTCTATAATTTACTTTATAAAGTATAATTTAATTATAATTTATAATATAAGAAATATGTGGCATATTTGATAAAATCAAATAAGATTAAGAGAAAATGTCTGCAAAATGTGCATGCATTTCTGTGTGTGTATGTCCGTGTGTCCAAGTGTGCAGTCTGTATGCAAAGTTATATGCTAGGTATACTGAAACAAATAAAATGGAGTATTCAGTTATGATCTGTAGTAGAGGAGTTCTATGATTCTGGATCTCAGCAATCTTAGTTCAATTAACTTTTAAAAGCATGTAAACTGAGGCAAAAATACTATTGAAAAAAGTTCAGATAGGGAAAAGATTCCTAAAAACTATGGATAGTAAACATAACATACCAAACTTTAATATTTTTAACATTTCCCTCCAAATGGCCTGTTCCATCAGGCTTGAAAACAGCCACTATTGTCCCAGTCCCCAAGAAAACAGCAATTAACTGTCTAAATGACTACAGACCTATCACGTTAATGTCAGTTGTGATGAAAGGCTTTGAAAGACTGGTTCCCCAATGCCTTAGGACCAGACTTTGACAAACATCAGTTTGCCTAAAGGGCAAAGTTTGACAGACAATGCCATAGCTACTATATTCTGTAGCAAGCCATCTGGAGAAACCCAGAAACTATGTCAGGATGCTTTTCACTGACTACAGCTCGGCCTTCAATACTATCCTGCCAAACATCCTTATCGAAAAGCTGCCTGACTTGGATTTTCCCTCTTCCATCTGCAATTGGATCAAAGACTTTCTGAGGGATCGACCACAAACAGCGAGGGCTAGGTCGGTCACTTCCACCTCCCTGAAACTTAGCACCAGCTCGCTCAGTGTCTATCTGTTCTCACTGTACAGACATGACTGTGTATAGTCTGACTCATCCACTGTGATCATTAAGTTTGCAGATGATAGTACCATATTGGGTCTCATAACAGGTGGAGATGAAACAGCATACAGGGGGGAGGTTCAAAAATTATCCTCATGGTACCTAGAAAACAACCTGCACCTAAACATCAACAAGACAAGGAGATGGTGTTAGACTTCTGGAAGAAGAGAGAGGAACCCGCCCCACTTTACATTGAGGTGGGCTGTGTGGAGAGAGTTTCCTCCTTTAAATTCCTGAGAGTCTTCCTCAGCAAAGATCCTACCTGGAAAATCAACACAACCCAGGTGTCCAGAAAGGCCCAACAAAGACTCCATTCCCTTAGGGTCTTGAAAAAGAATAAAGTGGAACAACGACTGATGGCCTCCTTTTACTGGTCCACAATAGAAAGTGTCCTCACATATTGCATTACAGTACGGTATGCTGACTTGACAGCCACAGATAAAAAGACATTACAGAGGGTGGTGACACAGCACAAAACATCATGGGCTGTTCCCTGATACCACTAGATGACATCGCTAGGGTTCGCTGCCTTAGAATGAGAAAAATTCTCAGGGATGACTCCTAGTTCTCCTCCTTTCCCTAAAAAGGTTTCAGTTGAAATTGGTTGGGAAGGAGAGGTTTCTTACTGCGCTTATTTTTTGTACATTAGAGTGCTATAAGCTACAACACTGTTTCCCCTCCTATTAAATAGCTAATATCATGGAACTGCTGCTCAATCAGATAATTTGCTGACATAGGGTTATGCATCCCAACTGATACCTAGTTGTATCTTTTGACTTAAGTCAAATTAGGCTGCTGAGATCAGTGAGTCTCTACTGTGTGCCTGTGATCCAAAGGCTGTGTGCCTTTGGAAAATGAGAACTGTATCTGACCCAATCACATCAAGATTGAGTGCTGTGGTTGTTAAGGATCCCTAGCTCTAATGAGAATCCAACTTGGTTGGGGATGCATTTTTCTATTCAAGAATGGTGAAAGAATGGTGCATAATTTGGAACTTCCTGGACTTATAACTCTTGGTCAACGGGTAAGTGACAGCTGAGACAGGAAGGTCTTTGTGCATTTTCAAGTTCCTTTGATAATGAGACCATTCAGACAAACACTGATGTCCTACATATCTCAAGGCTTAAGTATCATTCTACATGGATCTGCCATTGAAGATCATCTGAAAGCTTCAACTGGTTCAAAATGCAGTGGCATGGGCAATGATGGGATGACCATGTGACACTTCTGTGAGCTGAACTGATTACCAATTTGCTTTCAGATATTATTGAAGTGCTGGCTATAATCCATAAAGCCTTACATGTTATAGGGCCTGGCTACTTGAAGGACCACCTATGTCTTGTGGTGTCTCCCTGTGGTGTACATCTTCCAGTCTATTGAAACCCAGAAATGTGTCTTCCCTGTAATAGTACTTGCACTCTGATTTTTTCCCCATGCTTTCTGGATGGCTCTCACATTGAAGACCTTTAGACCTGACTTATCTCACAGATGTTGGCTGGAGCTCCTAGTAGGTATATGACATGTGTTGTATTCTGCCTTCGTATTGTTATATTTTCATATATGGAATGCCCACTATTGATTGGAGTCAGGAGATGCCTAATTCTAAATAAATTCTAAATTTTAAATAAATAAATTCCCATTTAAAATATTTTTGAGAAATATGTCAATTTTTAATAACTGTTTGGAAATATGATGAGGCTTTAAGAGGTTTTTTATATATATAAATATGAGATAAAATAAGGGAAGTTATGTTTTCTGAGGTTTTCGCAGGTATTTGTATGTGGATCTTTGGTTATTCGGGTTTTCTCCCACATAAAATTGGAAGTATCTAGGCGATGTTTCGATGAAGTCTCATTCATCATCTTCAGGCTTGTGTCTTCGGCTTTGTGCTTCTCGGAGTAATGTGAGCTTGCAGCTGCCTCCTCCTTTTAATTGCCAGTGGGGGTATGACTTGATTGGGTGGGGGGTTGGCTGTGCTCTGATTGGGTGGGGGTGTGTTCTCATGTTCAGGTATTTTCCCACGTCATTATAATTGTGCTTTTAAAGTTGTAGTAATGTTTTGGCAGAATCTCATCTGCCATCATCAGGCTTCTGTATAGTGTTCATCGACAATACAGAACTTCTGTATAGTCGATGAACACTGTATAGTGTTCATCAACTATACAGAAGCCTGATGATGGGAAAATACCCGAACAAAGCTGAATACTATATCTATATCTATATCTATATCTATATCTATATCTATATCTATATCTATATCTATATCTATATCTATATCTATATCTATATCTATATCTATATCTATATCTATATCTATATCTATATCTATATCTATATCTATCTATCTATCTATCTATCTATCTATCTATCTATCTATCTATTTATCTATCTATCTATCTATACACACACATACATACATACATACATACATACATACACATATATATATTCTTAAGTTCATCATCAGGCTTCTGTATTGTGTTCGTCTGTGAGTCAGACTTTTACAGTTATTTCAGTTTTAAATTTGGGGCTAGCCTACTGCTGTGCCAGAATGGTTTTTTCTTCATCCTGATTGGTTGGGAGTCTTGGTCTGGAATCATAAGGTACAACACTTAATAATAGTCATAGGGTACAATAAGTAATCAAATCATACTAGGGAACAGTCAATAGAAATCGTAAAGATACAAGTTACAGTCATACAGTCACAAGTGGGAGGGGATGGATGATAAGGAGTGATGAGAAGATTAATAGTAATAGTAATGCACACTTTGTAAATAGTTGGATAGTGTTGAGGGATTTATTTGTTTAGCAGAGTGATAGCGTTCGGGAAGAAATATCCATGTTTCTAGTTGTTTTGGTGTGCAGTGCTCTATAGCATCGTTTTGAGGGTAGGAGTTGAAACAGTTTATGTCTAGGATGTGAGGAGTCTGTAAATATTTTCACAGCCCTCTTTTTTACTCATGCAATACATAGGTCCTCAACTGAAGGCAGCCCTTTCATGTTGTGATAGAGAGAAAAGAACATATATCCTTTCAAAAACTCCTTCAAGATAACCTATCTTGGTATCAATTGTTGTGCTCTGTTAAACTCAGTATCACCTTCATTCATTGCTTTTAAAACATTTCCAAAATGTTCAGTATCTGCTATCTTCAGACATTACTGAGATAAAATTACAACATAGGAAATGAGTCCACTTTCAATCAATTCTTTTAAAATCAATTATATTCAGAGATAGTATTGTATTGTACAACCTTGTATTTCTAATTCACACTCTCCTCAGTTATTTCATGGAGAAAGACTATTTTAAGATGCTTTTACCAATAAACACATTTTAAAAGAATGCAACCAACTAACCCAGAGATTGTTCATACACCTGGTATCTTTTCATGTATAAATTATGTTTTGGGTGGAACAGTTTTATGTGAATTACTAGGGACAACATTCTAGCTCTTATATGATGGTGACCACACTGCTAGATATTGTCTGAATGAATCTTTTAGAAGAAGGTACCCTAGAGGTAAAGCAGTTGAAGAAAGGAAATACTTCTGGAATAAAAGAAAAAGATAAAAGACGATGGAGTGAAAAGCTATTGATAAATTGTACACATATGGGTTAAAGAACACAAGTTCAACAAGGTGCAAAATATGCCCATACAAATTAAAGGTCTTCAATTCCATGACCTGCAGGGTTGCTTATAAAAAAAGACAGGAAAGAACTGAGAAGCTTCAGGATTCCGATACGACTTCTTCCAACTTCCTGGATTCATTGTAGATGATGATAATTATAGGGAATGCCACATAAGTCTGATATGTGTTTAAGGGGCATATTTGTCTTGATTTAATAAACTCGTTTAGTGACTGTCTGCTCTTTGGCTGGGGAAAAGCTGTTGACCCTTAGATTAGGAAATGCAACAGGGACTATTTGTCAGTCATATCTCTTCAGAATGAAGTGTGCATGTCTATTAGCAAGTCAAAGAAAACATTTGTAACAATGGAGAGCTACATTAGCTTGTTTAATAAATGAATAAAATATGTACTATGTTTCTTTAATGACAGATCAACGTGATCAGGTAAAGTGTTATACTTTTCTTATTCTGGTATTTGAAAAGCTAATATTTGTAGCTAAAATATCTTTTGCAATATTGCTGAAGTTACATCATTTTAGGATGTTCCAATATTTTAGCACCATCTAATAAAATAAAACTCCAGTGAAAATAATGAAGTACAGAAGGCAGGAGGAAGAAAAATTACTTCAGAAGTAAGCAATAACTGATAAAATGATTGCATGAAACCAATGCAAATTCAAACATTAAATAACAATAGCTGACAGACCTTTATGTCAATAACAAAAGGAAGCTGTAGTCTCCATTTCTCAAAACATGGTCTGCAAACTATATTGTGACTGATAATAAAAAGTATTAATTTATAATTTAGATTCAACTAGATAGATATCCTTATTAGTATTTATATAATGTATACTTTGTAAATCCTCTCATTTAAATTTTGCAGTGACACAATAATATAAATAAGTTTTAATTGTTGTAAGAATTCCAGTCTTGGAAATAGTGAAATGATAAGCAATTCTAATCATTAAACTATTTTCCCTTGCCATAGATTTCTATGAGCAATGGCCTAATCTGGCCATTTGTTTAGTAAAAATGTAATCTAAGCACATCAAAATAAAAATCTTATTTTGGAGGTATTTTAAATACTGCTCTTTTAAGGAAAAGGTATGTATTTTAAGTACCCATAAACCTACCAATAAATCACTTGACTTAAACCATAACAAATGCAAGAAAAGTTGTTCAGACCGTGCAAGCCCCATGAAACTAATTATTTAAAATTATTTTTTAGTTCCTGAACCAAATCTTACACTCACACTAGGTTTAACAGTATCAGCATATCACTTCTATAATACATTTACTTCAGTTGCTAAAGATGGAAGAAAAGAATTTATCAGCATAAAAGACAGCTATCAGGAACTTTTGACAGATTTCTTTTCTGGCTCAGTAAGCTTTTCTCAGTTGGAGTCTGTACAGCTATCTTGCTTTGATAAACAGTAGTGTAATTCTTTCAGCTTGTGTGATAGTTTACTGTTAATTCTAGTCTGAGCCGGCTACTAGTTCCAGCATGTTCCATTTGGTAAGCAGTTTGTAAGTTTTCCTTACTGGCTAGCTTTCCATATTAATACTTTAATTGGACTTTCTCCTGACCATTCAACAAGACTATTAATTGTTTAATAATAAATTGTAATGTGCCATGTATACATTTGGATGCAATCTGTTATTTTTTATTCATTTAAGCCAGGGGTCTCCAACCTTAGCAACTTTAAGACTTGTGGACTTCAACTCCCAGAATTCTCAGCCAGCTTTGCTGGCTGAGGAATTCTGGGAGTTGAAGTCCACAGTCTTAAAGTTGCTAAGGTTGGAGACCCGTGGTTTAAGCCCAATAGAGCATTTTCCTTTAGAGTGGAGAATGTGATTTATTAATACTACAACTGTCATAATTACAAAGGTATCTTAATTATCTAGCGTAAACAATGTTAATTAAATGAATATTGTTAATGATAATTTGTTAATGCATTAATATTAAATTTATCAATATTAATAAATCTATATTAAATGTATTAATATTAACTAAAAGCACTATCAATAGTTAAAAACAATATTAAAACAGATAAAATTAACATTCAAGCCTTTGTATAATTGTTTATTTTCTGAACCATGTTTTCATTTAAATTCAACCAGGACAATCAACTAAACAGCAAATAAACAGGAAAGTACTTCTGCAAGTGATTTGATGAGTTGTGAGGCTGATATGCTTAGCTTTTATAAGATTGCTTGGCGCATTGTTGGGGATGTTTTTCTGGATGAATGGATTGCTTTTGTGATGCACATGAGTTAATGATATCATGATCTTTCTCCTATTATAGATAATGGTGAAACAAGGGCAATATAGGCTGTGTTATCACTTCCTACTGAAGGGACTTGTAAATTCAGTTATGCAATAACTCATTCAGTCCCTCAAAAATATTAAAAGATGTAAAGGAGTCTATATGGTCTTTATCAATATGATATGACCATGTCCTAATATATATGATGAACAACTACAACTATTATGGACAATAGCTGAATGTTTCCTCTTAATGCACAAATGATCTAGCACAACTCAGAAAAGAATAACCTGTTTTATTTTGCTCTGATAGTCAAAACCTGAAAATTATACAAATCAATGCAGAAAGAATATACACTCCTCCCAAATTGTTCCAACTCCCATTATGTTTGCTTTAATTTTCTGTTTAAACCTAAATTTGATATGCAAAGGAGATAAAAGGAAAAGAATATTCACATCAGCATGATGCAAACCTTTATTGCAAAATGCCCATCTTGAATTTAACATTGAAAAACCCAGTATATACAGTATAATTCTGTGTTCAGAAACTAAATTTCATTCACCATATAATTCTTACATATCCACTATATCAATTCTGACAAAGGTACTTAAGCTTCAGCTTTTGTATCTGTCCTTCCTAAGAACAAAGAATCAAATAATATTATCACTCTGATTCAGTTTGGACATGCCTAATCCATTCTAAAGCTAGTAACAGTGCCATAAATATAGATGAAAGTCTAGCCATCAAATAATGGACAGCATCAACAGCATGTATATGATAACAAGTTATACATCTACTTTTTGGGTTAGACAAGAAAGGCAGGGGCCATTCTCACTCTGTACTTGGAGGCTCTAACAGTGAGGCAAATGAAGTTGAAACTGAATCACAGCAACATAAGGTTATCTTGTTAAAAACCATGTTTTATTGTCATGTTTGTTGGTTCTGGAAGGGGTTACACTCCTTCAAAGAAGGTCTGGGATTCATATATTAAATTTAATCATGAGATATCAGCAGAGATATGAACTTATGTCAGTGTAAGAATCTTAATTGACTGTAGATAGCATCACACTCCAAAGAAGCAGTTCTGAAATTCACATATTAATCTTGTTCATCAGGTCCTCATGACTTGAGGTTGCTTTTGAAAACTAGACAGAAACAATAATATGTATAGAATGAAAGAGCCTATTTGCTAGTGAATAAGAATAACTTTTTGTAACATTACATTGGATATCAATATGTCTTTGAGAAAAACCCAAATTTCTGATTTTGAAATTCTACGATTTGAATCCTGTCTGATTCTTGGAACAGAATCTTCCCCTCCCATATAATAAAGTTGAGAAAGGAAACTTCAATTCCTTTTCGAGAAGTTTGTGGCTAATGCCACTCCTTAGAACAGTTTGTCCCTCCAAAATCCCCACACTTGTTTTCAGGAAATTGCTGAATACTTTTGCATTTCCATTTTGAGTCTTTTTCTTTTAAAAAATATTCTTCTTGAATGTGACATTAATTTTATTTTTATATATTTTAATTATCAATTCAGCAAATTATTTTACTATGTTACTTGATTGTTGACAACGAGTTTAGTACAACCTGTTAGATATTGGTGAATTGGGTGGTATGCAATGCATAAAATAAATAAATATTGTGTCCAGACATGAAGAAGTTTTAGCAAGTACAGAGAAAGTGATAAGGATAATAAGGTATCTTAAACCAAGTACTATAGGAGTGATGAAATTAACATGATATGTTCAGGTTACAGAAAACAAAACAAAAGGAAGATATTATAATGGCCATTATGTATGGACTCCAACTGGGAATGAATCCAAGTGACTTTGTCCATCAAATGCTGGACAAACTCCCCTACACAGCCTTGCAGATGGTAATCCAAGCCCCCATAGTCCAGAAGGAATCGGGTGATTCAAAATAGGGTCACCAAGAAATATTCGATAATGCAATAAAAGCAGAGAAATAATGCTTCTTTTGCCATTCTTACTGCCACAAGGTAGGTCTTAATAGTAACTATACATCATATCTATATGCATCCTTTATCTTCCTACAGCAGTGCTCTAAGCATCTCTTGAGCTTTATCAAAACTCATGATCCATGAAGCCTGGGGATGGTTGGGAATGATAGATCAAGAGAGTCTGCATAGGTAGATCATGTCCAGAGCCCAATATTCCCAGAAACAGGCTTCAGCAGGAGTATGCAGCAAAACCTCTGGGATATATGCCACTTCCCTCTGGAACCCTTCTAGGTCTATCAGTCCGAGGTGAACTAACCAAATGGATCCAGTCTCCCTGCAGAGGAGGCTGGACCTGAGAGTCTCAAGGATATCAGAGTATGATCGGACCATGACAAGGATTAATTTTAAATCTCCCACCAGATCAAATTGCTATTGCTCTCACATGGAGATGTTCTGAATCAGACCTGTAATAATCTGGAATAGTGGTCATGAACTTGAATAGCAGATTGAAGTGCCCCAGAACCATGAGTCTGGGAAACAACACCAGCCCTGAGATGATCTCCAGCAGCTCAAACAGGGAAATTGTTACCTAGTAGAGAAACTGGTACACTAGCAATAATCCCAACTGATCCCATGAAGCCAGTTTAGAAACAAGGTCCTATAACCAGAAACTTGAGGAGCAAGGTCCCTGAAAGCCAAAAGAGATTCTCTTATAACTACTGCCATCCCACCTTCCTTGCACTGGGGGCTTGGCTGGTACTAAACCCATCTCTATGAGAAGAACCTTCCTTATGGAGTCAGATAGGTCTTGGTGAGGCATGCCAGATTGGTTCACTCTTCCTCAACTAGATTTTGAATAAGAAGAGTCTTATTATTAACTGCATTCAGCAGCAGCAGACAAACCTCAGAACCTCCCAGGATATGCTGTTCAGGAACTGGGGATGAGCTCAGGGGGCTGGAACACACCACCAATTTATGCATCAGGAACATTGTCCCCTGTAACAGTCTGCCCTCTTCCTCCCATAGAATCCCATGCCTGTCATCCCTGTAATACACTGACCTGCCATATATCCCCTAAGGAGATCATTTCCTCTTTTCCGTAACCTACTTTATCAAAGATCTAAGGGGTCTGCCATCCCCATCCAGTCATTCTCTTTCAGACATTTTGGGGGATGAATAAGGGAGGAAGCCTCACAGTGCTAGAGCAAGAGCTCTCAGTTGCAAGAACTTCCCCTCTCCAATCCACCCATAACAAGTTCACTATTCTCAGTTCCGACAGTTCTTCTCACTGGCCATCAAGGAGAGGATTACTCCCTCAAAACCCTTGACCTAGTTCTCACTCAGGTGACGGAATTACACATAACTACCCACACAAACTAGTCAGTCCCAGATTCTTATCCTAGGAACAGACTCTCACATGCTCTCAGCCCTTAATTATCTTGTGTAGTCCATACTGCTGTGCCCACTGTCTGATGAAGGACAACAATTCTCCCCAAATCTTTCCAAACCTCTCACAAGTTCCTTATAAATAGTTTTTAAACATCCTGTTAACAGTCTAACTCTTGAGTCCCAACAATGGATTGTAGTACTCCACCTGGACTACAATGCCTGTGCTATAGAATATTAAAGGTCCATTATGGAGCAGTAAAGAAGCAAAATAAATTCTGATTCTTTGTTGCCATTTAGTGATTGTATGCAATTGTGCACACTAGTAGATTAGCTCTATACAAAATAATCTACACAATATGCATGATTGTATGAGAAACAACAACAACATAAGAACAAACTTTGGTCTTACAGAACTAGTTTCCAGACCCCAAAATCAGAGGTTATCATTGTTACTCTAAACAACTGAATAATAAATGCTAATTTTAAACACATATATGATATTGGTTGATTTTTCCCCAATGATTAATATCCTAGATGCTGCATGAACAATTGAAGTTTATGTACTCTGTTCAAGAATAATATTTTGTAGTAATCTGGCTACAGTAGGTACTAGTCAAATAAGACAAAAACTGATTACTTACTTCACTACTGCTAGCTGAAAGGTCACAGATATCTGAAGAGCAAAGCACATGTGCTCTTTTATGAAGCTCAACCCTTTCCAGAACAGTTTGCTTCTAAATCCAGATCTGATTTTTATGATAATCTGCACTTTAATTTAACCAAGGTGTAATTTCAAATTTGTCCTGCCTATCCTGTATGTTAGATACATTCAGGCTACATTCAAGAATATCAATCTCTATTTTGAACTAAAGTAGTTAAGAGCAATAGAATCCTTAATTGAGTGAAGAGCAATGATTATCCCTATTACTCTTCTCAGGGTAAATTTCAAAGAATGCGTGAAACAATGTATTACGTATTGAGGAATGAGAGACCAAACCAGAGCATTCACAAGTAAAGGCTTTATTCAACAGAATAAAGGGCTGTCGCGTCTGCATACTAACAAGCAGACATGCTCCAGCGAACAGCGGCTGGCTCGACCTAGCAACCGGCTTTTATAGCCGACTTTTGAAGGGAGCCAGCCAATGGGAGCTGTAAACGCCCCCGCAATATAGATGGACTTGATTGGGAACTTCGGTCAGTTCCAAGGACATAACACCCCTTCCCCCCAGATGCGAACATGAATAGTCCTTTAAATATGCAGGGGGTCTGTGCGAGCGCCCGGACCGGCGCAGTTCGGGTGAGTCACTGAGTGGACCAGAGTTCAGGGAATCAGGATTGGTGGGTGCTGGAGAGTGGGATTGCTCTGGAACCAGATCAGGCGTCTGTGAATAGTCTCTGCCACTGGGTTGGGTTGTAGTATAGTCATTGTCCGGCAACCCGGTGGCATCGCTGGTCGGCAAGGCTGGCGTCGCTGGTGGACGGTCCCGGTCTACCGTCCGTTCCCCTCGCTCGGTCCGTGGTGACAGGTCACTCAGATGGTTCCCGATCGGATTCTGGTGTGGCGACTGGAGATCTACAGGAGTCCATGGTTCAGCATTGGCATGCCCACTCTGGCGCTTCCTTATCTGGTCCAGATGTCTGCGCCAGACTCGCCCGTCCTCTAGTTGAACTTGGTACGACCTCGGACCGGTGATGGTCACGACTCTCCCGGGTACCCATAGAGGATCGCCGGCGTAGTTCCTGACAAACACTGGGTCCTGCAACACAAAATCTCTGACCCTGCTGTCAGACTCGATAGGAGTGTCAGGGCAATAATGGGGATGCAGCCTGTCTAACACCGTTCTCAGGCGTCTGCCCATTAGGAGCTCGGCAGGCGACTTGTTTGTAACTGTACAGGGGGTCGTGTGTTGGCTCAAGAGAAAGCGGGAGAGCTTAGAGTGCCAGTCCTCTTGATTGAATCTGGCCAATGCCTCCTTTGTTGACCTAACGGCTCTCTCTGCCAACCCGTTGCTGGCAGGATGAAAAGGGGCCGTTAAGATGTGCTGGATGCCCAGGTTGGTGACATACTGGCTGAACTCTGTGGACGTAAATTGGGGGCCATTGTCCGAGACTAGAGTGTCAGGCAGCCCGTGTGTTACAAATAAACGGGTCAGGGCTTGGGCAACTGCCCGGGTGGTGGTCGTGGGTAGAAGGCCCACATCGATCCACTTGGAAAACGAATCCACGACCACCAAGAAGGTCTTGCCGTGCATTGGCCCGGCCAAGTCAATGTGCAGCCGTGACCACGGTGCGTTGGCACTCTCCCACTTGGTTGGGGTGGTAACTGGTGGTGCTGGCCTGGATTCCTGACAGGGTCGGCAAGAGCTTACCCATTTGGTGATCTCGTCGTCCATGCCCGGCCACCAGACGTAACTTCGAGCCAACGCCTTCATCCGGACGATGCCTGGGTGACCCTTGTGCAGCGCCTTCAGGACAGGTGTGCCAGGGAGCTTGGAATGATGACTCTGGTTCCCCACAATAGGCAGCCCTGTAAACTGGACAACTCTAGCTGGCGGGTTTTAAATGGTGTGAATTCGGTTGTGAAATTGGTGGCCGGCCACCCCTCTGTACCCAGTCCAGAACCTGGGCGATTGTTTTGTCTTTTTGGAGTGGAAGGCGATGTCGCCTGAGGTGACAGGTAGTTTGAGCTCGCTGACATCGAAGATGGGGTGGACCGGAGCCGGATCCTCTACAGGGGTTGGCAGCAGGCAGCGGCTGAGGGCGTCGGCGTGGCTTAGGTTTTCCCCGGCCGGTGAACGAGTGTGTACGAGTAGGCCACCAGGAATAAGGTCCACCTTGTCATCCTAGGTGACAAGACTTGGGGTGTTTGTTTG
The DNA here is from genome assembly GCF_049901715.1 of Pseudonaja textilis. Classification (NCBI taxonomy): domain Eukaryota; kingdom Metazoa; phylum Chordata; class Lepidosauria; order Squamata; family Elapidae; genus Pseudonaja; species Pseudonaja textilis. The sequence goes on from NC_141996.1 coordinate 40,601,092, forward strand.
TCCCCAGATAGTAGCCCCAGAAGCGGCTTGTGATCAGTGATGAGTTCGAATTTGTGACCAAAAAGGAATTCATGGAATTTTTTAACCGCAGCAACTGCGGCTAGAGCCTCTTTATCAATTTGGCTGTAGTTACGCCGGTTGGTGACAAGGTTCTGGAAAAGAAAGCGATTGGTGCCTCGGAGCCGTTGGGTAGTCTGTGGCTTAAGACAGCCCCGATCCCGAAGGGGGATGCGTCGGCTGCTAAGACTAAAGGGAGGCGCTGGTCGAATTGGATTAGGACAGCGTCTGAGGTGAGTAGCAATTTGACTGCTTTAAAGGCATAATCCTCTTTGGGTCCCCAATGCCATGGTGCATTTTTGTCTAGAAGTCTGTGTAACGGTTCGGCTACTGATGCTTTGTGGGGTAGGAACGAAGCGTAGAAATTTAATAAGCCTAGGAAAGCCTGTAATTCAGCCTTTGTGGAAGGCGTGGGTGCCTCGTGAATTGCTTTGACTTTAGATTCTACCGGGTGGATGCCAGAGGCGTCTATTCTATACCCAAGAAAGTCCACCTGTTTAGTGGCAATGGCACACTTCTCCCTTTTTAGTTTGAGGCCATGCTGTCTGAACTTGTCTAAAACTGCTCTGACTCTTTGGAAAAGTTGGGGCCTGTCCCTGGCTGAGACCAATATGTCATCAAAATAAGGAACCACGCCAGGGAGGCCTTGGAGTATACGTTCCATTAATGACTGAAAAATGCCTGGGGCAACACTAACGCCAAACTGGAGACGCCTGCACCTGAATGCCCCTCTATGAGTGACAATAGTTTGTAAATCGGCCGTTTGACTGTCAACAGGAAACTGCTGATAAGCCTGAGACATATCCAATTTGGCGAAAATGGTGCCAGGCTCAAATGTGTGGAGTAAATGCTGGATTACCGGGACTGGGTAAGCGCTAACCTGTAGGTAGCGGTTAATTGTGGTCTTATAATCAGAACAAATTCTTAAACTGCCATCCTTCTTAAGGGGTGTGACAATTGGGGTTTCCCATTTAGCAAAATCCGTGGGCTCAATCACCCCCTGTTTAAGTAATTTGTCCAGTTCCGCGTCCAGTTTAGGGCGTAGCGCAAATGGTACTCTACGCGGCTTTAAACGGACGGGAACTGCTTGGGGGTCCACTGAAAAAGAAATGGGTGTGCCATTGTAACACCCTAATTTGTTTCTGAACACATCAGCGTAGTCTGCAAATAGGGAGTCGATGTCTGAAGTTGAGACAGCATGGACTCCCGTTAAGCTAAGACTGAGATGGGGGAACCAATCCAACCCCAATAGACTAGGGAGGGCACCGTCAACAACCACTAAAGGCAGATGGCCTTTAAAGGATTTGAATTTAACGAGGAACTTGCCTTTTCCGAGTACTGGAATATTCTTCCCCTGATAGTCCCTCAAGGTGAGGCGGCTCTTCTGGAGCTGGTTCCTAGACAGGCTGGGCCAGATTTTCTTAAGAGTGTTCCACGAGATGATCGAGAGCGCTGACCCGGTATCGACCTCCATGAGACAAGGTTTACCTTCTAAATGAATAGAAAGTGTGATTTTATTAGGTGTCAGGAAAGTGTGATTAGCTTGATAGCAAGTATAACAGTTTTCTACTTGCCTTGGTGGCTCCGGAGGAGAGTAAGAGGACGCAGACCTTTGTGATGCCATGTGTGCCGCCTGGCAGACTCTTGCGAGGTGACCTTTTTTGTTGCAGTTGTTGCAGGTGGCATTTCTGAATCTGCATGCCGACCGGGCATGGGGACCCCTGCAGGACAGGCATAACAGGATGTGCTTTGGTGCGATGCTGTTCCCATGCTTTGCCCCTACCTGTGATTTCCTCAAAGGTTTGAGACGATGAACTTCCGAATGTTCAATGGGGTCTTCTTCACTCACCGCTTCCTCGGAGTGAACAGTGGCAGAGCTGGGTTTGGGGGTAGTCCCTTGGATTTCAGCGGCTGACTGGGTTGCTAGTTCCGCTGCTAAGGCTTCTTCAACCGCTTGGGAGAGGTTGAGATCTTTTCTGGCTAGCAAATGCCTCTGTAGTTTTAAGTCTCTGACTCCACATACGAGTTGATCGAGTAACATGTCGTCCAGGTAGTTTTTGAACTCGCAGTGGAGAGCTGCTGTCCTCAGGGTGGCCAAGTATTGATTTATGGATTCCCCATCTGCTTGCTTCCTCATCCGGAAGGCAAAACGCCTCGCGATCTGCGAAGGTTTTTGGGAGTAATGATTTGAGAGCGTTTCCAGCAGCTCTGGCCATGGAACGGTCTTGATTTCTCGAGGAGCAAGGAGGGCTGTTGTGGTATCGAAGACTGCAGCTCCGCAGTAGCTGAGGAAATATGACTTAATTCGGTGTTCCGCTGCGTCAGCCAGACCGATGGCATCAATATAGTGATTGAACCGGCTTCTGTAAGAGTCCCACTTCTCTTCATCCGGTTTGAAAGGCGGAAATGCTGGGTTAGCGTTCATATTGGCGCCTCAGACAAGGGTAGACTGCCCTCTCTCTCTGGGTATACGAGGCCCAATGCATGCTCACGTGAGCGCAGGCGGCTGTGGCTGCAGCGGTTCACCTGGCTCAATGACTTCAGCTCTTTGTTAGTGAGCGTTAGAGGCTCTAGCTGTAACGCTGTGACTATCAGCAATCTTTTTTTGAATCTCGCGCTCCCGGAAAGCGTTGGCGGATGCACTGACAGAGATTCAAATTTCGCGCTCTCGGGGCACGTGGGCGGCTGCGGACACAGCACCGGGCTTCGCTTTGGTTTTGAATTCAAACGACAGCAGTTTGAATTCCACGCTCTTTTCTGAGCTTCAGCGCCTGACTTCACTCTCTCTCGCTCTCTCTGTAGCTTTCAGTGCGAGCGGCTACAGATGCTTCACTTTCACTCAGCTAACTAGCGAACTGACCGAGCTCTCTGCTTCGCGGCTGCGGCTCAGTTGCTATCGTGATTTCAGCTCAATGGAATGCTTCTGGTTAGTCGGATCCCATCCTCATCACCAGTATTATGTATTGAGGAATGAGAGACCAAACCAGAGCATTCACAAGTAAAGGCTTTATTCAACAGAATAAAGGGCTGTCACGTCTGCATACTAACAAGCAGACATGCTCCAGCGAACAGCGGCTGGCTCGACCTAGCAGCCGGCTTTTATAGCCGACTGTCGAAGGGAGCCAGCCAATGGGAGCTGTAAACGCCCCCGCAATATAGATGGACTTGATTGGGAACTTCGGTCAGTTCCAAGGACATAACACAAGGCACTCCAGGCAAATTGAGTTAGAAGTAGTACTACTTTTCTGTTTGTCCTGGAAGGCCATTGGATGATTTTGGGCCAATCATTTTAACTTACCTCCAACAACTGAAAGGAAGTTCCTGTTATAGGAGGAACACCTACTATGTTAGGCTCATGAATGAAAATTGGGATATAAAACTTATAAAAAATGTCCCAATGATGCAGCAATCTGGGAAAGAAATATCCATAACTATACCTCTGATTTCATATTAATTTCAACGTTAAATATCAGCTAGCATTTACATGGAATAAACAAGAAAGATAAAGTGATTCTCAAATGAAAGTGGGAATAGATTAATTAAAAATGTTCATTCCTATAATTTCTCCAGTTTGAAACAACTTGTGTCTTGTCAGTGTTTAAAATAAAAGAAGGAAAACTGATGCTCTGAGTTATAGATTCTATTAATTAAAAAGCAAATACATGTCCATTTTATTAGTTCCCAGGGCATCAATAATCCTCTAAAGATGTTTGCAAAGCATTGATTTTGGTGATATCATGTTTATAAATGCCAAGAAAAAGCAGTATTTCAATATATGCTGCAATTAAACAAAAAGATAATAAAACCAAGATATAAATGTAAAATAATATTAGAACTCCTAGGGTTTTGCTTGTTTCCATGCACACTTTTATATTTCCCTCCTAGCCTAATAACATGGCAAAGTAATATTTAAAAAGGAATAAATTGTTTTGTGGAGACTGCATAGTAAAATACACTTTGCCAAAAGTAAGTGTTCTTTGAAAGTTAAAAAGAATTTGGTTGGAAACAATTACAAACTAAGAAAAAAATTAACTGTTTTTCTATTTTATTTGCATATACAACTGAATTGAAATGTTTAATGCTACAAAACCTTTATATAACAATGCAATTCAGTGTAACAAATCTTCCTATCCCAAAGATACCAATCCCAAAGAAACAAAAAGCACTAAAATCACAAACTATCTTGGACAAATTGACATTATAAATGCTAGTAATTCATAGCATTATCTAGTAATAACCTTAATGATATAAAGCCTAAATATATATTACTAAGTATGCAACACTATACATTTCAAGCCTGGAATACCAGATTGTTTTATATTGTCCACAAAGAATTTGTATAACTAACTCACTTTTTCCATACCCCATTACATTCTGTTATTTGATTTCTCTACTGATGTCTCTGTAACTAAAATAGTTTAGTTACTATTTTATTTGCAGGGATATTCTGCATTTTCCAGTAAGAATCCATTTTATATATCTTTGGGCTTACCAAACTGCCCTTTTCTTTCACTATCACAGCTAATGATGTGGGAATGCAGGTGTGGAAATATAAATAAATATTATAAAATTTGTTGTAGCAAACATGAAGGTAATAAAAGGAAGATTACTTTCTGCAAGAACACTGGAGTATTCCAGTGTTGAATGCTCTTAATTATTTGTTAATCTGAAAAAAGAGTTACTGTAGCAGTGGTGCGATTCAAACTTTTTTACTACTGGTTCTGTGGGCATGGCTTGGTGGGCATGTCAAAGGAAGGATACTCCCCTGTAAAATCTCCAGTCAGAGGTGATATTTTCTGGTTCTCTGAACTACTCAAAATTTCCTCTACTGGAATTCCAGAACTGGTCAGAACCTGCTGAATACCACTTCTGTACTTTAGTAACTTTTAAAGGTCTCTGAAAAGTCATCTGTCATGTGGCCATCCTTGGAGGAACTAAAAAAAGGGACAGAGCTTCTTTGAAAGAAAAAAATTATATTATAAGTGTACCAAGATCTTAAACCTAGATTGTGTAGCATACAGCAATTTGTACCTTGGTTTTGAATCTTTGAGAAAAAATGAAGACTGTAAAATGTCCTGTGAAATCAAGCATTAGAATAAATAGCTTCATACATTGATACATTTCATCTCATTCCACCTCTGAAATGAAACATTGTTAAGTTCTCACAGCCCATTTTCAAACCTACATAATATGCACTGCCCCAAACTTCAGAAACAGTTTGAAAGTGAACCACGATTCTTATTTCTTTGCCTTGAAATGATACAAGAATAAAAAAAATGTCTTGCTCCAAACTGTAAATCTTGTCCTGTATTCCATAGAGAAGAAAAAAAGAATAGAAACTTGGTTTATCAACTGCTGAAGGAAAATGCTTAACCAACAAAAGATTTATCAACTTTATCCTGATCATATTATCCAGGCTAGACAGCTATAAAGCCATCAAGCTAGCATATCCTGAAATTCAGGATTCAGGAGGAGAAATGATGCAGTTCTTCAACAGAGGAAACAAACTGATGCCCTATTTCAACTCCATTATCTGAAATGCAAATAAATCACCCCACTCTCCTGTACTGTTGACATCATAAGAACCCTGAGAACTAAATCTGCTTTCAAATTGGCAATGTGTTCTTATATAGAATTGTTCATAGTTTATCAAATTTGACCCATTATCCTATTGTAGTAATTACTCCCAATAACTCTTTTGTGTTTTTCCACAATGAATCACAGTTGAAGCATTTTCAGTATTAAAAATAATTTTTGCAGAGCTATGTATTCTCCTCCTCTTCCTCCTCCTCCTCCATCTTAAAATTTATTCATTAAAATGAGTATTTCATACATATATAACATACAGTAAGTGAAGATTCTTTTATGAGACTAAAATTTGAAATAAGAAGAATAAAATTGAGAATTTAAGTGTTTAGAAAGGATTAATCCACAAATAAGTCATTATTACCATGTTTCTCATATAATAAGTCCAGGTCTTATTTTTTTTTGAGCCCTGGAAAAATGGCTACGCCGTCTTTTCGGGGGTGACTTAATTCCCCCCCCCTGCATCTTCGGGCGGGCGACGACGGCTTGGATGTTGACCTCGGCGTTGGTGGGGCACTTCGTATCAGGGTCAACGCAGGCAGCACCATATCCGGGTATGCAACAAAAGTACTTCCTAACTGCAAGCCCACCCACCATCCCCCCCATTTCGCATGTTTTAATATAGGCCTTAATTTGGGGGGAGGGGCTTAATTTCATTTCATCCCTATAAAACATGCTGGGACTTCCTATTGGGGAGGCCGTATTGTTGGAGAAACAGGGTAGATATTTGAACTTGGCCAGAATTCATACTTGTTACACTAACTTTTGTGAGCCATGATTAATTGCCAGATTCAATCAAAAGCCTTGTAAACCAATCTTTCATTTATATACTACCTCTTTCTTTTTAGCTAATATTTCTCTGCCAAGAAAAAGTAGCAGGCCACTAGGGAGCAGCAAAAATGAATAGAGGCACTTGTAGAAGGTGATACATACCACTTGTGCTCGCTTATCTTAGAGCTTTTCAAACAGGCTACAACTGAATTATTCTTGCATTGCACAATACCAAGTCTAAGCTGGAGAAGAAAGGCACTGGCTCTTGCATTGAGCCTATTATGCAGGATTATTATCATTACTGTCAATGGATATGAACAACACTATTATTGAAAAATAGTTTAGGGGAATCTACATGGAGTGGGAACCAGGTGGCTTGTTTGAACAAAAATAATTCATGTATTATTTCTATATGCCAAGAATAACCCCCCAACACTAATTTATTTATTAATAAGTTTACTAATAAGAAATGATGGAGCTAAACCATATTTTTCACATACCATTCTTGTTTTATTTACTATTTTCAACATAAAAGGGTCCTATCAGATAAACTTGAAAATGTAATCACTCTGAATATGGATAACAATTTCAATATAGTATTTTCTCAATTTTATATTTATAATGATTGAATTAAACATTACAATTATAAAAATAAAAATGAGAAAAAGGATAAGAAAAAAAATGGAAAAGATAGAAAGCGTAGAAATTTAAAATAAAAAGGAAAAATAGAAAAGAAATTTTAAAAAATAATGTAATAAGGAAAAAGAAATAAAGAAATGACTTCTTCTTCAGAATAATTTTAATAATTTATCACCTTCTCTTAAGATATAATATCTCTTCTTCTCACATATCATCTCTTTCCTATAAAGAAATCCTTAAACTTTGTCATTCAGTCCTAATCAGCAGAAGAGTTAATGTTTAGCAGAAGTAACAACATAGCTACAGTATATTAATCTTGATCAAATGAACCAATTTTAAATTCCTTCCTTTAGTTTTAATAGACTTGATCTTTAATTTTAATATGAGCTTTGTTCAAATAATGTTCTGGAACTTTTTCAGCTTTTATTTATTTATCCTGTCTCACATAATTCTTCAAATTCTTCTTACTGTATTTCCAAATCATTCTTCTATTTTAATTTTATATCCCTATTAATTACTAAGACAACACCCAGTTTCCTTTTTATATCCAGTGCAGCATCTTTTTCTTTATCATTTTTAAAACTTGTCATTTTAAATTCACTTTCAGATCAATCTTAGTCTTGTCTAATACAAGTTGCTCCTTTTCTATGACATTTATTTACATGAAATGTTATCATAAGAACAAACATTCTTAAAATTAACTTCTGGGTTCATTGTTTACAAATATCTTTCAATTCATCCAATATTATTATATTTAGTTTACTTTATTGTCATTGCATCTCATACAATGAAATCAAACACCATCAGTGCACATCATGACCATGAAAATAAACACAAGTACACATCCTTCACACTCCACACATTTAATTGAAAACCCCCAACACCACACAGGAGCCATTTCCCGAAGGGAGGGGGACTTGCAAGCTTTTTGTTGTGCTGGGAAAGACTATCTTGCTCTTCCAGCTGGAGCAGCAGGTGAGCCATTGACCTGGCCAGAGCCAACAGGAGACTCTCCATGTGTTCCCCAGTGGAAGGCAAGTGGTAGGGGGGGAAGACAATTGGCAGCGGTGGCAAAACGCAAGTTGTGAGGGAGGAAGGGGCATAGAATATGATGATCACAGCAAGGAGAAAAACCTGCCTCACTGGAAGATCTCAAGGACTGAAGAAGATCTATCTATATGATCACTAAGAGTCAACTGTGAATCTGTCAGAATATTTTCCATATGTCCTTTTGCTTATTCATGTGAATCTGAATGAACATGATTTATGGATTTTTAATTTTACTTGGCCATGTATTTTGAAATATTTTGATTTCACAAGTCCTTGGGTGAGAGTGACCATGTCATACTAGAATTCAGCATAATGCAAACACAAGCAATAGAACATAATGATACCAGAGTCCTACATTTTAAAAGAACTGATTTTAACAAACTCAGATAGAACTTGGGAAAGATTCCTTGGATGAAAATCCTAAAGGGGAAAACAACTCAATAAGCTTGGGAAACTCTGAAAAATATGAGCATAAAAGCCCAGTTCAGCACAATACCACTGAAAAAGAAAATAAGAAATCCAAGAAGAAACCAGAATGGTTGCACAAAGATTTCCCTAACAAATTGAAAGACAAAATGGAGAAGTACAAAGAACAAAAAGGAGGACACATAACTAAGGCAGAATACCAGCAGATAGCCAGCATCTGCAAAGTCAGGAAAGCAAAGACTCGGAATGAACAAAGACTTGCAACAAAAGTCAAAGATAATTTTTAAAAAGTTTCTTCTAATATATAAACAACAAGAAAAAAAATAAAGGAAACAGTCTACTAAATAGAGAAGATGGCAAGGAAGGCAGCAGAGAAAAAGCAGAGCTGCTTAAAATCCTGGACCACTGGAAAACTACCAGACTGGAAAAGAACTGAGGTGGTTCCCATCTTCAAACAAGGGGAAAAAAACAGACCCAGGAAACTACAAACTAATCAGCCTAACATCTGTACCCACAAAGATACTGGAAAAGATAATAAAAAAATAGATCTGCCAACATCTAGAAATGAGTAAAGTAATAACTAGAAGTCAGCATGGGTTTGTTAAAAACAGATCATGCCAAACCAATCTTATTTCATTCTTCAACATAGTGACTAAATTAGTAGACCAGTGAAATTCTGTGGACATAATATACTTAGACTTCAGCAAGGCATTTGACAAAGTAGACCACAACCTACTACTTGGTAAACAAGAAAAAAGTGAGATAGATAGCATCACCATCAGATGGATTTGTAACTGACTGACAAATATATGGAGAGAAATAAGCAGTGGGGTACTACAAGGTTCTATACTCATTAGGCCCAGTACTCTTCAACATTCTCATAAATGATTTATATAAGGGAATAGAAGGGGAATTTACCAAATATTCAGATGATACTAAGCTGGTAGGAATATCTAACACCCTAGATGATAGGCTCATGATCCAGCTGGATCTTGATAGACTTGAACTTTGGGCCCTCTCTAACAAAATGAAATTCAATGTAGAAAAAAGTAAAGTCTTATATTTAGGGAAGAAAAAGCAAAAGTACACATATAGACTGGGTAAAACCAGGCTTAATAGCAGTAACTCTGAGAGAGATCTTGGGGTCTTAGTGGACAACCAATTAAATATGAGCCAATGCAATCCTAAATTGCATTACTCTCTGATAGTTTTTTAATCATCTATTAACTACCAAGGTAGGAGTGGGATCTCAGGTCAGCAGAACCCTGACAAGAAGCACTGAGAGGTACTGATAGTGGATAGCTGGCCTGGAGATCCAACAGGGAGGCTGAGACTGGAAAAGAATTCTAATGAGACCAAGTTGATAGCCAACTGATAGACAAAGAAGAGACTATAGAGCCTGAGACTATAGCTTACCAGGACCCAAGAGAGAGATAGAATTCTGAGCCCCCAAAGATACAAAATAAATACCCAATCGTGCTAGCTGATACTAGAAGGAGACTGAGAAACACAATTCTGAGCTCCAAGAGCTATATTGTGATCAGTGGAGAGCAAGGAAGGCTGGAGAGGAGCTAATAACAGAGACCTCTGAGTGAGACCTCTGAAAGAGGTTGAGATCAGCTGAGATCAGCAGAGAGCGTGGGAGACTGAAGAGGAGCCGATACCAGAGAGCCGACAGGGACACCGAAATTTGAGAGAAATCAGTGGAGTCTGATAGACTGAGAACAGCATGATTTTGAGCTGGAAGAGGGCTGAGAGCAGGCTGCAAATGCAATTCTGAGCTGAAAGTGGATAAGGAGTGTGATTCTGAGCTAGAAGGGGACTCTTTACTTTAAACTTTTAGTTTTAAAACTTTAAGAATAAGCCAAAGTTAATCTCTTTCACTACTAATGTCCAACAACCTCTACCTCACCAAAAATCAATCACCTTGAAGCCATTAAAACAAAAAGAAACCATGGGCCTTCAACCTCTATCTCACCAAGATTCCCTGGGCAAAGATTCCCTGAGTGGAGATTTCCTGTCAGCTGAGAATGAACTCAGCTATACAAGTGGATCAGATAACAACAGACAGCAAAGCAATAAATCTTTCTCACCAAGTGGATCGGATAGCAACAACCAGCAAAGCAGTAAACCTTTACTTGCTGACTTACTACTTTATTACTTTAATACTTATAACACTGATTACTTCATTACCTCAAAACTTATAACTTTATTACCTCAAGACATATATCAATGATTAGATAATGATGTCTATAAAATAATTTCTCTAAAATAATTTCCCTAAAATAATTAATTTATCAATTGATTAGTGTGATTAGAGTGTCTAGTGCAAATAATATGATTACCAACCAGTGTAATTTAACTGATTAGCAAAATTAATTATTAGTTAAATTAATTGACCGGTGTGATTAGTGATTGGTGTAATTAATTGATTAGGGTGATTGTTAATTAATGAAATTACATGACTAGCATGATTAGTGTAATTAATTGATTGGTGTGATACTGTTATTGATCTTGTTTGATTGAACAATTTAATCAATGAACCATCTCAACAAAGAAAGAAATCCAATGCCAAACCACAACCCCAAAAGAAAGAAATTCCCACCAACGAACCACAAGACTCCTGCACATGCCTTATATGTAAAGAAACTTTAAAGGAGAATGAAAATTCCATCAAATGTTCCCTATGTGACAGCTACGCTCACCTTGGCTGCTTGGGATTACCCAAGCAAATGGATCAATTACTAGAATCATCCAACTATGTATTTCCATATTTCTGTCCATTGTGCAGACCCAAACTGGACAAATATATTGCCCTGTTTGAAAGAGTTATAACATAGAAACATGAATAACATCCCTTGACACCATAGTAGAATCCCTGGACACTATAAAAACAAGATTTTTTCAAGATTAACTTGAAAAAAAAGACACAACACAAAAAATGAACATCCAATAGCTACAAACCACATCTTAACCCAACATCCACAAGCACAAGCCAATCCACAAAAAAACACAAATCCAACAAATAATGATATCTCAATCCTCATCAAAGAAGCCATTGAGCATGAATGGAAATGTCCCAACGCCATCTTATTTGGTCTAGAGGACAACAATGACAATGATGACATCATAAATGCCCGCAACATCATCAGTGACTATCAAGCATCAACCATCTCCCTGATGAAATACTCCACATTTCCCGCAATGGCCCAGAGTTCAAAAACAGTGATGGCTCGTTGGCCCTATGCTTCTGCAGAGTCATTTGCAAAAATGAATTAAGCAAATGAAAATTTATTTACACTATAAATTCACTTGCCAACAGCAATACCAACCATAAGAATCTCCATTCTCACCCTGACCTAACCTTAAAGCAATGTGTATGGTCCTGTGAAATATGCTCTGAGCTCAAAAGACTACAAAAACAAGGAAATACTAACCTATACATTGACTACCACACAGAATGTATCAAAAGCAAGACCTTCAACCATCACCCCAACATCCAACATTAGGCATGAATGCCTCTTACTTCTTCCAGACCCACTACTACATATCTAAAATGCAAGCTACTCAACACAAGAAGCCTCACAAACAAAATACATGAATTCTTCATTTTACTAAGCATAGCCACATTCAATATTATATTTGTCTGTGAAACATGGTTGAATGCATCTTTTCCAGACTTCATTACTACAGTCAGAGAATATCATGTTTATTGGTCAGATCACAAAATCCGTAGAGGAGGTAGCGTTGCTATCTTCTATAAAAAAAAAAACCTAAATCTAAGAAAAGTTCAAATTACACAGGAGCTTGATCTTCCAGAGACCATTGTCTGTGAACTGTCCTTAAATATCACTATCCGCTTCTTACTATGCTACAGAGCCCCTGATTATGACATAGTTCATGCAAACAAACTAATTTTACTGCTGACATGGGCTGCCTTTTGTCCATACCCTCTTATTTTCCTTGGTGACCTCAATCTATCTCTTATAGATTGGACCCTAAATGAATGTACATCCGAACCCATACATACAAACCTTTACAATGCTGTTACTACACTGGGACTGGATCAATTAGTAACTAACAACAGCTCAAACTCAATTTGTGGCCTACAAATACAAGAACCCTTTTCAAACAGTGATCACAGTATGATTGACTTTTGTCTCAATATATGCCTTCACAAAGAAGATCATAATGATGGAGCTCCAAAATACAATTTTAAAAAGCCAACTATGATCTCACAGATGCCAACCTATCATCTCTTGATTGGCATATTCTGTTCTCTAACTGTAATACTACAGAAGACCATTATAATGCATTCTTACTTGAACTTGAAAGAGTCATTAAACTATATGTATCATTAGTAACCCCTAAAAATAAGAAAACAAAAAATTACCCATAACAATAAGGAAACTTCAATTTAAAAAATTGCTATGGCATAAAAACAAAACTAGCTTTAAAAACCCATACAACACCTTATGCCGACAGATAAAGGCAAAATGACAAATCATTACTGCAAGCAGGAGGAAAACCTCCTACGCACAAAATCTACCCGTGCCTTCTACAATTTTGTAAACACCAAACTTAAAGACTCTATAACCATCCCACCTCTAAAAGGACCAAATGGGAAAGACTGCAGTGATGAAGCCATTAAGGCCAACCTCTTCAACACATTCTTCAGTTCAGTCTTTGTAAACAGCAATGGCTCATGCCACACATTTCCTAGTCGTACAACTAACTCCAACGAACTTCTACATATTGACTTTACAGAAGATAACACAGAAAAGGCACTACAAAACCTAAAACCATCCCTATCTATTGGCCCCAATGGATTATGTGCATACTTCTTAAAAAAGCTCTCCTCTGCCATAGCAGAACCCCTAAGCATTGTATATGAGATATCACTTAGAACCAGCTCCATACCGAACCTATGGTCCTTAGCTACAGTCATCCCTATCTTCAAAAAAGGTGACTCCAGCCTGGTTGAAAACTACAGACCAATCTCATTGTGTTGTGTCATGTGCAAAGTCATGGAATCAATCATTAACCAATTCATCACCCTCCACTTACAGTTAAACAACCTACTCTCCAAAAAAACAATTTGGTTTCAGGAAAAAAATGTCCTGCAACTTACAACTCCTACACTGCAAAAACATACGGACTACTCTACTTGACCATGGTAAAGCAATAGATGCAATTTACATTGACTTCTGCAGAGCATTTGACTCAGTGGTACATGACAAACTACAGTTAAAACTAAACTCTTACGGCATTTCCAGATCCCTTCATAAGTGGATTACTGCATTCCTGTCAAACAGGCAACAAATAGTAAAAATAGGGAGTGTTCTATCAAACCCTACTCCCTACTTATGTATCTGAATGGTCAAACAATTGGCAACTCCAAATCTCGACCAACAAATGCTCTGTTCTACACATTGGTCAAAAAAAATCAGTACACCAAATACAAGCTAGGTGGATATGACCTTGTTGACAACCCTCAGTCTGTCAAGGACCTCAGAGTACTCATATCTAATGACCTAAGCACCAGAGCTCACTGTAACAGCATTGCCAAAAAAGGCATTAAGAGTTGTAAATCTAATCTTACAAAGCTTTGCCTCTGGAAATATAGACTTGATGACTAAGGCATACAAAACCTTTGCTAGAGCAATACTTGAATACAGCTCTGCTGTCTGGAATCCGTACTGTATATCAGACATAAAGACAATTGAGCGAGTCCAGAAGTATTTCACGAGAAGAGTACTACACTCCTCTGCTCGAAACAGAATACCCTATATCACCAGGCTTGAAATTTTGGGCTTGGACAATCTTGAACTAATCTGCCTATGATTGGACTTAAGCATAGTACACAAAATTATCTGCTACAATGTCCTACCAGTCAGTAACCACTTCAGCTTCAATTGCAACCATATAAGAACACACAACAGATACAAACTCAGTGTTAACTACTCCAAACTTGATTGCAGAAAGTATGACTTCAGCAACAGAGTGGTCAATGCCTGGAATGCACTACCCAACTCTGTTGTTACATCCTCTAACCCCCATTCCTTTAACCTCAAACTATTCACTATTGACCTCACCCCATTCCTAAGAGGTCTGCCTACCGTCCTTGTCCTATTGTCTCCATTTATTGATACCTATTTCCTGTATTCTTACTCATGTTTACACTTATACCTATTATCTTGTAAGCTATTGACAAATTAAATAAACAAACAAACAAATAAATAAACAGTCAAGATCAGGTGAGGTACTAATACTACTCTATAAAGCCTTAGTAAGATCATGCCTAGAATACTGCATCCAGTTTTGATCACCATGCTATAAAAAGACTCTAGAAAGTGTGAAGAGAAGAGAAACCAGGATGATTAGGGGACTAGAGACTAAAACATGTGATTAACATTTACATAGCTTGTCTAGTGAAGAGAATGACCAGGAGAGACATGATAGCAGTGTTCCAAGGGTTGAGGGGCAGCAACAGAGATAAGGGGTGGGGAGTGTGAAGCTATTTTCCAAAGCATATGAAGGCCAGACAAGGAATAAAGGATGAAAACTGAACAAGAGATTCAACCTGGAAATAAGGAGAAAATGTTCTGACAGTGAGAACTATCAATCAGTGGAACAGCTTGCCTTCAGAAGTTGTTGGAGCTTCATCACTGAAAGCTTTTAAGAAGAGATTGGACTGCCATCTGTCAGAAATAAATAATCTGTCAGGACCTAATGGTAAAGACTGCAATGATGACACTATTAAAGCCAAACTCTTTAACACATTCTTTGGCTCAGTATTTGTAAATAGTAATAGATCATGCCAGTTTTTCATAGTCGAACCACAGATAACTACAATGATCTAATACATATCAATTTTACAGAAGACAATGTTGAAAAAGCACAACACAATCTAAAACCATCTCTATCTATTGGACTGGATGGAATATGTGCCTACTTCTTAAAAAAGTTATCCACTGCCATAGCAGAACCTCTAAGCATAATCTTTGAAAAATCTTTCAGGATCAGCTCCTTCCCAAAACTATGGGCACAAGCCATGGTCATCCCCATCTTCAAAAAGGGAGACCCCAGCCTAGTTGAAAATTACAGGCCAATCTATTTATGCTGTATCACCTGTAAAGTCATGGAATCAATTATTAACCAATCCATCATCCTCCACTTAGAGACAAACAACCTACTCTCTAATAAACAATTTGGTTTCAGAAAAAAACTATCCTGTAATCTGCAACTCTTACACTGCAAAAACATATGGACTACACAACTCGATCAGGGCAAAGCAATAGATGCAATCTACATAGACTTCTATAAAGCCTTTGATTCAGTGGTACATTGCAAACTACTCCTAAAACTAAAAGCTTACAGTATCTCTGGACACCTGCATAACTGAATAGAAGCATTCTTGGCAAACAGACAACAAATGGTAAAAATTGGGAGCATCCTATCAAATTCTGTACCTGTCAACAGTCGTGTCCCCAAGGCAGTGTTCTAGGATTAACTTTTCTCATACTTTACACAAATAATTTCTGTGATCATATCAAGAGCAACTGTGTTTTCTTTGCTGATGATGTAAAGCTATTCAATACCGGATACTTCTGGTTGTCGGCTTCGGTGACAGCAGGGATTCGCCTTCTCTGCGATCCCTGCTGTGCTAGCCGCCTTGGTGCCTCCGATCCTGACAGATTTGGAGGCTAAGGCTGCCCTGTTGGGGCAGCTGAAGATAGGGGGGATCCGGACGGGGGTGAGGAGCATCGCAACCCCCCCCAGCCAGCAATAACCCCCTTCTCTCAAGACGGTGCAGCGGTGGTCTTTTATGGCCACCATAAAGAAGCCGGCAATTGGATAAAGAATGCGCAGGAGGGAGAAGGAGTTTTTTTTTTTTTAAAGAAAGTTTTTTCTTGGTCGAACTGGGACCTTAAGGATATATTTAACACCTGGGAAAGTAATGACTTGGAAGCTATAATGTTCCCGATTGATGTTTTCAGCTGCAAAGAAAAGTGACGAAAAGGGGAAGTCACTCTCCCTCCCTTATGGAATTAACAAATGGACAAGGGAAACCAGCCTTTTGATAGAAGGTAAAACCTAAACTCCTTTGTTATAAGTGGGAAGGGAGAGGCTTGGGAAAACAAATTTTTACTCTAAGACTTTGCTGGAGGAGATGCCTTGAAGATAAAGAGAATAGAAATTAATTATAAGAAAGACTTAAAGCACAGATTGGACATTTTTTCTTTCCCCAATTTGACTTCACCCCTAGAAGAGAAATTGTAAAAAGAAGAAGTTTGTACTCTGCCTGGACTGTTTGATGACTGTGGGACTTTGGGACTTTTGGGAACTGTTTTAAGTTTGGAAATAACTGATTGGTTTAAGAAGAGGATACAGAAAGAGAAGAAGAAACAGTTTAAAATGGCTCTATCTCTTGATGAACTAAAAAAACAATATTTAAAAATAAAGAAAGAAGGCAAAGATGTTATGGGAGAAGCCCTTTGTTTCCTAGATATGGCGCTTGTCATGTGTCAGCAAATTAAACAACAGCTGGAAGAAGCCGAGGAAGAAGAAGCCATTTTTAATGAACTAAACGGTGTGACTAAGAAAGAAAGGAGAAAGAGAGGAGCGAAAAGGAACGACTTAAGAAATAAAAAAATGTTTATGAAAGAGAAAAAGAAGATGCAAAAACAACAGAATGCTAGAAAGCAAAAGGAAAGAGGAATGCAACAGAAAGGGGAAATCAAGAAGGCAGAGGTTTGGAGAGGAGGGGGTAAAAAGTTTAGGCGGGCTAAGAAGGAAAGGGAAAAGGGGGAAAAGAGTTACAAGGTATAAGACAAGATGGAGAAAAGGAAACTTTGTTCAGGGATAATGGGTAATATATGGGATTTTTTTTTTTTTTTAAAAAAAAAGGGGGATTCTGCAAAGTACACATGAGTATTGTAATAGTGGTATTTGTATTATAAGTAGATAATCAGAACTTTTTAAGATCTAATAAAAGACTAAAATATCAAGGTATAACTTTAAAAGGTTTAATAATGAATGATAATAAGTTTTAATAAAATACTAAAGGGAATGTTAAAAATATTAGTTTGAATATAGAGTTTAATGGATTAATGTGTTGATTGTTATGGATTTATTATTGTAGTATTGGTTTTTGAAATAGTAGAATGTACTAAGCAGAATCTGATTGGGATTTAGGTGTTATTTTAAATTTTAACTTAGGGGAATGATAGAAAGGCATCATACTCCGATTAGTGATTCCAGGGGAAACTATTCTTTCTTAAATTGGAAATGAGACAGATGTAAATGGAGAAATGGACAAAAGATATAAAAATATTTTTTTTAAAAAAGCAAGATTAAATATATAAAACAGAATTAAGATGAGGCAAAAGTGGAGAGGAGTTATATAATAGATATAGAATGGTAGAATGGTAGAATGGTAAATAAGATGGGTAATGGTAATGGTATATAATGGTATATAAGAAGAGCGTGAATTCAATTGAGTCCATACAAAAAGAGGTAATCTGGGGCCAAGTTACTTTCTAGAAGAAAGTTTTATGTTTTTATGTCTTTATTATTTTATGTTTTATGTTTTTATTATTTAATTAAGAATTAAATAATAAAATCTCGGAGGAAGACTAGATGAGAATAATTATAAACAAGCCAGAGGAAAATATAAAGTTGATGACTGGATAGCAGATAATCAGTTGGATCAGCTAGCTGGGGTGTGGACTGACATTTTTAATCGATCCTTGACACAAAGTGTGGTTCCTGTGTGTCTTAAGGCTTCCACCATCGTTCCACTGCCTAAAAAGTTGCCCACAAATGGTCCTAGCGACTATAGGCCGGTGGCACTAACTTCTATCTTAATGAAGTGCTTTGAGAAGCTAGTTCGAAATTATATTATCTCCTGCCTTCCTGATTCCTTTGATGGGCTTCAGTTTGCTTACAAAGAAAATAGATCAACCGAGGATGCAATTATTACTGTGCTTCACATGGCCTTATCCCATTTGGAAACACCGGGGAATTATGTAAGAATGTTGTTCGCAGATTTTAGTTCTGCTTTCAATACCATCATACCGCACAGATTAATAGCCAAGCTCAAAGATCTAGATTTTCCAGATTCTATTTGTTTATGGATATTGGATTTTTTAACAAATCGTCCACAAAGAGTTAAACTGAATGATTATATTTCTACTGTCAAGACACTTAGCATTGGCACTCCATGCAAGGTTGTGTCCTTAGTCCACTACTGTTCTCCATTTATTCATCAGATTGCACAAATAAACATCCCAACAATAAGATAATAAAATTTGCAGACGATACTACGCTTGTAGGACTTATTTCTGGGGATGATGAGTCTGCATATCGGGATGAGGTATTACAGCTATCCCACTGGTGCAAAAATAATAATCTTCTATTTAACATTAAGAAGACCAAGGAGGTTATAGTGGACTATAGGAAAAAAAGAGCAGACATTCAGCCACTGTATATAGAGGGAGTTCGTGTGGAACAGGTGGTTGAATGTAAGTATCTCGGGACCATCATTACAAATGACCTGACCTGGAGTGCAAACACCGCTGCTTTAATTAAGAAGGCACAACAACGGTTGTATTTACTAAGGATTCTTAAGAAACAACAACTAGCTGAGAGTCTACTGACTACCTTCTATCGGAGTTCAATTGAGAGTATATTATCCTACTGTCTCTGTGTATGGTTCTCGAGCTGCACAGTGGCAGAGAAAAAGGCAATTCAGAGGGTGATTAAGATGGCCCAAAACATCATTGGCTGCTCACTCCCCTCTTTGGAAGAACGGTATAGGAATAGATGTAAGAGGAAGATATTTAATATATTGAATGACTCCTCTCATCCGTGACATCAGCTCTTTGAACTATTACCATCGAGAAGGAGATTCAGGGTATTAAGAACAAGGATGACTAGATTTAAGAACAGTTTTTATCCAAGTGCAGCTTTGAGTTTGAATGCAGGGTCATAAGATTTTGTGGAATTTAATGGCTGAGAGTAATGGGGTATTTACATTTTTAAATTGTATAGAGATTATTGTATGGTCTGTTGTGTTTAATTTTATTTTTCTTTCAATAGTGTTGTCCAGTTTTACTTGTGGAAGAGCACCTCATTTCGTTGCACCCGCTTGCGAGTGTAATGACAAATAAATTCTTATGTCTTATGTCTTATGTCTTATAAATCAGAAAGGAAATATGATTGAATAATGATTAAAGAGAAACAATGTGGAATTTGGTAAAGGGAATTTACGTGTTTATATGGAAATGGGATAAATTATAAGTACGTGATATAAAGCAATATGTTACCTGCCTTGTAAGGATCTACAATGGAAAGAGGTTTTATGTTTTTAATGTTTAATGATGTTTTGTTTTGTTTGTTTGTTTGTAAAATCAATAAAACTTGTTTAAAAAAAAAAGCTATTCAACACCACAGACAATACTGCTACTCTTCAAAAAGACCTTGACTATTTATCAGAATGGTCAAACAAATGGCAACTTCAGATCTCAACAAATAAATGCTGTCTTACATATTGGCAAAAAAAATCAGAAAATAAAACACAAGCTGAATAGTCAAGACCTTGTTGATGATCCAAACTCTGTCAAGGATCTTGGAGTACTTATCTCAAATGACTTAAGTGCTAGAGCCCAATATAACTACATAGCCAAAAAGGTGTTAAGAGTTGTTAACCTAATCTTACATAGCTTTTTCTCTGCTAATATTACACTAATAACTAGAGCATACAAAATATTTGCTAGACCAATACTCAAATACAGCTTACCAGTCTGGAACCCACAGTATGTATCTGATATTAACACAGTTGAGAAAGTCCAGAAATATTTCACAAGAAGAGTTCTCCACTCCTCTACTCATTGCAGAATACTTTATGCCACCAGACTTGAAATTCTAGTCTTAGAAAACCTAGAACTACACCACCTTTGGTCCAATCTAAGTATAGTATATAAAATCATACATTGCAATGTCCTACCTGTCAATGAATACTTCAGCTTCAACCATAACAATACAAGAGCAAACAATAGATACAAACACAAGGTTAACTGCACCAAACTTGATTACAGGAAATACGACTTCAGCAACAGAGTGGTCAATGTCTGGAATAATCTACATGACTCTGGTTTCTTCCCCAAACCCCAAAAACTTTAACCTTAGACTGTCTACTATTGACCTCATCCCTTTCCTAAGAGGTCTGTGGTATGCATTAGTACACCAGCATGCCTACCATCCCTGTCCTATTGTTTCTTTTATTTCTTTTTATTTTTCTTATATGTATCCATGTATTCATAACTATGTTTTTACTTATACCTATTATCTTTTAAGCAATTGACAAACCAAACCAAATAATAAATAAATAAATAAATAAATAAATAAATGGGGTAGGGTCTCCTGCTTGGGCAAGGGTTTGGACTAGATGACCTACAAGGTCCCTTCCAACTCTGTTAATCTGTTAAATCTGTTAAACCATCAGAATACTGAATGCATGGTTTGAGCTGAATTCAAACTGCATCAATAATTCTATCATTTTCTTAGTACTCTATTAGCATAATATAATCCAACATGAATGATATTTCACCTATACTCTGTCCAACTAGCATCTTTTATTCATCAAGTAATCAACAAATGTATAACTATTACCAGTATTGCATCATATCCAAAATTTGTGGGTTGTGTTTTTTCTTTTTGAACACACACACACACACTATATATAATATATATATATATATATATATATATATATATATATATATATATATATATATATATATATATATATATATATATAAATAAATTCACTTTGTTCAGTTTCCAATGTCATTGTAGTTGTGCTTTTAAAGTTGTAGCAAGCGTTTGCAGAATCTCATCTGCCATCATCAGGCTTCAGAAGCTTCAGAAGCCTGATGATGGCAGATGAGATTCTGCCGAAACGTTGCTACAACTTTAAAAGCACAACCACAATGACGTGGGAAAATACCCAAACAAAGCTGAATACCATACATGTAAGTACCCGCGAAAACTTAAGAAAACAAATATATATATATAGTATATAGTTTCTTTCACACACAATACACGCACACACACATACACACATGTGTATGTATGTGTATTTAGTGTGTGTGTATACACACACACACTGTATATATATGTGTGTGTGTGTGTGTGTGTTTAATTGTTAACTAAATACATAGATGTGAAGTTAACATATCTTACTTATGTAGATCATAATCCAATAATTGCAAAATTACACAGAGGAATCCCTAGTCCAAAAAAAGATGGAGACTTAATATTTTATTATTAGATGAAAAATATTAAACTGAAGTGCTAACATGAACTAAAGACCTTCTTCCAAATCTATTTAATTCCTGATGTTCCTTTGTCTACAGTATGTGATTCTTTCCATATATTAGAGGATGGCTTATTGTTCTGCCATAAAATGGAAAGTCATACAAAACAAAATGACATATTGATGAATGAAATCAAGAAAATAGATTTAAGAATAAGCAGGATTCAGAGAAAAAGATTAACGTGATCCCAATTAGCTGGACTTAATAGAAATAGATGGAACATACAAGAGGATGAACTTTGCTAACATATTTTCTGTGTTGGTTATATCAAGGGACTAGTACTTCCAAACGTTTAGCATAACAACTTTTGTTTCTTTAGAAATAGAAAATATAGTCTATGAGAAACCATCGATATTCAATATCATATTAAAAAAATAGGACATACAGAAAAAGAATTGGACATTTTGCATAGATATTACATATCTTCTTTCAGTAAGGTTAGTGGAAAGAAAGTTAGTGGACTAATAATAACTCTTAAAGACTAAAAGTTCTAATTATTAATAAAGGGAAACCTTTTTAGATTATTTTTTCAGAACAGCTAGAATAGTATCACTAATTTCAATATCTCCAGATAAACAATAGAAGTTTTAAAAAATTGTAAGGTAGTAGATTGAACAATTGGAAATATAAAAATCTAGTCAGCATTTTTTCAATCAGTATTTTCTGTGTAGAGCAATAATTCTATAAAATGATTTATAATACAAAGAAACCAATTCTTAAGATTTAATTAATTTTTGAAGTTATTTTTCTTTTAAATATTATGAAATATCATATTTTAGCAAGATAGCATTGAACAGAATATATATCCATAATAATATAATAATTCAGAATATCCCTACACACCTACATATTATGTCCCATCAAGTCTTTGCTGACTCTTAGCAACTACCTACATCAGGGGTATCAAACACAAGGCCTGTGGGCCAGATCCAGCCTGTGATGTAGTCAGATCTGGCCTGCAGGGTCATCCGGAAAATATAAGGGGCCGGCCCACATTGCTTAGGCCCAGTCTACCCAATGCTAAGAGGAAACATCGGGCCAGCATGGCTTCAGCCCGGTCTACCCAATGCAAAGAGGATACATGCCAGCAGTTTGGGAGTGGTGTCAAGCTGGCCACACCCACACAGCAGCCATGCCCTCCCAGGCCCTCAAGATCAACCACAGCCCTGATGATGCCCTCAATGAAATTGAGTTTGACACCCCTGACCTACATAGAGCTTCTGCATGGCATGATGACCTGACTTTAACTGGTCTTTCAAGTCTTCTAACACAGCGTTTGCCAACTGGTGGGCCACAAGAAAATTTTGGTGGGCCACAGAGTAATCACACCCCCAGAGCACCCCCCCCAAAGCAATTAATTCAGTCTGTGCAGAAACACAAGGCTGTGCCACACATATGGCCCATGGAAACCCTCCCCGCCTACTTACTCCTTACCTGGCAAACTTGCCTGCTAAATTGCTATTTTTCCTTTTTCTGACCATCAGCTATTCTGCTGTGCCAGGAGATTTAGATTAGCTAGGAAGCAGGAAATGGTTGGATTTCTTGCTTTCTAGCTAGTCTTTAGACCTTTGGTTCTGCTTTTAAGCACAGCCGAACCTCCCTTAGGACTTCAGGTTCTATTATTCAGTGCAGACTCACAGCAAGCAAATTTTATGTGACAGACTCAGGTAGCAGATGGCAGAAAGATAGATCACTGAATGATTCTGTGAGCAACTCAATCTGCCTGCCTGCTTTGCCTGATTTTGGGTAAAAGTTGCTCTTTTTTTAGTAAAGAAATCAATATTTATATAAATATTTATCATATTTACATACAAGCCATGTCCAGCCAATCACACCAGTTAGTGGTCCCTGGGATTTAAAATTATGAGTTTGGTGGTCCTTGAGGTCTAAAAGGTTGGTGATCCCTGTTCTAACAGAACAAACATTGCCAGTATAATTAAGTCTATCCATTTTGCTGCTGGTTTTCCCTCTTTTTCTCTTTCCTTCTTTCATTCATTTCATATTTCCCAATATTAAAGCTTTCTTCAAAGGAATACACATAGACACACACAAA
Source organism: Pseudonaja textilis (assembly GCF_049901715.1). Classification (NCBI taxonomy): domain Eukaryota; kingdom Metazoa; phylum Chordata; class Lepidosauria; order Squamata; family Elapidae; genus Pseudonaja; species Pseudonaja textilis. The sequence continues at coordinate 40,625,056 of NC_141996.1, forward strand.
TACACGCAGAAACACATGCAGATACCCAGACATAAAGAATTACAGTTGCATACTCAGAGTATGTAATTACAATTACATACTCTGTTTCTCAGTGGAAATTATGTACAATCCTTTTACAAAAGAATGGTAAAATAATTCGATAATTTTAACATTTAAATTTGTCCATAAATAAGAATTGATTTTTTTCAGGCTAAAGAAAAGTTATACAGTAATATTCATCTGTAATCATAATCTCCACTATATGGTTATTTATAATTAGTTGTTACTATATTTTAATAATGATATTAAATTTTAAATTGACATATTTTAATGTACAGAACCATACCAATTTCTACAAATTTTTTATTTAAATGTGGTGCTTAAATATGTTTTCATTTTTGCTTTTATTACTTCTCTCTTTTAAAATGAAATAACCTTTTTGATCAACTGTTTTGAATGTTCTTCACATAACTAAATCAACAGTTGTCGTTGTAACCATCTTATTCCAAAGATGCATCACTTTTAACTAAACCTCTGCTTCCTGCTGCTTTCTATGATAGCAAAGATGAATTACATTCTGTTTCTCTGATAATATTTCCAGGGGAGACGATATCAAAGATATACAAATTTTTCTCCTACAAAAAGAAAATATCTCTTCTTTTGGTTTTGTACAAACTGTGATTTCAATATAATTTATGGAAAGTTAGAAAAGATAAGACCAATGAGTCCTTTTATCAAAGTAATATGAAATAAAGTAAGTTGAGCAAAAAAAAAAACACTTAATCAAAGATTAAGTCAGCATTTAGCCCCTCACAGAGTAGGATAGAAGCTTCCATATGTAGATATCATTCCTGTAGACCACAGGTGTCAAACTAATGGTGTCACATTGCCATCACATGATGTTTCACAATGTTTTTTCTTTCATAAGCTGGGGTAGACATGGCCTGTGCATGACGCATCTGGCCCATGGCCCACAAGTTTGACGCCCTTGTTATAGACAAATGTATGTCATTTTCAGCATTTTTAATGTCCTATAGTTTCTCCTCAGGGTGGATTTCTCTTATGCATATGTCTGTAGGAGAGCTTACAGTGGAACAGTACCAGAAATTTTTTGATTTCCATTGGTAGGTTATCTCACTATCTTTTCACACACTACTTGAATGGATTTAGGTGAAATCATCAGGAACCTAAAATAACTGTATTGGAATGAATTTTAAAAATATGTTAAACCGAATGCTAATGAGAAAGGCTGGCATTATATTCCATAGCAAGTCACTACCATATTAAAAATAGATTTTATTACTAATATTAAATACATATACTATATGTATACATATTTACAGTTTTTAACAAGATAGAATGCATATTTTAGAAAATTAGAAAATGAAAACTTAAAAAAGATGAAAATATAAGAGATAAAATATGGAAAAAGACAAAATAGAAAAAAGGGAATAAGGCAGCAATTGTGTATACCAGCTAACATAGTAAAGTTCTTTTTACTGAAGATGTCATATGCAGAGGATCCCCAAGTTATTAATCTACCCTTTTGAGTAGATGCAACTCTATCCATATCCTATGAAAGAACTGACAAAAGGCGAGACAATTTCTCAATAAAGAGTAACCTTGTTATACTAGGTTTTATTTTAAATTTATTTTTTCAAGCTGAGATTTTTACATCTTCTGGCATTGAACAGAGTTATCCATCATATCTCCAACATATTTGAAGGTGTTGCTATTAGTCTATTAAAAATTAAATTAAGCCAAGGTATAAGCCCAGACTGCCTGGCCTTGGGTATACTAATAAATAATTTTAAAGAATTCTAAAAAGAAGTTCTGATCATTATAAATTCTGTTATAGACCTGTAGAAAGCTTAGATTCCTCCCACTGCTACATGATCGATAATATTATATTAGAGCAACTTCAAATAAACCTGTTCATATTGATCTAGTGCCCAAAGATCATTTAAAAATGCCATGCATATTCTTTATTGTTCTTGGAAATAACAGAAAAATTCAGCAGCTCATTTCTTAATCAAAAATGATAAATGTTCCTAATTTTGTGCATAAACTATCAGTTACAGTATTTTATTTCAGTGCATACACACCTACAAGCACACACAGACATATGCCTTAATAAGACCTGATAAATACCATTATAATACAATGTAAGCTTTGAGGAATCTCCAATACTAATTCAAATTTGGCAGTTTTGACAGGTCTTCCCTTTCAAGGTAATTGATGCTATAATAGTATTTACAAGGTTTCAATGCAACATTTGTTTCAATATGGTATTTCATCCGTAGCAACAATTGGCAGGAAATTAATCATCTCAGTTTACATATACCTCTACAGCATCATGGCATATAAGGTCCTCAGTTGCTTCCCTGTATTGAAACTTGAACTTCCCCACTTTGAATTCCAGCCAGTTCTCTGCAGAAACACCCTTGGAATTGCTGTGCTCCAGGCAAAGCTCAGGAAGCTGTAATATAAATAGCTGCGCGATGAAATATTATTTTATGACAGTTATTCAACAAATGAACCATGGCAAAATTGATTGTGATGATGTGCAGCTGTTCACATTTGAAAATGCAATTGTCAAAAACTGAAAGATATTTATCTTATTTTTGAAAAATATACTGTATATTTCTTAATTTACATTTTTTATTTTTAAGGAAGAACTCTAGAAACAATGTAAATAGGAAGAGACTTTAAGAACAAGAGTAGTTGAATATTTAATATTTTACTTAACTCCAAATATGCTAATATTAAAAACTATATATTTTAAATATTTAAAACAGAAAGAAGTCAATCTATAAGTATTTAATTTAATCTTATATGTTGCAGTCTAGAAAATAGTTATTGTGGTGCAGTAGGACATCCCAGATGATCCCCGAAGACTGCCCTTTCTCAGTTATTATCCCATCAATAAATAAGGTTTCTACCAATTATTGTCCCATTGGTCTGTGGAGTATAATTAGAAAACTATTTGAAATTTCTCTGCTTAAAAGTTTGCAATTGACTGGAGCCTGGGAAAAAAAATCCTCATAGTGAATAGACAGGTCGAAAATGATAGCTGATTTGTATTTCAACATATGGCTGAAAAACATAGTGCCAAAATATAGTGTGACTGTATAAATTTTTTTAATTGATCTTAAATCTGACTTTAATTCTATCCTGCTTGACAAGAAGAACTTTATAGGAGACTTTATTTTCTGATAGAAAAATTTTAAAAAAGAAAAAAATTCTTAAATTCCATTGCAGTTTGATGTGGTGGTTAAGGCATTGGACTAGAAACTGAAAGAGGTGACTAAACTAACAAATCTCTCCTAGCTCTAGTCGGGGAGAAGCAATTTCTGAAATCTTAACAAAAAAAACCCTGCAGGGACGTGTCCAGGTCATCCAGGTAGTCACTAGAAGTCAACAATAAGTCAAAGGCACAAATTTATCATCATCATCATCATCATCATCACAATTGCAATCACAATCACCATCATCACTATCCTTCAGTGCCCAGAACACTTGATGCAAAACTTCCCTCAGAATAAAGGGATGAAAAAGGGCTAAATACTGGGTCATTTTCTATTGAACTTCATTTAAGCAATTTAGGTTAAATACTTTTCCTCCTATCTTTTTGGTTTTGAAATGGTGTTAAGAAAGCTTTACAATCCTTCACAACATACTGCAAAGAAGAAAGTGTATAGTGCAATTTACATTATACTGTAAATTATTCTAAATCTAATATTATGAATCATTATAAAACACTGGTCAATGGTATTTTAGTCAACATGATTGAAGTGAGGTAATATACAATCAATCAGAATAGAGCTGGAAGGGATCTTGAAAGTTCTAGTCTAACCCTCTGCTCCAGCAGAAGACCCTATACCATTTCAGATAGATGGTTTTTCTTACAATTCTCCAGTGATGAAGCCCCCACAACATTTGGAGGCAAGTGTTCCACTGGTTAATTGTCCTCACTGTTAGGAAGTTTTGTCTTAACTCCAGGTTGCTTTTCTCCTTTATTAGAAAGATACATACATATACATATACATAATATACATATTAGATCATAATATTTTAGATTTTAGGTTTGTGGAATTGGAATGCCCAAAGTTTTCAATCACAGAACATTGGCGGGGGTCAACATTTCCCATTTTAATACTTTCCAGTGAAAAGGTTATCAAATTATACTCTTACTAATCTGATATTTTCAGGGTAAAACAATTGTCCAATTTGTTGACAGGGCACAGACAAACACATATAAAGGTAGAGATCTTGAACACTTTCAAAAAGTGCAATCTAAATGCCTGAGGGTGATTTTTTTTAATATTCCCAGTTGTGTTTCAAATGCTGTACTAAAAATCAAAGCTGGCTTTCTTGTTTAGAATTCTGTCTCTAGTAAAGCAGACTAGGTACAACTGACATATTGTCCAGAAGGTTTAGCCCATTTAACCTTGAATCTTCAGCTTTAACCTAGGTGGATGATTTTATTGGAATAAAAATTAATGGATTTCTTTGTCTTTTGTGACATGTGTTGGATATGAAAAAGCCAAAGAAATGATAAAATGATATCTATGAAATATTGATAAACAAAATAATATTAGTATAGATCCTCATTGCTGAGCACTCAGAAATACAACTAAAATGGTTACTTTAGGTCAGAGGACTCTAAACTTGGCAACTTTAAGACTTGTAGACTTCAACTCTCAGAATTCTGCAGGCTATGCTGCCTAGAGAATTCTGGGAATTGAAATCCACAAGTCTTAAAGTTGCCAAGTTTGAGGACCCATGCTCTAGTTCTTCTATTTTTATGATCTTCCATTGAGCACAGATGTGTCTTTTCTTTATCCATTTAGATGTCTCATCTTCTGAAATTATTAGTATGAATTTATACTTATTTTCTGTTAGCAGTTGGTTAATTGGTTAATATTGTGGTATTCTTTCCAGTACATTCTTATTCCCAGAATGGTTGTGTTAGTTGCTTTTTCTGTGTAATTAGCATATGCTTGTGTTATATGCTATGATATCCATTCACCTTGCTTTCTGCTAATCTCTTCTCCAATTATCTTTAGAGGTTTCTCCAATGATTTTTATATTCCTACATCTCCAAAATAAGTATACTTAAATATATTTGATTTTAATTTATCTAGTATTGAATGATTTGTTCTTTATGTATTCCTTACATTTTCAACCTTTCTTTTTCCAGAACTACAGTTAAAAATCATCAAGTTATCTTCATTTAGTCTTTCAATGTTCTTAGCTATATATTACAACTAGAAAAAAGCATCATCCTGAGAAAACACGCCTTTGTTGTCATTGTGATATTGCTGCATTTTTATATTTTGTTTAAAATTGTTGTAGTCTTTCTCTTGATAGTTAGGATCTCTTTACTACATGACTAAAGGTACCCCTGAAAATTTTTGAGCTTAAATAGATGGTTTTCTATTATTTCAATTATTTGAATATATTTAATTTTACCTACTCGGATATTTTTTTATTTTAAAAATTGAGTACCAGACCATTTTTGCATACTGAACAACAAAGTACTTTCCTTGCTTCCAGCAATAAAAGGGGGAATAATTAGAACATTGAAGATGGTGAAGTTTTCCAAAACAATTTCAATTTTCTCTAATTCAATATATCTCAGACACAGATACAGATAATGGAAGGGACCTTGTAGGTTATCTAGTCCAACCCCCCACCCAAGCGGAAGACAATCTCTTCTTGAAAGTCTCAACTGATGGCGCTCCCACAACTTCCAAGGGCAAGCTGTTCCATTGGTTGATTGTTCTCACTGTTAAAAAGTTTCTCCTTGTTTCCAGATTAAATCTTTCCTTGTTCAGTTTCCATCCATTATTCCTTGTCTGGCCTACAGGAGCTTTAGAAAATAGTTTGACCCCTTCCTCCCTGTGACAGCCCCTCAAATATTGGAAGACCGCTATCATGTCTCCTTCTCTTTACTAGACTAGCCAAGCCCAGTTCCTGCAACCGTTCATTGTATGTTTTAGCCTCCAGTCCCCTAATCATCCTGGTTGCTCTTCTCTGTACTTTTTCCAGAGTCTCAACATCTTTTTTATAATGTGGTGACCAAAACTGGATGCAGTACTCGAGGTGTGGTCTTACTAAGGCTTTATAGAGTGGTATTTGTACTTCCCTTGATCTTGACTGTCTCCCTCTGTTAATACAACTTAGGATTGCATTAGCTTTTTTGGCAGCTGTGGCACACTGCTGGCTCATATTTAGCTGGTTGTCCACTAAGAGTCCAAGATCCCTCTCACAGTTACTGCTTTTGAGCCTGGTTTCACCCAGTCTATATGGGTACTTTTGGTTTTTCTTGCCTGAGTGTAGGACTTTACTTTTCTCTATATTGAATTTCATTTTATTAGATATGGCCCAGTGTTCTAGTCTGTCAAGACCCATTTAGATCTTGAGCCTATCTTCTTGGGTGTTAGCTATTCCTGCCAGCTTAGTATCATCTCCAAATTTGGTAAGTTCCCCTTTTATTCCCTCATCTAAGTCGTTAATGAAGATATTGAAGAGTACTGGGCCTAAGACAGAACCTTGTAGGACCCCACTGCTTACTTCCCTCCATGTAGACTTAGACCCATTAAGGACTACTCGTTGAGTACGGTTTGCTAGCCAGTTGCGAATCCATCTAGTGGTGGTGTTATCTATTCCACTTTTTTCTAACTTACTAAGAAGTAGGTTGTGGTCTACTTTATCGAATGCCTTGCTGAAATTTAAATATATTATGTCCACAGTATTTTGCTGGTCATTTAGTCACTGTGTTGAAGAATGAAATAAGATTGGTTTGGCATGATCTGTTCTTAACAAACCCATGTTGACTGCTAGTTATTACTTTACTTGTTTCTAGATGTTGGCAGATCTGTTTTTTTATTATCTTTTCCAGTATCTTCCTGGGTATTGATGTTAGGCTGATTGGTCTATAATTTCCTGGGTCTGTTTTTTTTCCCTTTTTTGAAGATGAGAACCACATCAGCTCTTTTCCAGTCCTCTGGTAGTTCCCTGGTGCTCCAGGATTTTTGAAAGATATGGTGCAGTGGTTCTGAGATGACCTCTGCCAGCTCCTTTAAAAATCTGGGATGTAATCCATCAGGCCCCGGTGATTTATTTTCATCAAGATCAGACAGGTGTTCTCTTACTATTTTATTGTTCATTTTAACTTTTATTTCTGGTCTGTCTTTCACAGTTACGTTTTTGGTGGGTTGAGCTATAGTTTCTTTTTGCGTGAAGATAGATGCCAAGAATGAGTTAACCAGTTCTGCTTTTTCTGTGTTGCCTGTTACTTCCTTGCTGTCTTCTCTCTTTAGTGGACCGACTGTTTCCTTGATTTTTTTCTTGTTATTTATATGTTGGAAGAAACTTTTTTTTTAATTATCTTTGACTTTTGTTGCAAATCTTTGTTTGTTCTGAGCCTTTGCTATCCTGACTTTGTCTTTGCAGATTCTGGCTATCTGCTGATATTCTGCCTTAGTTGTATGTCCTTCTTTCCATTTTTTATACTTGTCCTTTTTTTTTTCAATTTGCCAAAGAGATCTTTGCATAGCCATGCTGGATTCTTCTTGGATTTCTTGTCTTTCTTTCTCAGTGGTATTGTGCTGGTCTGGGCTTCTATGATCATACTTTTTAGAGTTTCCCAAGATTTTTGAGTTGTTTTCCCCTTTAGGATTTTCATCCATGGAATCTTTCCCAAGTCCTCTCTGAGTTTATTGAAATTAGCTCTTTTAAAATCCAAGACTCTGGTGTCATTATGTTCTGTTGCTTGTGTTTGTGTTATGTTGAATTCTAGTATGACATGGTCACTCTCACCCAAGGCTCCTGCAGTTTCAATTCCCTCTATCACTTCTTCTCTGTTTGTAAGAATTAAGTCCAGTATGGCTGTCCCTCTCGTTTCACCCTCTACCTTTTGGACAACAAAGTTGTCAGCTAGGTTGGTAAGGAACTTATTTGATTTCTCACTTGGTGCAGAATTAGTTTTCCAATTGATATCAGGATAATTAAAGTCTCCCATTACTATTGTTGTGTGTTTCCTGCATATGTTTGTTAGTTGGCTGGCAAAAAGGACATCTATTTTTTCTGCTTGATTGGGTGGCCTATAATATATACCTATGGCCATGTCATTCTTTTTTTCTTTTATATTGACCCATATGGATTCTAGGAGGTTTTCATCTTTGGTTTCATGCATTTCTGTAGCAATATAGTGGTCCTTTACCTACAGTGCAACTCCACCTCCTCTTTTATGGGGTCTATTTTTTTGGAATATTTTGTATCCTTCTACCAGTATATTCCAGTCATGGGTTTCATCCCACCAAGTTTCTGTTATTCCAACTATATCATATAGTTGTATGTATTCGTTCATGTATTCTTTATTCCTTCATGTATTCGTAGTTCGAGTTCACCCTGCTTGTTCCCCAAACTTTGTGCATTTGTATCTCATTAACCTATTGTGCATCTCATTAACCTATTCTTATAGCTTACACAAGACATTGTACTAATCCTACCATAAGTAGTTTCCTCAAATACTATATACTGGAGGACAGGAAACAATGTTTAGGACAACATTGAGTGTCTTTTACCTTCTAATAGCTTATGGTATTCTTAAGCATGATGGAAAGTACTGTGCTATTGCTACTATATATGTAAGCATATATAAATGAAGGGCATTATGTTATCTTCATACCAGCCACTTTTTCCATGCCTTGTCAAGTCTCATTCTTTTTTCATTGAATATTGATGTATGCATCATTTACAGTCTGTTAATGCTGGCTATTCTTTGTGGCCAAGGTTAAATGTGTCCTTAGAGATTCTGGTCAGTATATTTAAAAGCTTCATGCTTTTAATGTACTTATTCACCCTCTGGGAGACTTTGAGCTACAAATCAAATAAACAACAATCCTTATAAATGTTAAACAACATGGAAAAAAATTCTACAGTATTCAATTGTTCAATGTGTTCTTTTTTCTTTTTGAAAATTGTTTCTTTAGATAGTCTATTGGAGTGGCTGAAGCATTTAACTCAAGGTTGCACTTACCAGAGCAGAATGTTACTAACAAACCAACTGCTAAATAGTGATTTGAGAAATTAGCCAATATATTTCATTTCATGCTTTTAAACCTATGCAGTATAAAACTTGACTTTCTGTTGCCTTTCAAAGAAAAAAACTCTTTTACTCAATATTTTAATTATTTTATTCAATTAAAAATTGACATCAAATTGTACACTGAAGTCTATAATATACAAGAAAAAGCTATGCCAAATATTTTTGAACCACTCAGTAAAATAATCTAGAGTGGAAGAATTCTAATTTTGGAATTCACAATTTCTACCACCTTTATTCTTTTTATCTTGAATGGCCATTTTATTTTGAAATAAAAGTTAAATTAATATATCTAAGTATCTCTCATGCAAACTTTACTTTTTTTGCTGCTAGAAACATAAGCTGCAATCTAGACAAAAAAGTCATGTCCTATAACTTGTTATTCTATAGTTAGTCAGATACTTATAAAAACTTACTGAAAGGACAGGAAGATAATGTCACTTGACCTTTGGTTCCCAGGATTTTATTTTCAATACGGAAGTTTTAGTCCTCAGGTTAAGAAATTTGGGAGCTTGAAATTGAACTACAGATGAGTTGGTGAATATTTCTCATGTCCTATACTTGCCTGTCCTGTTTCTTATTCTTCCAAACTTTTTTTTAAATTTTGGATAATAAAACTTGGTAAAAATACATACTGTACCAACAAATAGACTGAGAAACAGATAGGTAGATACCTTATCAGAATTTCAGAAAGTTATAGTAAGTAAGTCCCATGTTACTGAATTAAATTTCTGTGTTCTTCTCTAGAAAAGCTGAGAGATATAATCCTGGTTGGGTTGCCATCATTAGGCAAGTCAGTAGGCAAGACAACTTCATGTCAGCTTCTCAGTCTGGTCAATGGCCCCATGGGGAAGCTAGCAGGACATTGCAAGGCCCAGGTGTTGCCAGATAGGAAGAGGTTAGTGAGAGGATGCATAGGGCTCATAGGAGAATTGGAATGAGGTTGAAAGGACTTCAGAACCACTTGAATTTTTAGCTTCTCTATCTGGGACTGAAAATCCTTTGTGGCTGAAGATCTTGCTTGGATTTTGGCATGGAACTGGATTTTCGTCTATGGTCTCTTGAGAGCTGGCTTTATAAGCAAGAAATCTTTCAGAGCAGAGCATTTCAAACAGCCCCCAAAGATAAGAGGGAATGCTTGGATCCTGCCTGCTAGTTTCCCCACCTACTTTCTGGGAAGCTAGCAAGAAAGATTATAAAGGGCAATTGATAATAAGTGTGATTGCTAACCACTCAGATCAAATCATACAATTATGAAGTCACTGAAAAGGCCATAACTTTGGGGATCAAAGTTGTAAGTCCCTTCATTAAATATTGCTGGGTCTAAAAAAATAACAAGTAAAAGTTCTTCTTCTTCTTGACCAAAGAAAGCTGCCAATGTCTGCTTTGTAGACAGTATAACTGAAAAATACATTTATGTTCTAATTTGCCAAATTTTGGACATAAATGATAATAATAATAAGAGGATTTGATAATATCGTATGTACTGTATTCATTTCATTCCACTAAAATAATCTTTCAGCTTGCATGAATTTAAATCCTATTATTGTAGCATATGTAACTGCCTTCTGGATTGAAGTGCTTTGCCTGCAGATCTACACATTATTCAATACAAAAATAAATGTTAATAAGGGGTCTTAATCCAACACTGAAAGAAAGTAAATTGCATCCCAGTACTATGTCAATGGAAGGTTATTTTCTTGTTTTGTATGAGAGTCTAAGGAGAAAAAATTCACAACAATATTATAAACCTGAAATAACACTAAATGTCAGGGCACGTATTATACTTAGAAGTAACAGTAAATTTTAATTTGAAGGTGCATTTCAGCTTGCATTTAACTGCACAAAACCCTCTTGCACTCCGTGATGCAACAGTAGGGACCATAAAGCATCTGTGGGAAAACAATTATTTCTTGAACGTTGGCTGAATATGTCAAAAAGATATAAATGCCTCTTTTGTAAGCTTAAGTGTTATTTAAGCGATAATGAGAAAGATACCCCATGGTGATAAATGGTAAGTCTTAGTAAGTCTCAGTAGCCCAGGAACTTGGAATGTCAGAATGCTCATTTGAAATTGCTTCTAAAAACAACCATTTGCTGGTTATACAGCACAAATAATAATTCACATTGGGCAGTAGTTTGAATTTTATCAAACTAGAGGTAGACAAAATGAGTACTATTGCAAACTATCTTATAATCATGTATTTAGCAATGCAAAATTCATGAACCTGATCATGCAAATATTTACTTAGGAATGGAGTCTTCCAAACAATACTTGGTTTACTTCTAGATATTGGACAGTATATACATGTATGCAAATTAACTCAGATCAGATTTGAATGCCTGATTCAGTTTGAATTGCCAGATCTGTATGATTCCTATTTTTGACCACATAGTCATATTGAATTATGTGAATTATGAATATCTTCATAAATGATTTAGATGAGGGGACTGAAGGGGAACTCATCAAATTTACAGACAAGACGAAGTTGGCAGTTATAGCCAACACCTCAAAAGATAGACTCAAGATCTAGATGGATATTGACAGACTTGAATATTGGATCCTATCTAATAAAATGAAATTCAGTGTAGAGAAAAGCAAGGTTTTACATTTAGGCAAGAAAAACCAAATGTACAGGTATAGACTAGGTTCAATAACAGTAACTGCAGGAGTCATTTTGGAGTCCTAGTGGTTTTCTCATAGATATATCTATATCTATATTCCTTTTTCCATGCTGTCCTTGCCCAATAATGTAGCTTGTGATACCGAAAAGAGGATTTCCTTGGCATAGGAACATTTAAATAGCTAACAGCAATAATTTCGATTTAACTCCAAACTGCTTAAGTCTTTCTTGCTGTAGGAATGTCTGGAACACCTAGAACAGGGCTGTCAAACTCCTGGCCCATAGGCTGGATGCATCATGTGCTGGCCATGCCCACACCCAGTTTAGCAAAAGGGGGAAAATCCCGATATGTCATTTGATGGTGCCATGACAGCGTGAGTTTGACACCCCTGACCTAGAAGAACCCCATGCTACCTAATTTCTGGGAACTATAGATTTGCAGTGTCTGTATTTTTATAGGATTTACTTTATTTGCAACACACTTTCTAATCAATCATTGTAACCAAGCACAATTCAAAAATCAAATGACCGGTTTTGATTCAGTTGCTGCAGATATATAGAGCTATATATGAGCACTGGCAACCTATGATGCACTGCAGCAAAGTATTTCATGATCACCCAGCATCTTAATAATAGTATTCATTGCTTTAGAAAAAAAACAAACAAATGCAGCTAGTTCATGTGTGAGAGCAGCGAGAAAGCTCTTTATACAACTTAGTCTTGGATCTGAAATTTGGATTGTTTGTTGATTCATGGTTGGGATCCGAACATCCCTCTGACATACTTCTAACCTGCAGATTAACATTAATCTATATTGGACAGCTAGGATAATTTTTCTGAAAACAACTTCTGATTTTTATCGGGATACAGCACTGACTATGCTGTCTGTTAATAATTGAATTAATTAATTAATTCCTCAATTTAATCTTTACCATGAGGGTAAAAACTATAATAAAGCCAACCCTGTCCTCTGTAGCATTAATTTAAACTTGTACTGCAATGGACAAAGGGATAAATATTGGACAAATTCATTATTTTTTGCTAGTTACATTCAATTTGACCTGCAATATTCAGTGCAAATTTCAATAACAGTATATGCCATCTTCTTCTGGGCACAGGTCATTTCAATCTGCAAAGTAGGACAATGATTTGCATTTGTTTTAGCAGATATCTATTGCTATTATTAAGAAGTGAGTTAGGAATAGAGAATTAGGAACTGTTTTCTAGGGAATGGGACTGGAGAGGTTATCAAGTCTCTCTGTGTTACATATGGCATACATTAGCTGTTTATGGCAACCCAGGGACCCATTCCTGCAATTTTAAAAAATCAGAACATTAAAAATATATAGCAAACTACTTTAGCTTTGGGAAATATACATTTAGGCTTTCTGGATAACTATCACTGCCATTTTTACAAACAATATGAAATCTTTATTTTAAAATTACTGTTCTCTTTCTGCCATTTCCCATGTTCCTTCTTTAGCAGTCCTCCCCATCCTAACAATCATTTCATAATGGACATTCTCTGATATTTTTCTAAAGAAATGCTCCTCACCAATCATGCAGTTTCTTCTGTGAATCTTTACTATATTATTTTTACCCTGCAAACAATTCAGAGCTGTCCAAGTATTATTTCACCTAAATTTTGGACTCCCAAAATTTCTGATTAGGTCTGTCTCTTCAGGAATGGAAATGAAATTATTTTTTTTATTGATTTGATGGGTTAGAGAACATAATGAATGAATATAGAATATAGAGAAGTGAATCATAGTAGTCAGAAACTACAAACTAACCTAGAAACTCCATATTAGAACCAAATAAAAATAGAAGCTAAAGTGCAAATGAGGTTCACAATCAGAAGAAGAACCATTAGAGGAATAAAACATTCCATGGTATAAGACATCATGATTTTTGAATTCCAGAATTCTATTAATGTAATTGGTAATGTTCTAATTAGATTTCAGTAATTTCAAGAACTTGTCTTCTTCTGTATAATGGCCTGTCATTTATGTAACATCAATTAGATTAAAATGGTAATAAAAATAGATCAGAGGTACTGGATGGCACCTGAAACTGGAAAATATGCTAATATGAAAATCTGATAAGCATAACTAAAACAGAAGTTTAGTCAAGTACTAGTCTTCATCTATCTTGCTTTTTGGAATTCCCTTCGTATCTCAATATTTTGTCAAAAATGTATTGATTATATTTTTTTAAAATTCTCTTCTCACCCAGTAATGTAATTATTCCTGGCACTGCATTCTTCTGGACAAAGATCTCTAATGTTATTTTGATCTATTGGAGACACCTTTCCAGATTACAGATCACAGTACAGAACACTCCTACCATTGCTGGGACCACTTTGGGTTTGACTTTCACACCTTCTCCGACCGTTTATATGGACTTGGGGCAGTTTAGTCCATCACACTCTGAAGATATTCCTGTACACAGTACCAGCTACTTGTTGTGCTGTGCTATTCCTGCCAGCATTTTGTACCTTGCTAGTATGTGTTAAATTATCTCTGAGGCCTCTTTATATAGCTTGCATCTTAGATCTTGTCTAACTATTATTTTGATACAGTATTTAGTGCCTATTTTTTTTCTTCAAGTTTTTTTATTTTTATTCTGCATAGACACATCAATACATAAACAGTGTGGCACCTAAGCATTGCACAATTTGGTGCAAACAAAAATAACAACATTAATCATATCTGTTACATTCATCAAACTTATATAATTATAATGTTAATACATATATTTGTATTAAATTATACTCCTTTATTATTTAATTATTCAATATTCCAGTACATACTTCTCATGCCAATCACCATATTGTTTAAACATACATGGTAATTTCATTATTCAATTTCTTCTTTTGTTTTTATATTTTAAAAAAATCTCTTTTGGCAAGCAATGTAGTTCCAGGTTTTACGTTTCAGTACAAATATGACCATAGTTACATATTCATTTTTCTTGTTCAATTTCATATCACATTATTACTTATTCTATTTTCTTTTAAATATTTTCAGATATTAAATTCATTAAACTTATTTAAACTTAAACTTAATTTTATTAATCACTGATTATTAATTAATATTCTTATAATAAATTCACATTTCCATATCTATTTTAATAAAATTTATATCTGGTATAATGATCATCCTTAAAACAAAAAAAGAGAGTATCAGTTCCAATCTTATCTATTTTCAAATACTTATTCTTATATATCACAACACGTTACCTAGCAGAATCTCCTTCCCTATCCTTCTTTTACCCATTGTCTCTCATCCTCCTAACTATGTAATTACTTTTCATTTTTGTTTGCTTCCTGCTTCTCTTTATTTTCTGGTCCTTTCTTTTAATTCCCACTTTTCCCTTTATTATTACTATTATTTTTTAAATTTATTTATTTTTATTTGTCAATTGCTTACGAGGTATAAGTAAAAACATAGTTATGAATACATGGATACATATAAGAAAAATTATATATATATATACATATACATATACATATACATATACATATACATATACATATACATATACATATACATATACATATACATATACATATACATATACATATATATATATATATATGAAACAATAGGACAGGGACGGTAGGGATGTTGGTACACTTATGCATGCCCCCTATAGACCTCTTAGGAAAGGGGTGAGGTCAATAGTAGGCAGTCTAAGGTTAAAGATTTTGGGGTTTGGAGAAAAAAACAGAGTCAAGTAGAGTTCCAGACATTGACCACTCTGTTGCTGAAGTCGTATTTCCTGCAATCAAGTTTGGTGCGGTTTACCTTGAGTTTGTATCTATTGTGTGCTCTTGTATTGTTATGGTTGAAGCTGAAGTATTCATTGACAGGTACAACATTGCAATATATAATTTTATGTACTATACTTAGATCAGACCAAAGGCGGTGTAGTTCTGGGTTTTCTAGGTCTAGAATTTCAAGTCTGGTGGCATAAGGTATTCTGCAATGGAGAACTCTTCTTGTGAAATATTTCTGGACTTTCTCAACTGTGTTAATATCAGATACGTACTGTGGGTTCCAGACTGGTGATCTGTATTCGAGTATTGGTCTAGCAAATGTTTTGTATGCTCTAGTTATTAGTGTAATATTACCAGAGAAAAAGCTACTCTTAACGCCTTTTTGGCTATGTAGTTACAGGGGGCTCTAGCACTTAGGTCATTCCAGATGAGTACTCCAAAATCCTTTACAGAGTTTGGATCATCAACAAGGTCTTGACTATTCAGCCTGTATTTTATTTTCTGATTTTTTTTGCCAATATGTAAGAAAGAGCATTTATTTGTTGAGATTTGAGGTTGCCATTTGTTTGAACATTCTGATACATAGTTAAGGTCTTTTTGAAGGGTAGCAGTATTGTCTGTGGTGTTGAATAGCTTTACATCATCAGCAAAGAGAACACAGTTGCTCTTGATATGATCACATAAGTCATTTATGTAGAGTGTGAAAAGAGTTGGTCCTAGAACACTCCCTTGGGGGACACCAAGGTTGGTCCCCCTGCCTTGGGGGAAACTGCGCATGATTGCAGATTCTGCTCCAACATGATGGAAGAGCAACCGGAAGTCCTGTTTAGTGCCTATTCTTGTGCAGCTATGATCAGTACCTTCTCTTTTGGTGTAGCCCTTCCAGACACTGAATAGAATGGAATAAAGTTAAAAATATATGCTGTGATGGGAATAATTGCAATTGTCATTCTTGGGAAGAGCTTCTGTGATTAATATGAGTGTTTCATCTTAAATGCTATTTTTATTCTAGATAATATCAGTAATGATGATTAATGTAAAATTTAAGCTATGACTATAAAAATATCTATAAAAGACAAGAAATCATAGATGAAATACAAATTGCTGCAGGATGCTAAAGAAAGAGGGGAATTAATAGTATCAGATTTTAAATTGTATTTTGCATCTGGCTATTTAGTTTGCATGAATGAGTGGATGACTTTAAGAAGTAGGAAATTACTGGAATTGGATGAAATGATTTAAGTCTATCTCATATATTAGTTTCATGTTTTAAGTGGCATTACTGAAATAAATAAACTTTTGCACGATATTCTAATTTTTCGAGTTTCACCTGCATTTATGGTATGACAAAGTGAAAGTAGATTTTAAAAAATATTTTATTTGTCTACCCTAAAATCCCTTTATGATTGTTACCCAAAGAAGCCTTCTTAAAGGAAAGTGGTTTAACCTATGCTGATTTGTTGAATTTTTCCCAAGTAGAAGTTAACTTTTTAAAAAAGAGAGAAACTTGGAGTTGGAAAGTTTTACATGCAATTAGTTTTCTTATGCTCAACTAGCAGAAATATTTAAATTAGATAAAAGTTAGATTATTTTGCAATGTGTAAAACTGAATTTATGCAAAGCTCTGTACAAATGATAATATTATTGCTAAGATATACAAACTTAATTGAAAATGGAAACAGAGGATGAGCAAGTTAAAGACTGTGTGGGCAAATAGGCTGAATATAATATGCAATTGGGCCAATGGAAGTGTATGAAAGGTTGAAATTTACATTAAAATATAACCTTAAAGAGAATTCTTATAAAGTGATATATCATTGATATAATATGAGAGCGGTATGAGTAGTGAAGATGTTGGCCTCTCATTCAAGATTGAGAGTGCAATCATAGATAGTGGTAGATGTTTCTCTCCTAGGCCACAAAGAAAAAAACATATCTGCTGCAAACTCCACACAGGCATCAGAAAGAGCATGTGGTCAGTAAACAGTTCCATTCAGTTGCAACAATTTTACCCCTAATAGGGACTAAAGATGGAGTTAATATGCCACTGGATAAATTGTTTAAAATCTGTTCAGGGATTTCAAACAGTTGTTGGAATTGTAATCAATTTTGGAGGACAAACAAACATAAATAATAAATAGTGGAATTAAGTATGTATTTTGATGGAAACAAGTTTTTTAAAAGTTTGGCGATAATGAACAAAAAATAGAAACTTTTTATGGAATTTGGATTTTTATATGGTATAATAAAGGTGGTATTTTATTTGGTTTTTAACAAACTCTGCCTATATGATTGTATTTCATGATTACAGACTGATAAGTCAAAAGGAAAAATGCTTAAAAAGAAGGTGCAAGGACTTTTTGGACTTTTTCACTTTTTACCTAACTTGCATAGTATGTAATATATTGGGTTCTGTCACCCATTCACCCTGTCCCACACACAACTCTGAAGCATATTTGTGATTTCCTTTCTGACATTACTGCCATCATTGTAATGGTGTATTTCCAACAAGGCTTCCTTAACTACCCATGCCACAAACCTTTTTTTTTTCTAAAAAACAACACAAAGATGCATCTATACTTAGATCATGGAAAAAGCTTTTCATGACCTTGGAAAAAAACAGAAAAAAGAAATTCCATGAGCTATAATCTTTTTTTTTTTTTATCAGAGACTCTTCTTAAAGTAGGGTGAGCAATTATGGCTCTAGGGCCACAGGCAGTCCTTGTTCTAATTTCAAAAGTGCTCTGCAAGAGATCATCACTTCAGAGTTCTGGTAAGAGATATCTATCTCTTCCTTGCAGCCTGCTGTTTGGGGAGAGACTAGAGGGGAATAGATTTTTTTTAAAGAGTATGTCAGTGGGAGACTGGTTGGCCCCCATTCAAAGAAAGCCATTTCATAAGAATAGAACAAAAGCATTTTTTTTTCACTAGTAATAAACTGTAGCAGAATTTTACAATGGTCAGTGGCTTTCTGCATTGTTGCTTTCTTCAATCAACTATGGAAGCAAATAAATTAAGCACAGTTATTGATTCTTCAATGAACAGGTGAAGATGTCATTATTGCTTAGAAAGGTCTCTTAAATACACATACCATATAAAAATCCTATGCATGTTTTTTCCTGATTGTGCAAGTTTTTAATTTAATATGTGATTGAAATATTATGGTAATACATAAAATATATTTGATATGACCATAATGTATAGGAAATTTAAATTAATATTCATTTGAATTTATATTATCTAAATTAGCATCCACAGAATACTTTAAAAATCTGGATAGACAATCTTGCATTCTGTACAGCTGGTAACAATTGTTCAGAATCCATTGTATATCATGACACAGTGCATCCAGATTCATAGACATTTATCAGTAAACCCATCTTGACCATAAAACAAACAAAACAAAACTCTACTTTTAACCAAGATATTAGAAAGGCATGCTAGTAGCTGATTTGTAATAAAATATTCAATAATTATTGTTTATAAGTGTTATGAAATGCTTAGTCTGCAAGGAATATAGCTGTGGATTGTATGAGATATTCTTGTTTACTTATAGGTAAAAAAAAAAAATAGAAATTATTCCTTAACATAGGATAGCTTAGCTATTAAAAAAAGCTTATATTGAGGGCTTTATAGATATTGGGAAGCATTTAAAATCTTAAATGTACAATATAGAAATTGGGAAGCATTTAAAATCTTTAAGCATTTGAAATTTAAAATCTTAAATGTATAATTAGATATTTCTCCGCCCATTTACTATAAGAGATCTAGTTTACCAAGTAATAGACTAAGGCAGAGGTGGGATTCAAATTTTTTAACAACCGGTTCTTTGGGCGTGGCTTAGTTGGTGGGGGTGGCTTGGTGGTCATGTGACTGTGGACATAGCTTTGTGGTCATGTTATTGGCTGGATGTAGCCAGCTCAATATCATTCACATCGAGGCACGCATCTCCTCGCCTGGACTCTCATGACTGTGGGGATGCTGCAACAGTCGTAAGTGTGAAAAATGGTCATGTCACTTTTTTCAGTGCCATTGTAACTTTGAATGGTCACTCTACACCAGCAAAGTACTAGCAAAGGAGGGGAAAATAACTCCAGAGAAGTTCCTGAGACAGGAAGACTAGTCCTGCCAAGAATATAATAAGGGTTAACAGAGAGTCAGTTTCTGTAAGTAACACCAGAATGTTTCCTTCCTGCCTTCCTTACAGGATTAGGCCAGTAATTTCTTCTAACAACTGGTTCTCCAAACTGCTTAGAATGTTAACAACCGGTTCTAGCAAATAGGTGCGAACTGGTAGAATCCCACTCCTGGACTAAGGTCAAATGCCAATGAAATTCATAAAGCAGCTTGGGTAATCTGATACACAGAGTTTTAAGAGAAACCAGGATCAATTATTTTTATATATAATAATTGAGACAAACGTTAGTAAATGCAATAAAATTTCCTTTATTAAAATTTTCTCTGGAGAGCGTGAATTTTATCACAGCTGAGATCAATTTCTTTTTTAAAATTTATTTTATTGTTCAGGTCCTATGTCTGAGTGATTATTATATTTCCATTTGAACATGGCTAAAAAAAATGATAGTTCCATATTTGACCTCCAATAGCAAAGCTAAGAAACCTCTGACTGAAGATTGTTCTTCTGTTAATCATGGCTGACAGAACTGAGTTACAGTGGACCTCTGGATTGCTCAGTATATAAGCATATCATACCCTTGCTGTACAGGATCAATGTACTAAAAGCAGAGTGAGAGAAACTGCATTGTCCATTACTGATGTCTGAAACTTTTAACAAAATTATCATTTTTCCATTCTTACTGTAGAAGAGTAGCTTTTACCTAAAAGTATCACAACTGGTTTAGAGAGTTTGGAATTTGACATTTCTGAATTAATTATAGTGCTCTGAATTTTAATGCAAAAATCTAAATATTGCAGTCTTTCTGACTGAAACATCTTTCAATATATAATTGAAAAGGGCCATTCTGAATAAATGTATCCTTTTGCCTAACTCAGAAAAGTGACAATGTAAAGTAACAATCACCTTGATAATTGTAATACAATTTATTATACTCCCAAAATTCCAGGGGCAACATCTGGTGTTTTTTACTTTCATTGAGTTTCATGTCAATTTCATGTTGTGAACAGACACTTCAAAATATATCGTTCTACAGCTTTGGTGATGTGTGTGTTCATTAATTTGATAATTTTATTCTAAGTAAAATAGATGCAACTTCTTATGTCCTTTCCCAATTTTATAATTTATAATGTCCCAATTTAAGCTTAATTGCTTTAATTGCTTTTCTAGTGAGTTAAGTGTGATTTAATTATTGTACCTCCTTTTCTATTTTAAATTAGAATTTAAAATAGAATGTAGCTAATGTTGTAGCTCCCACAAAGTAACAATGGGAAATTTAATCAGAATTAGTCAGAATTTGAACCAGTGCTAAAAAAAAAATCTTTCCTATTCACCCACGTGTGCACAGACACATTTGCTTATACTCACTTGGATCTTAGCCCATAGAAAGATTTTTTTTCTAGCAAAGCCTGGAAGGCAGCATGTGATTGCTCCAAGGTCTTCTCCAATATGTGGCTGCCAAACCTTAATCTCTTCTTTGATTAATGCATGTGTTCTTTTAGAGGTGAGTCTGTTCTACTCAAGGAACAGACACTGCAATGGAAAACTGGGTAATAAAATTTCCGTTAAGGTATTTGCTATGATATGAATAGCCATTAATACAACAATGTGATCTCCTTGCACATCACTTACTTTTTTGAAATTCATGAAGCAGCTGCCTACAAAAACAGGATACATATCTAGACTGATAATCATCATAGAAAAAAAAATAAAAATGCAAAACTCTGTAAACAAACAATATCACAAACTGATTCTCTCATAAGCATGTGATCCTTATTTATTGGCACAGTATGTACCAGAAAGACTAGGCATTAGATGTTTTTCATTTAAAAAATTATGAACTCCAAAATAATAACCTGTAAATTAAACTAATTATAATGTGACCAATGTCAGCATATAGAAATAGGTTTCACAAACCTTATGTTACAATTAATTGTCCCTTTGACAAATTCACAGCTATATCTGATGCTTTTAGAGTGTTGCTAGTATTATGAGTACTATCAATGATTTCAATATGTGGAAATCAGCAACTCTATAGCAACTGGCCATGACTGCACTATTATATGGTAGTTAGAGATATAAGCATTATGGACCAATCTGTCAGAACCTCTCTTTATCTTTTATATATCTTGAATTATTTGACTGCCTAACATATTTTCACCTGCAAGTTTTTAGTGAGTTTTTAAAGTTACCTGGGCTATAAAGTTTTTTTTTAAATGTAACTAATTGAATGCATATATAAATAAAATATATAAACAATTAAATGTATATATAAATAAAATATGTAAACAATTGAATTAAATGCAGATATAGTTATCAACTAATCAAGGAAAGAAGCAACCTAAAACTAAGGAGTAATTTTATCACAGTTAAAACAATTAATCAGTGGAACAACTTGTCTTCATAAGTTGTGAATGCTCTTAACGCTGAAGATTTTAAGAAGAGATTGGATAATCATTTGTTTGAAATGCTATAGAGTTTCCTGCTTAAGCAGGGGATTGGACTAGAAGACTTCCAAGGTCCCTTCCAACTATGCTGTTTTATTATAGTTTAATAATATACACTTATCAGAATTTTCTCTTATAGTTATGACTAAATTCATACATACACATATTGCTCAAAATATTTCCTTTTAACATTGTAAATGAAGGAGTAAAGAGGATCATATGCCTCACATTTTTGGGAATTCACAAACAGAAACTGCATCTTAGCCTTCCTATCTAGTGTATGGGCTTCAGTATAAGAAAAAAAATCCATTTGCAGATATTTATTTCATGATATTTTTTATTTGATTTTCAGGTCAGGTCAGATTAAGCCACAAAAGGCTAGTTTTAGACAATATATTAAACAAACAAAGCAGATTATAATATTGACCATTTTGTGAAGCAGGTCAAAAACAAATTTGCTCAGTCCTTGCTATTTAAGTCACATTTCTGTCATTTCTGGTCTATATAAATATAATGGATATATTAGGTTGTGGAAAATGGAGGAAAATATATTGAGGAAAAATGAAAAACCAAACAACAATAAATTTCTTGTATTAGGAGATTGTAATTATGTAATAAATCAATTGCCCTTTCAATGATTCCTTGACTGTAAAATTCAGTGATTCCTTGACAGGTAAAATATTTAACTTAAATCTTGGTTAGCAAAACACATTTTTTTCTCTGATCAAAGAAAACACAATGTTAACATTAATAAATTATTCAAGTATGAACATATACATCTTCATAGAGTATGCTGAGACAATGGCTGAACTTCTCCAACTTGATAAACCACAATCTGCTCAACTCTATTTTGGCTTAACCTACTACTGTATATTTAATAGTCCCAGAATTTTACTTCCTAAAATTTCTATTAACACAAATATGTGTATTTTTGTTCCTCCATCATAAAACTATAGGGATACTTACTTTCTCTAACTAATTTAGTTAGCAATATCTACTGAAAAGATGGTTCTGCATTCTTCATTCTGATTTTTGTAGTAAATAATACAGGTGTTCTCACCCATAAAATAAATTTCCTATTTTATTCTTAATTAAAGTGAACTATACCCTTCATTCCATGCTCTCATCCTTTAACATTAATAGGATTAAAATGTTTTTCCAAGCTTATAATTTATTCCAGCTTTATAATGGAAACCACAATCCATTTTAAAACAAGTTCAATAAATTCATTTCCTTCCTCAATTCATCCTAAAATACAAGATGATTTACTATCATCTAAGTAAAATTGATTTTCTTCCCATTCTTTTCTAGTGTCAAACAAATTATCATTTATGTATTTATGTATCATCATTTGTGTGTGTGTATTATGAATTGCTACTAAAATTGCTGACAGACTGAGAATCTAACAAGCCCTCTTCTGATATTGAAAGAAGTATTACTAGAAACTTATCAGGTAAGTAATGTGAACCTCTGAAATCATGATGAGACTGCTCTGCTTAATTTCTACAAAATTGAACAAGGCTATATAGACATGCTTATTTGAATGTCTTTTAAGTTCCAGCTCCAGCAATGCTCTTTCAGAACTTTTTCTGCTGATATTTAGGATAGTTTTGGAATGTAACTCCTCCATTCAATAAACTCAGAAGAAACTTGGGAAAGATTCCCTGGATGAAAATCCTAAAGGGGAAAACAACTCAAGAATCTTGGGAAACTCTAAAAAGTATGATCATAGAAGCCCAGACCAGCACAATACCACTGAGAAAGAAAAACAAGAAAGCCAAGAAGAAATCAGCATGGCTGCACAAAGATCTCTCTGGCAAATTGAAAGAAAAAAAGGACAAGTACAAAAAAAATGGAAAGAAGGACATACAACTAAGGCAGAATATCAGCAGATAGCCAGAATCTGCAAAGATGAAATCAGGATAGCAAAGGCTCAAAGACTTGCAACAAAAGTCAGAGATAATAAAAAAAAGTTTCTTCCAACATATAAATAACAAGAAAAAAAATCAAGGAAACAGTTGGTCCACTAAAGAGAGGAGACAGCAAGGAAGTAACAGGCAACACAGAGAAAGCAGAACTGGTTAACTCATTCTTGGCATCTGTCTTCACGCAAAAAGAAACTATAGCTCAACCCACCAAAAACATAACTGTAAAAGACAGACCAGAAACAGAAGTTAAAATAAGCAAAAAAATAGTAAGAGAACACCTGTCTGATCTTGATGAAGACAAATCACCGGAGCCTAATGGATTATATCCCAGATTTTTAAAGGAGCTGGCAGAGGTCATCTCAGAACCATTGCACCATATCTTTCAAAAATCCTGGAGCACCAGGGAACTACCAGAGGACTGGAAAAGAGCTGATGTGGTTCTCATCTTCAAAAAAGGGAAAAAAAACAGACCCAGGAAATTATAGACCAATCAGCCTAACATCAATACCCAGGAAGATACTGGAAAAGATAATAAAAAAACAGATCTGCCAACATCTAGAAACAAGTAAAGTAATAACTAGCAGTCAACATGGGTTTGTTAAGAACAGATCATGCCAAACCAATCTTATTTCATTCTTCAACACAGTGACTAAATTAGTAGACCAGCAAAATACTGTGGACATAATATATTTAGATTTCAGCAAGGTGTTCGATAAAGTAGACCACAACCTACTTCTTAGTAAACTAGAAAAAGGTGGAATAGATAACACCACCACTAGAGGGACTCGCAACTGGATGGCAAACTGTATTCAATCAGTAGTCCTTAATGGGTCTAAGTCTAAATGGAGGGAAATAAGCAGTGGGGTTCCACAAGGTTCCGTCTTAGGCCCAGTACTCTCATATTTTCATTAATGACTTAGATGAGGGAATAGAAGGGCAACTTACCAAATTTGCAGATGATACTAAGCTGGCAGGAATAGCTAACACCCAATACTTACCTTCAACTGCAATGAAGAAAATAGCTGAGGTGTGGCAAAATGCTCTGCTGCACAAATCAGCTGTGTTCTAACAAAAAGACATAAAGCACAGGAATGAACAGGGGGCGGGTGGTTGGCCCACATGTTCGTCAGAGTGAACCAGTTCAGGTCCAGCTGATCATTGGAACAAGGGGTTCACCCAAACCAGTCCAAACCAGGAGAATCCCACTCCTGGCTATAAGCTTTCAAAAATAAAACAAAATTGCTTAATGTGGGAACAGTAATGCCCTCTAAATAATAAACAAAACAAAACCCTGAAAACATTCATTTAAAAAAAATACTTACAGCTAAAAAAATAAATTGTTCTTTGTCCAAAATATGATTCTTAGTTTTATCTATGTTAGATTGCTAGATGTTAAAACTGTTAGATTGTTAATTTCATAATAAATTTGATTAAGTTTTATATACTTTGAGGGGCAATCTATAACTTCACATGTACCACTTTTTTCATTTTATAAATAGAATATTTGAAGTGGCACAATGAATGTTACATGTAATGTATTGTAGTGTAATAATACAAAATACAAAAAAAATACAAAAAAAAGTTTAATTAGACTAAAAGGATGCTTTGAAATACTGTATTCATCCTTGAACTAAAGTATTGATAATGGTAGATGAGTATTACTAGAAGTGATTTTGACTCACAATTTAAGAGTGGTCCCTATTATCATTTACATTTTAAGATAAGATTTTGCAATTTGTTTAAGTTTTCAATATAAGACTCTTGCTTTTGTTGTAACTTGGCAATATTCATGGGAAAAGAAGAAGCAGGCAATGGAATTTTCGAAAACAGACATTCTTCATTATTTGACTAATGAACTAAACAAACAAAAAGATATTAGCTGCAGGAAAGGCTGGGAAGGAAAGCAAGAGACCAGCAGAATTTTTAATCAGTTTAATCAATTTTCCCTCATTTGAGTTAACTGGAAAGTGACATTCTGTGTGCAAATTATAATTTTTTTAAAAAATAGCATGCCAAGGAATAGTTTAGAATATGCTAAATTGGATGAATAGCAAGACAGATTATTACCATGCATTATTAGCATGCAATAAAGGTTATGGAGAAGAAGACTTTTCAGGTTCTTAATATAAGGATTTTAGGTACTTTTTAAATCATAGGTTGTTAATTTTAAATGTAATTTATGAATAATAACAATAGGAAAAAGATAAGGGTTTACTGAATATGATTTAATTTTAACTCATATTAATTTAATATGTCATTTCGTAAAGCCATTTCTATACTTTTAAAGTCTTCAAAATGGATTTGATTTCTGTTGTTCCTTGATTTTATGGTAGGAAAACTGGAATGTAATCTTATACCAAGTGTACCTTTTATAAACCCATATAAGTAAATTAGGCACTGTCCCTGTGCCCAACTTTCTCTGTATTTAAGGAAAGCAAACCAAGACAGACCTTTATTTTTTTAAAGCTTTTTTTTTAATCACAGGAACTGCTTCTAAATTAGGCTCCTTTCCTTCATTCTTGATCCTGACTCTCTGCCACCAAACAGGCAATTAGGCTGTTTTCCTCTCCCCATTCCTGATTCTGCTTTTCTGCCACCAAGATGACGGCACGTTCACATACAGTGGTCCCAAACTCCTGGTATTAGTGTGTGGTGTTCGGAATGATGTGTGTATCGATGTGTGTGCTTAGTGTAAAGCAAGGAGAAAAATTTGTCTATGCACACATAGAGCAGCTAAACATTGGGCTCGCAAATCAATCTGGGATTGCCAGTGATTTTCAACAGTCCCACAACATACCCAACTGAAGAGAGAGGCTTCCAGGATCTCCATGAACTGTCTTTGGGTCGGGGAGGTGCTGACAAAAGCAAAAATTAAAGGAGTGGAAACAAAAGCGTGGCTGAAGAGCTGGTCTGTTAGATCAGCTCTGAAAGCAGCCCTATAGACTAGTGCTGCCAAGTGTCTTTTTGAACAATGCCAGATCCCTCATCCACAAAATTGATGAATTAGAGCTGCAGATGGCAGCAAGCAGGCTTCTCCACAAAAGCTGTGTTGTAACAGAGACCTGGCTACACCCAGCTATACCTGATGCGGCAGTGGAGTTGACAAGCTGAGTCATTTATCGATCTGATAGAAATGGTGACTCTAGTAAGATCAAGGGAGGAAGACTCTGCATCTATATACACAGTGACTGGTGTGTTAACAGTAGAATAGTTTATATGTATTGCTCCCCAGATGTGCAACTGATGACTGTCACATGTAGGCCATTTTAGCTGCCTAGAGAAATCACTGTGATAATTATTATAGCTGTTTATAATCCATCTGATGCCAATGTCAGTGCGGCACTTTCTAAGATATATGACGTTATCTCTAGGCAGCAGCAAACTCACCCAGAGGGCACTTTTGCCATGGCTGGGGACTTCAATCAAGGCTGTTTAAAGACAGTTCTCCCTAAGTTTGTGCAGTACGTGCAATTTTCCACCAGAGGGAAGAGCACTTTAGACTGTGCGGACTCTAACCTGAAACAGGGATATAGAGTAATCCCCCTCCCCACCTGGGTACATCTGACTATCTTTCATTTCTGTCATGCCCAAAGTATGTCCCTCTCAGGAAAAGAACTCAGCCAGTCATGAAAATGGTTAAAATCTGGCTAGAGTGTGCTCTCAGTCAGCTGCAGGACTGTTTTGAAACCACTGAGTGTTTGAACATCAAGACCTGCATGACTACACTGATGCCATACTCTCTTACATCAAAGTATGAACTGACACTGTAACAACAGACAAATGCATCAGAGTCTATGTGAATTGAAACCTTGGATGACTGCCGAGGTACAGACACTTCTGAGAGCCCGGGATTCTACCTTTAAGGCAGGGGACAGGGATATATATATATAGAGAGGTCAGGGCAAAACTTAGAAGAGGCATTAAGATAGCAAAACAACAATACAAATATAAGGTGGAGAACCACCTAGCAGATAACAACATTAAGAAAGTGTGGCAGGGACTGCAGTACCTAACTAACTATGAGGGCAACACAAGGAACATGGTCAATGCTGATGCCTCACTGGTAGAGGAGTTGAACATCTTCTTTGCCTGCTACAAGGTGAAAAGACCAAACCCTGTAGCCTCTGCCTGCTAGGCTACTGAGTCCCAGCCATTCACCCTATATGAATATGAAATAAGAGCTGCACTGAAGGCTGTAAATTCCAGTAAAGCTGCAGGTCCAGATGGGGTGCTGAGGATAGTAGTAAAGACTTGTGCCGATCAATTAGCAGGGGTTCTGACAAAGATCTTTAACATCTCTCTGCAAATGGCTTGTGTTCCATCATGCTTGAAAACAGCCATTATTGTCCCAGTCTCCAAGAAAACAGCAATTAACTGTCTAAATCAGGGGTTGCCAACCTTTTGAACCTCAGGGACCACCAAACTCATAATTTTAAATCCCAGAGACTATTAACCAGTTTTGTGGGCATGGCCTAATTTGTGGGTGTGGCTTGGTGGTCATGTGACTGTCTGGGCATGGCTTGTATGTAAATATTATAAATATTTATATAAATATTGAATTTTTTATAAAAAAGGGGAACCTTTGTCCATAATCAGGCAAAGCAGGCAGGCAGATTGAGTTGCTCATAGAATCATTCAGTGATCTATCTATCTGCCATCAGCTACCTGAGTCTGTCACATAAAATTTGCTTGCCATGAGACTGAACTGAATAATAGAACCTTCAGTCCTAAGGGAGTTACAGCTGTGCTTAAAATCAGAGACTATGATCTAAAGACTAGCTAGAAAGCAAGAAATCCAACCATTTCCTGTTTCCTAGCTAATCTAAATCTGCCACCACAGCAGAACAGCTGATGGTCGGGGGAGTGAGAAAAATAGCAACTTAGCAGGCAAGTTTGCTGGGTAAGGAGTGAGTGGGTGGGCCATGTGGGTGGCGCAGCCTTGTGTTTCTGCGCAGCCTGGATTAATTGCTTTGGGGGGGTGCTCTGAGGGTGAGATTCCTCTGCGGCTCACCCAAAAATTTTCACAGCCCACCAGTTGGCAACAGCTGCTCTAAATGACTACAAACCTATCACATTAATGTCATTAGTGATGAAATGCTTCAAAAGATTGGTTCTCCAACACCTTAGGACATGCCTCCCACCAGACTTTGACAAACATCAGTTTGCCTACTGGGGGAACAGGTCAACAGATGATGCCATAGCTATTGCCTGACATTCTGTAGCAAGCCATCTGGAGAAACCCAGAAACTATGTCAGGATGCTTTTCATTGACTACAGCTCAGCCTTCAATACTATCTTGTCAAGCATCCTTATCAAAAAGCTGTCTGACTTGGATTTTCCCTCTTCCATCTGCAACTGGATCAGACTTTCTGAGGGATCGACCACAAACAGCGAGGGCTGGGTCTGTCACATCCACCTCCCTGAAACTTAGCACTAGCTCCCCACAGAGCTGTGTGCTCAGTCTCTACCTGTACTCACTGTACACACATGACTGTGTATAGTCTGACTCATTCACTGTGATCATTAAGTTTGCAGATGATACTACAATATTGGGTCTCATTACAGGTGGAGATGAAACAGCGTACAGGGGGTAGGTTCAAAAATTATCCTCATGTTGCCTAGAAAACAACCTGCACCTAAACATCAGCAAGACAAAGGAGATGGTGTTAGATTTCTGGAAGAAGAGAGGGGAACTCACCCCACTTTACATCAAGGGGGGCTGTGTGGAGACAGTTTCCTCCTGGAAAATCAGCACAACCCAGGTGGCCAGAAAGTGAGTGAGGAAAATTCTCAGGGACTACTCACATCCCAGTCAGCACTTATTCACTCTCCTACTATTGGGTAGGAGATATAGAAGCATAGCCAGCCGCACCAACAGGCTGAAGAATACTTTCTACCCGTGGGCTGTCAGACTTCTGAATGGAAAATAACTTCATATCAACACAGCATGATAGACTTGCAGGGTCAGTGCATTGTACAACAAGGTCACATAGTGTAATACGATTGGGACTGGGTTAAGGACTTCTGTCCTCACTGTGAGTTGTGTTGGGGGGCACGTGCACGAAGAGAGGTTCAGCCAATCTCATTGTACACATGTTGTACAACAAGAACAATAATAACAAGAACAAGAACAATAACAACAACAAGTCACACCAAGCTGTTTATATAGAAGACAGACAAATCCAAACAGAATTATAATTTCTATAGAAAAGATTAGCCAGGAAAATAATTATCTTCAACCATTGATACTCCTGTTTTAAGGGTAAATTATTTGGGGAAAAGCCAGTCTTTTTCTGTTAATGTAATAGTTGCCTGGGGAAAATAAATTGGGTTCACAAGTTATCTTCATATATTGTCTTATTCCTATCAAGTTGTTTTAGGCCTACAATTTGTAATGGATCATTAGATGCTAAAATTAAATAATCATATTTATTTGGTTACTGAAATAAATTATCATATTTTATAGAAATTAGCTTTAGCTATATTTTTATACATTGCTTGTAAACTACTATCCAGGATCTTTATATTCAAATGTTAGTGCCTTACTAATGGTATTGCATTTCTCTATATATTTTAATACTGTGTATTAATTGTTTATTATTTCCACTTAGCAATTTAATTATATTCTTGTCAGTTTTGATGATAAAGCAGATTGAACTTAATACAAGTGGAAAGGCAATATCTATAATCTAGACCAATCTATGAAATTTCTGAAATGTAATTCATTTGCTATGTAATTTGTTCCACAATTAATAAATTACAAATAGATCATATAATGAAAACAAAATGTAATAGCAATTTTAGTATTTTGTGAAACGCTGCAGTCCTTAAAAAGAGAAATAAAAAAGGAAAAAATATCTTAGATACATATGGCATTAATTAATTCATAAAATAATATTTTGAACTTCACGTACTTTATCTATAAAGATAACATTTATTTGATAATCAGTATTTGAGATTACAAAAACACATTTTTGAGGCTTCCTTATATATCCTTACATATCTCTTCCGAGCTCGTGCTATCCCAGTGGTTTGACATTATGATGCTACAAAGAAACATGTAAATATAAATTATATTTGTGAAATGTGAAATATTCATATAATCCTGGATAATATATCCTGAATAATTTCTGAAAAGTTCAGATTTTAGACTGAAGAAAAATAAAGTATGAAATAAAAAGCACACAGATAGTTATCTATCTATCAAAGGTTTTCACTGCATGTCATGCAATTAGAAATTTAAAGAAAGACAGAGAAAAGGAATGGTACCTACCATAGTGATTCTATTGATACAAATTCCCATAAAACAGAAATACGTTGATATTAAATACAAATCTCTCAAACTCTACAGTATATTTTGAAAATCTAAACAAATAAGCATTTTTTACAATATTTAATGACTTTTTAATGTAATCTTGATCTTTTTCCATGGACCACTTTCCACTGTCACACACTTCTAAGGTCTTTTTTTTAAAAGAATAACCCAACCCTATGATATGGTTTGGTGTAAAACATACTGACTGTCTCAGAAGAACCAATTAATATAACTTGAATTTGGGCTTCGCAGTGGTTATCAAATGAATATTATATTTGCTGTGACTGCCAGTCAGTACTAGTACATTGAAATTAATCAGAAATAATAACTCTTTTAATAGATTTTTCTATTTTTAAATAATATTACATATACTATGCTGATAAATATGCAAAAATGGAAAACAGTTCTAACAGCAAATGGGGAGAACATTGGTGAATGTTCTCCCCATCAGACAAGGAATCTTCCAAGGAAACTCATTTTCGCCACTACTGTTCAACATCACATTAATTCTACTGAGAATAATCCTATGAAACACAAAACTGGGATATCAAATTTCAAGCCAACCTGGTAAGATAAACCACCTACTATACATGGATGACTTAAAACTGTATACAAAAAGCCCACTGAACTTGAATCAATACTCAACACAGTTCAACTGTTCAGCAATGACATCAGAATGAACTTTGGATTTGAAAAATATGCTATACTATAAATGCAGCAAGGAAAAATGGAAAAAAATAGAAGGAATAGAATTGGGGAAAAGGAAGCATCATGAAAGCATTAGCAAAGGATGATGGTTACAAATACTTAGGCATATTGGAACCATATAACATCTTGAATGGAAAAGTCAAAGAGTCAGTGCAAAAGGAATATATCAGGAGAGTCCACAAAATATTAAAATCAAAACTGAATTCTGGAAACATAATTAAAGCCATTAATACATGGGCAGTTCCAGTGATATGCTACCCAGTTGGAATTATCAACTGGACTGGGGCTGAAGTGGAAAACCTCCACATAAACTTTTGAATATGTACCATGCTTTACATCCATGAACTGCCAAGAAGAATAGGGGGCAGAAGGCTATTGCAAATCCATCAAATTGTAGAAGAAAAAATGAAGTTTGAATGATCATGTGAACAAAAGTACAGACAAATTTCTGCAGGCTGTGAAAATGGAGAACACTATAAAAACAACAGAAATAAAGACAGAATATAAGGAAAAACAGCTGGGTGACAGATTAAATGGATGGAAAACCAAAGCTTTGCATGGACAGCACTTGAAAAACATTGAAGGAAAATGTGATAACAACTTGACATGGGCATGGCTGAAGAAAGGAACCATCAAGAAAGAAAGGGAAGATTTAATACTTGCTGCTTAAGAATAATGCCAAGATACAAAAATCCACTGACAATCCAAACTGCCAACTTTGCAATGACAAAGTTGAAACTGTTCCACACTTAATATGTGAGTGCAGCAAAATCATGCAAACTGACTACAAAGCTAGACATGATTGTTGCCAAATTAATCCACTCGTCATTATGTAAAAAGTATTCCCTCCCTGTATCTGAAAAGTCATGGGAACATAAAGTGAAAAAAAGTAAAAAACCGAAACAGTTAAGATCTTGTGGGACTTTCAAATACAGATGGATCAGCATTTGGAACACAATACGCCTTATATTAGATTGTCGAGGGCCAAAATGTACAATTTATTGATATTGCAGTACCAGGAGAGCTAGAGTAGAAGAAAAAGAACTGGAAAAAGTCATGAAATATTGTGACCTGGCCATCAAAATTACACTGTTATGGATGAAACACGTAACAGTGATACCCATTGTCATTGGGGCACTTGGTACCATGTCCAAGAATTTTACAAAACACATCAAGAAATTGCAGCTTCCTGAAATAACATAAGCAGAACTACAAAACACTGTGCTACTCGGAACATTGTATATTTTAAGAAGATACTTGGTTGATACCTAGGATACTGGCAGCAACCCTATCAACCATCAGTGCCAGTCAATAATATTTGTGATACATTTTTAAATGTTCAGTTGATTGAGTTTCATGTTTAATGAATAAATGTATGACAACAACAGCAACAGCAATAGCAACAACAATAACAATCATCATCATCATCATCATCTTTCAGATAAGACAGAAACTTTGAAAGAAATACTGGAAAGTTTTTGATATTCCTAAATAGAATGTAATTTTACATGAAATAAATATCTCTTTTCAAAATTTATCTCACTAATAATGCAACTTTCATTATCAATACTATCAATATAACATTTTAGTTCAGTTTGCATGCATACTCCTTTTTTAGTTCATTATGTTTTATAGCATCTCTGTGACATCTCAGTGATTATTAATTAACTCCTGAGTTAGGATGAGGAAAAACACTCTTAAATAGCTAACTCCCCAAACTCAGATTTGAGGATCAGATCTACTATTTTTAATTATACAGTAGACGCAATGTATATTTTTAGGAAACAAAATCTGAATTTACTGTATATAACCAGCTTAGGTATTCACAATTTATATGATAAAGAAAATGTGGAATGCAGGCATTCATTCTGGTTGTTTATGCAGTGTTCAAAGAATTGGAAAAAATTAAAGATTATACAATTTTGAAATGAAAAGTAACAAATATCAGAGACTAGACAGAAAAAATCCTTTATCTTACATTCTTTGGTCATTTGTTACAATTCAGAACTCTGTGTGTGTCTGTGTATGCATATGCATATGTATGAATAGCTCTTTTGCAAATGAAATTGTGCCTTTTTAAGTCTTATACAACATTTTTCTAGTCCATATGTCACTTTGTATGGATTGAATGAAGAGGAAATAAAAACATTTCTTTTTGTGATATCTCATGATCCCTTTGATAAACTTCTAAGTGATTACTTCCTGTCTGCATCTGTAAATAGTTATAACCTCTGATATAGCATTGGAAGAACATTTATTATTATTAATAACTCTGTTCAATGAAACTTACTGTTTGGCAGGCTTGTGTCAGAAAATAATAATAACAGAATTCTTTTAACACCAGCAAGTCTGAATTTTTGAAATGAGAAAATTTATCAAATAGTGATGGCTTGGTAGATTCATGGACAGTTTGATACTATATGTCATACTGTTATCACTAGAAAACAAAATAAATCATAAAGTAGAGATGGCTTGATTAGTTCAAATAGTTGAATTGTAAAGGACTAAAAATTCTACAGGGTTTGTTATAGTGATACAAAGTTCATAAGAACCCTGAATGGAATAAACAGTAGTGGAAAATTCCATGTCAAAAGGATCATATTTCAGAAATATGTCACAGATGAATTTGCAATTCTGTTTGCTGTAAATTGGCATAGTCTGTTCCAAAGTCTTGAATGACAAGATAACAAACTTTAACACCCTTGTTAGCTTGTATTTATTCATTACAAACAAAAAGGCCAACATATGCATGAAGAGAATTGGCTGACAGTTCAATTATTAGAAGATATCTAATAACTTTCAAGTATAACTTTCTTGCAGAAGAGAAATGACCCAGTTCACTAAAGTGACAGCCAAAATTATGTTCCAATCCAATTCATATTGCATGAAAAAGTTGCTTTCTCTTTGACAATAGTAAACAATTCAAGGAATTGTTTTGATATTGATTGCGTATATGCAATGCAGTATTTTAATTCAAATTTGCATTTTTTTTTACATTTGTTTTTGCATCTCTGTTTCACTTCAACAAGTTATACAGTCTTTTCTTGTTCCTGCTAAGCTTTAAATTAGATCAAGAATTAAATGGTAACCAGATGGTAGAACTAATTTCTGTTTCTCCTCTTTCCAGATTATGCTGAATAAATATAAACTCTCTACAAACAACACGATCTCATAACTACATCAACTGTAGAATTCTAGAGTTGCAAAGAACCATATAGGCCATCAGATGCAATGCCCTCTTAAAGTATTTTAAACATAAACATTCAACAGATAGCTTATTCAGCTTTTGAATGAACACATGTAATGAAATGAAACTCACCTCCAGTATTTGGTTCCAATATATATATATATGTTTTCTGAGGTTCTCGCGGGTATTTGTATGTGGATCTTTGGTTGTTCGGGTTTTCTCCTGCATAAGATTCGAAGTATCTAGGCAACGTTTCGATGAAGTCTCATTCATCATCTTCAGGCTTCTGTCTTCGGCTCTTGCTTCTCAGAGTGACTTCATCGAAACGTTGCCTAGATACTTCGAATCTTACGCGGGAGAAAACCCGAATAACCAAAGATCCATATATATATATATATATATATATATATATATATATATATATATATATTTATTTATTTATTTATTTATTTATTTGATTTGTCAATCACTTACAAGATAATAGGTATAAGTATATACATAGTTATGAATACATGAAATAGGTACATATAACAAAAATAAAAAAACCAATAAGACAGGGACGGTAGGCACGTTGGTATGCTTATGCACGCCCCCTACAGACCTCTTAGAAAAGGGGTGAGGTCAATAGTAGACAGTCTAAGGTTAAAGTTTTTGGGGTTTGGGGAAGAAACCACAGAGTCAGGTAGAGTATTCCAGACATTGACCACTCTGTTGCTGAAGTCGTATTTCCTGCAATCAAGTTTGGTGCGGTAAACCTTGAGTTTGTATCTATTGTTTGCTCTTGTGTTGTTATGGTTGAAGCTGAAGTATTCATTGACAGGTAGGACATTGCAATGTATGATTTTATAAACCATACTTAGATCATACCAAAGACGGCGTAATTCAAGGTTTTCTAGGTCTAAAATTTCAAGTCTGGTGGCATAATGTATTCTACAATGAGTAGAGGAGTGGAAAACTCTTCTTGTGAAATATTTCTGGACTTTCTTTTTTTTATATATATAAAATTTTTATTGTTTTTTAACACACAAACAAACAGACAAAACATAAAAACATCAGCTCTCCCGTATTTATATACAAACAGTGAGTCGGTTGGTTCATCAGTTTTGTGCATTCATTTCATAGTCACAATTACAATTACCTTATATAATAACTCTTATTGTCAATACAAACTTATATATCATCATATCATTATTAAAGAAAAAGAAATTTGACTATACTTTTATTCAATCATGCCTTTATGAGATAACTATATTTTAAGTAATTTATTCTAAAACAAATCATATAATCGTACCAGTTCTATCCTAAATAAAAGAAAAAAGGAAAAAAGAAACCATTATATAAATATAATATCCAATACCGAAAAAGAGAAAAGAAAAGTAAAATCAATATTATTCCTTATGTCTAACATTCTAAATATTCTATTTTTGTATTTCATCATTCAGCCATTGATAGAAAAGATCCCAAATTATATAAAATTGTTTATCTTCTTGCTCTCTGATTTCAAAAGTCAATCTACTCATCTCAGCACATTCCAATATTTTCTTTATAACTTCTTCCTGCAATGGAATTTTCTCATTTTTCCAATTTTTTGCAAATACAATCCTAGCCGCAGTCAATACATTTACAATCAAATATTTCAACTCTTTACTATAAACATCTGGTAAGATTCCCAATAAGAAGAGCTCCGGTTTCAAGTCTATGTGCTTCTTTGTCATTTTTTCCAACCACATGTGGATTTTAGTCCAATATTTTCTAGCATCCTCACAAGTCCACCACATATGGTAGTATGAACCAGGTTTCTGATGACATTTCCAGCATTTTTCCGATTTGTTCTTGAACATTCTTGCTATCCTTGTCGGGGGAAAATGCCACCTGTAAAACATCTTATACAAATTTTCTTTATAGGCTGTAGACATTGTCATTTTATAGTTTTGCAACCATAATTTCTGCCATTTCTCTAAGTCAATCCCATATCCAAAATTCCTCCCCCAAGCAATCATAGTTTCTTTAACTTGTTCTTCCTCCAGCTTAATTTCCAATAAGTAACCATATAATTTTTTAATCACCTTTTCATCAGTACCCATCAAAATCTTATCTAAATCAGTTTGTTTATCATAAAATCTCAACTGTGTTAATATCAGATAAGTAAGTTGGGTTCCAGACTGATGAGCTGTATTTTAGTATTGGTCTCGCAAATGTTTTTTATGCTCTAGTTAGTAGTGTGATATTACAAGAGAAAAAGCTACGTAGGATTAGATTAACAACTCTTAATGCCTTTTTGGCTATGTAGTTACAGTGGACTCTAGCACTTAGATAATTAGAGAT
The DNA here is from genome assembly GCF_049901715.1 of Pseudonaja textilis. Classification (NCBI taxonomy): domain Eukaryota; kingdom Metazoa; phylum Chordata; class Lepidosauria; order Squamata; family Elapidae; genus Pseudonaja; species Pseudonaja textilis. Next base: position 40,662,600 of record NC_141996.1, read on the forward strand.
GAGTATTCCAAGGTCCTTACAGAGCTTGGATCATCAACAAGGTCTTGATTATTCAGCTTGTATTTTATTTTCTGATTTTTTTTGCCAATATGTAAGACAGAGCATTTATTTGTTGAGATTTGAAGTTGCCATTTGTTTGACCATTCTGATACATAGTCAAGATCTTTTTGAAGGGTAGCAGTATTGTCTGTGGTATTGAACAGCTTTACATCATCAGTGAAAAGAACACAGTTGTTCTTAATATGATCACAGAGGTCATTTATGTAGAGTATGATGAGAATTGGTCCTAGAACACTGTCTTGGGGGGACACCACTATTGACAGGTACAGAATTTGATAGGACACTCCCAATTTTGACCATTTGCTGTCTGTTTGACAGGAATGCTTTTATCCAGTTATGCAGTTGTCCAGAGAAACTATAAGATTTTAGTTTTAGGCATAGTTTGTCGTGTACCACTGAATCAAAGGCTTTACAGAAGTCTATGTAGATTGTGTCTATTGCTTTGCCCTGATCGAGTTGTGTAGTCCATATGTTTTTGCAGTGTAAGAGTTGCAGATTACAGGATAGTTTTTCCCTGAAACCAAATTGTTTATTGGAGAGTAGGTTGTTTGTCTTGAAGTGGAGGACAATGGATTGGTTAATAATTGATTCTATGACTTTACAGGTGATGCAGCATAAAGAGATTGGTCTGCAATTTTCAACTGGGCTGGGGTCTCCCTTTTTAAAGATGGGGATGACCGTGGCTTGTGACCATAGGTTAGGCAAGGAACTGGTCCTGAAAGATTTTTCAAAGATTATGCTTAGAGGTTCGGCTATGGCAGTGGATAGCTTTTTAAAGAAGTAGACACATATTCCATCCAGTCCAATAGATAGAGATGGTTTTAGATTGCGTAGTGCTTTTTCAACATTGTCTTCTGTAAAATCGGTATGTGTTAGATCATTGTAGTTGTCTGTGGTTCGGCTAGGAAATACCAGGCATATTCCATTGCTGTTTACAAATACTGAGCCGAAGAATGTGTTAAATATGTTGGCTTTAATGGTGTCGTCATTGCAGTCTTTACCATTAGGTTCTATCAGGGGTAGGATGGACCTTGGAGTCTTTTAGTTTGTTGTTTACACAATTGTAAAAAGCACAGGTGGAATTGGTGCATAGAAGGTTTTCCTCTTGTTTAATGTGATAATTGGTGCATTCAGTCTTTATCTGGTGGCATAAATTTTTGTATCGGCTTTTGAAATTGCCAACGTGATCAGATGACACTAGCCTTACAATTAGGATAGGAATAATGTTTGAGAAAGAATGTGCAATGTTCTGAATGAATATGATCCAGGATTAATCATATTCATCGTTGTCAGTATCTTAACTATGGCATGAATGTATGAGGTGGAATGAAAGAGAAATTTTCAAAAAAGATGTGCTATCTGAAGGACTACTGTAAATATGAATGATAATGGTTATTGATGGCTTATATTCTAAGAAAAAAATGCATGGCTTATGTAAGACACATACACATGCATACACACACACACACGTGTGTGTGTGTGTGTGTGTGTATAAATGAATACATTAAAAAAAACTATGCTACCCCAGCTCCATCCTTTTTGTAAAAGTCATATTACAGTATGTTTTTTTATGACATAAAATAGAAGCAACAAAAGTTGTGTGAAGTAGAAATATGTTCCCCAGAAATGCATATGGAAAAATAAGGCAATATGGGGATCAAGAATTTACTTGTGAGAGAATGAATGTGCATGAGTTATCAGTACAAAAGAAGTACATGAAAATGATCTAGTCATATAGATAGAATGAATTGGAATCAAATGGAGAAGAAACAGGAAGATAAAGAATATTGTGGTCGTAGCTATACGTTATAGTTAGAGATCTACAGAAACAGATAATTTTTTTTAAAAAAAATTAAATTTGAAATTGATGTCTAGATCTGACTTAAACAAGGATGATATGCAAGGAGAGAAGTTTATTGAATGGTATCGATGAAAGCTAGATTTAGCCATATTTTCTATCTTTTATCACATAATTTTATTTTATAATTTCTTTTTTTTCTGACCTTTGTATAATCTTGTTTACCCTAGGAGTAGCAGAGTGATGAATATGCACCTGCTTGTTTACTTACAATAGGAAATAAGTTCAAAATGACACAACTGAACTGTGCATGTTTGGAATAATTATAATGTATTAGGAAATTAAAAAGAAAAAGTGAGCAAAATATACAGGAGGGAGGAAAATCAGTTTAAAAAATATTTTATTGTAGTTTTTAGCAAATAATAAAAAATTAATATAAATTAAACTTGAAGGAAAAATAAAAGTTTTTAAAAGTGTTGAGAAGGTGTAGGGAAAAGGGAGAAAAAGGAAAAATGAAAAGAAAAGAAAATGAAATGAAAAATGAAACAAAGTAAACAGTAAGTGTCTTCTAGCCATCATCACAGCAAACATAGGCTAATGTAATAACTTTTCACTCTCTTTTAAAATTACAAATAAAAAAAAAATCTTTTCTTCTTACAAGCTTACTTTAACATATGTGCAATCCAAAAATTGTCATCTTTTCAAACATTGTTCAGCAAAAAGTCCACTAGGAATTGCCAGAAATATTAACCAAATATTTTTTTCTGATTGGATAATCCAATTTATTCCCTCTCTTTGTTCTTCCCAATCTTTATCTTTATATCATTCCAATGATTTGCAGGATTTGCAGGATTTTATCTTTCATTAGTCCTTGGCATTCAAGAAGAATTTTCAAAGATTTCACTAGACATTATTCCAGAATTTCTTATTGCAGCTGTTCTATGACAAGATCCTTTTTCTGATTTGTCTTTTATTCCCACTTTGGTAATCTCAATTTGTTGTTTTTTGAGATATTAGTTATTAATATTTCAGTCTGTTTTTTTTAAAGCCATCTATTGAACATAAGAAGTTATAACTATCTTACGCATTTTGACTTTTTCCAATCCTTTCTTTCAGTTCCCTCCCTTAGTGTACACTTACAACTCTCATCAAGTCTCAGTCTGTAATATTGATTTAATTTCCTTTTAGTAAATATTATTTACTGGTATATTATTTATTTAATTAATATTATAGCAAAATGAAGCAAATTTCAAAGTTTTCCCATCTATTTAAAACTTTCTTAAATCAAGCTCCTTTCTTCTTTTTGTTAATTGTATATTATTCTAGCTAAATTAAATGTGATTAGGAAGTAAATTTAGCTAGCTTAATATTAAACGCTCTGCCATTGCTGAAAGCAAAGATGTCATCTCCCTCTTCTCCCTCTGAGGCCTGCAGGACCATTATTTTGGGCTCATGATGAGGAGCTGCCATTCATATTGCTTGTGATCTCCCATTCTGTCCCTTTTCCTTAGTGATTACAAAGGTCCAGTCTATTCACCGGTCCTTCATTCTTCATAGTAATCATCTTTTTTTTCTTTCTTGTGGCTCTTTTCAGTCATCCTTGACACTTTGTTCATAGCAGCAGACAAATTTATCTCGTCTAAATAGAAAAACAAACAAACAAACAAAACCCAAAAATGCAATAAAAATGCAAAACAAGAAGATACTTGCTGGAAGAATAAATGAGGTAATGTACAAAGACAGCCTTAATATCATAGCACTATTTATTATAGTCAGTATATATGCTCAGTTCAAAGATCTTTTGAGGGTCTAGTAGAATGTTATTTATTTCTTAATAATATAATACATGTTTAAATTGATGTTATTAAAAGAGTCTGATGGCTTCAAAAACAATACATAGCTCTTAAGGGTGTACCGCAAATTACATATACAACCACAATGCATATAGAGAACTTAATTAAAGCTCATATGTTACCTGGTTCTTAAAATAGATTTAGAAGTGTTGTTCAGAGGTGCACCTATTTTCTATAATCTCCCAAGAGATTAGATACAGTAGGGAAATCTGACATGGGACTTGTTACTGAAAGAGAAATAGCCTCAATTGAGCCTGTGCTATTTTTGTTTTTATACACCTCTGAATAAAATATGCAATAATTAAATTAGGAAGGATATTCAGTGGAAGTTTAGAAAAGTTTAGTAGGTGCTGATAGTACAGATATTCAAAAACTAACTACTTTACTTCTGAAATATTCTTAAGTAAGTTACCAGTGTCATTTAAAATTCCTTCTCCTGTTCTTCTCTGCCCATGATTCTTTATTTCGATAAAATAAGAGCATCAGGATTGTGCAAGTGAATGGAAAAGAATGAAAAGAACCACAACAGCAAAAAATAAACAAACAAACAAACAAAAAAGCACTTGTATATCATTGCTTAACTCTGTGTCCTAGGATGAAGAGGGGATAGGCCTGTGTCTTCCTCTGAATGCCCAGCCGGCCTGCGCCTTTCCCTAGTTTCCTCCACAGCCTCCGGAGCCATACTCCCACTCCCTGTCGGCTGTTCCTCCTCTCCCTCGGAGTCAGATTCTAACAGGAGCATGACATGCACCTTCACTCCTGGGGATTACATGAGTTAGCCTATGCAATTTTCTTGAAAACATTTTTCAGAAGTAGTGCTACATGGATGGTCTGGATATATCATAATGTTTTTTGTCTTTGCAGAGCTGGGATGTGTGTAGCCTGTGCATGACATATCTGGCCTGTGGCCCAGCCCTTTGAGGAGCCTGCTCTAAATTGTAATCTTGATTTTCTTCCTCCTTCCCCTCTGCCTCCCTCCCTTCCATATCCACTATACTTATTGTTGTAGAGCGGCGGAGATATGAGGCTGAGCCAGAGCGTTCGTTTAAAAGGCTTTATTTGGCTGAATAAAGGGTTGCCACGTCTGCCAGGCTAACTCGGCAGATCAGCTGGTGGCAACAGCTGATACCGTTTGACAGCTCCCTTTTATAGCCGGCTGTCAAACGGTATCAGCCAATGGGAGCGGTCGGCGCTCCCGCTCGAATGGCGGACCTGGTTGGGAACTCCAGCCAGTTCTATAGACACAACACTCCTTTCCCCCGGCCAGGAGCATGCGTAGTCCCGCAAATAGGCCGGTCGTCTGCGATGGCGGCAGGACTGTCGAAGTCCAGGCAAGTCGATGGCTGGAACAAAGTCCTCGGCCCCGGGGAGTGTCTCGGAGGTTGTAGGAGAGCAGGCTTAGTCAGCGAGGCCCTTCGGTGAATCAGGTAGGCCTCTCCGTTCAGTTTGTTTCTGGTGCGTCGTTCGGCCAGGGCGGTAGACCGGCTCGTTTGGTTGTGAGTTCGGAGTCCTTTGTTGGTAGACCGGGCCCGGCTGGGAGTGCTCGGTGTCTCTCGGGTTGATCGGGGCCAGTGGTGAGCTTTTGGCATCGTCTGAGTAGATCGGGTCCTTCAGGGAGCGTTCGGCGTTGGTTGGGTAGACCGGGCCCTGCAGGGAGCTTTCGTCGTCGTTGGGGTAGATCGGGCCCTGCAGGGAACTCTTGGCTGGGTAGATCGGACCCGGCAGGGAGCCTTCGGTGCTGGATGGCTGGGCTGAGTAGACCGGTCCCTTGGCGGTTGCTGGGTAGGCTGGATCATTGGTGTTTGCTGGGTAGACCGGGTCGCTTGGCTGGTTGTAGGAGCCATCAGTTGTGCCTCTCCACCGCCTCCTCAGCTGGTCCACGTGTCTGCGCCACAGGCATCCGTCTTCTAGGAGGACTCTGTAGGATCTTGGCCCTGCAACTGACACAACCTGTACAGGTACCCACAGAGGGTCCCCTGCATAATTCCTGGCGTATACCAGGTCATGCAGGGCAAAGTCCCTGACCAAACTGTCAGATCCTAAGGGGGTGTCTGGGCAGTAATGGGGATGTAGCCTGTCCAGGGTGGTCCTAAGGCTCCTCCCCATTAAAAGTTCCGCAGGAGATTTATTTGTAGTGGTGCATGGGGTTGTATGTTGGTTCAGAAGATAACGTGACAGTTTGGAGTGCCAGTTTTCCTGGCCAAACCTAGCAAGTGCCTCTTTTACTGACCTGACTGCCCTTCAGCCAACCCGTTGCTAGCTGGGTGAAAAGGGGCTGTGAGGATGTGTCTGATACCTAAGTTGGCAGCGTACATACTAAACTCACAAGATGTGAACTGGGGGCCACTGTCAGACACCAGTGTGTCAGGGAGCCCATGGGTAACAAACAAACGGGTTAGATCCTTAACAATTGCTTGAGTGGTTGTTGAAGGTAGTAGGGCCAAGTCTATCCATTTGGAATATGAGTCTACTAAAACCAAGAAGGTCCTTCCATGTACTGGTCCAGCCAGGTCGATGTGCAGGCGAGACCAAGATCCCCCAGCACTTTTCTACCTGGTAGGAGTGGCTGCTGGTGGGGCAGGCCTGGTAGATTGGCAAGGTTGGCACGAGCTTACCCAGCTGGAAATTTGGGCATCCATGCCTGGCCACCAAACGTAGCTGCGGGCCAGGGCCTTCATCCTTACGATGCCCGGGTGGCCTTCGTGAAGGACCTTTAGGATGGGCACATGGAGAGTGGCTGGGATGACCACCCTTGTCCCCCACAACAGACAACCCTGTAGGCTTGACAATTCTTGCTTGCGAATTTTGAAAGGAGTGAAGTCAGAAGTGTATTGTGTTTCAGGCCACCCCCTTCCCACCCAGTCCAGAACCTGGGCAATTACCCTGTCTTTTTTTGAGTGCGTTGCAATGTCTTCAGCTGTAACAGGCAGCTTAAGCTCATTTACTTCAAAAATGGCATGAATGGGTGCTGGGTCTTCGACTGGAACTGGCAGGGGGCAGCGACTAAGGGCATCTGCATGACTCAAGATTTTTCCAGGGCGATACACTAATTTAAATGAGTAAGCGGCCAGGAACAAGGTCCACCTGGTCATTCTAGGTGATAGAGCCTGTGGAGTTTGCTTGTCCCCTGACAAAAGCCCCAGGAGTGGTTTATGGTCAGTAATGAGTTCAAAGTGGTGCCCAAATAGGAATTCATGAAACTTTTTTACTGCAGCTACTACAGCCAAGGCTTCCTTATCTATTTGGCTGTAGTTTCTTTCTGCAGCAAAGAAAGTCCTAGAGAAGAAGGCAATTGGTGCCTCAGAACTATTTGGGAGCCTGTGGCTCAGAACTGCCCCAATACCAAAAGGGGATGCATCAGCAGCCAGGACCAGGGGGAGTTGTTGATTAAATTGGATTAAAACTGCATCAGATGTTAGTAAAGATTTGACTGATTTGAAAGCGTGGGCTTCCCTGGGTCCCCAATGCCAGGGGGATTCTTTGTCTAATAGTCTGTGTAAGGGTTCTGCAATGGATGCCTTATGAGGAAGAAATGAAGCGTAAAAGTTCAGGAGCCCCAGAAAGGCTTGGAGCTCCATCTTGTTGGTTGGTGTGGGTGCCTCGTGGATAGCCCTGACTTTTGATTCAATTGGGTGAATGCCAGAGGCATCAATCCTGTACCCCAGAAAGTCCACTTGCTTAGTGGCAATGGTGCACTTCTCCCTTTTTAGTTTGAGGCCATGCTGCCTGAACCTGTCTAGGACTGCTCTGATCCTTTGTATGAGCTGAGGTTTGTTAACTGCTGAAACTAAAATGTCATCGAAGTAAGAGACTACCCCTGGGAGACCTTAGAGAATCCTTTCCATGAGGGACTGGAAAATACCTGGGGCTACACTTACACCAAATTGGAGGCGCTTGCATTTGAATGCTCCCCTATGAGTGACTATGGTTTGCAGCTCAGCTGTCTGATCATCAACAGGGAACTGTTGGTATGCCTGGGACATATCTAATTTGGCAAAGATGGTGCCAGGTTCGAAAGTGTGTAATAGGTGTTGGATAACAGGGACAGGGTATGCGCTGACCTGCAGAAAACGATTGAGGGTGGTCTTGTAGTCAGCGCAGATTCTCACGCTGCCATCTTTTTTGAGTGCGGTGACTATGGGGGTCTCCTATTTGGCAAAATCAGTTGGTTCTAATACCCCTTGCTTTAGTAACTTATCTAATTCTAAATCTAATTTTGGACGGATGGCAAAGGGTACTCTGCGTGGCTTGAGGCGAAGGGGAATTGCCTGGGGGTCCACAGTGAAGGAGATGGGGGTGCCAGAATAGCAGCCCAATTCATTGCTAAAGACATCAGAATAGTCTGTGAATAGGGTGTCTACTTCAGAGGTTGAGACAGCATGGATTGCAGTTATGCTAAGGCCGAGGGAAGGGAACCAATCTAGTCCCAGCAGACTGGGGAGGGCACCATTAACAACCACCAAAGGCAAATGGCCTTTAAAACCTTGGAACTGAACTAAAAACTTGCCTTTCCCGAGGACAGGGATGTTCTTGCCCTGGTAGTCCCACAGGGTCAGGTGGCATTTCTGCAGCTTCTTTTTTGAAATTCTGGGGTGAATCTTCTTCAGGGTCTCCCAGGAGATGATTGAAAGTGCAGATCCCGTGTCCACCTCCATTCTGCAAGGCTTACCTTCTAAGAAAACAAAAATACTTATTTTGTTAGAGGTTTTGGAAGTGTGGTCTGCGTGGTAGCAAGTATAGCAGTCTTCCACTTGCCTTTGGAAATTAGCAGTAGGTTGAGGTCTCTGAGGGAAGGTTCACCCTGCTTGGCAGACTCTAGCTAGGTGGCCTTTCTTCTGACAGTTTAGACAAATGGCATTCCTGAACCTGCAGGATGCTCTAAGGTGGGAACCCCCACAGCTCAGGCAAATGGGAGGTTGCTTGGGGGTGAAGTTGTTTCTTTGCCCTGCTCCTTCTTGTGAGGGCTTTTGTTGCCTAAGGCGGTTAATGTCTGTTGTGCCTATGGGGTCTTCTTCAAGGGAAACTTCCTCTGAGTGAATAGTGGAGCTGCTAGGTCTGATAGGAGTTCCTTGAATCTCAGCTGCTGATTGAGCAGAGAGCTCAGCAGCTTGGGCTTCTTCTATAGCTAAGGCTAGAGTTAAGTCTTTTTTGGCTAGCAAGCGTCTTTGAAGCCTAAGGTCCCTAACCCCACAGACAATCTGATCCAATAGCATGTCTTCTAGGTAGTCTCTGAACCCACACTGTAAGGCAGCTGACCTCAGAGCTGCCATATACTCACTAATTGACTCCCCCTCAGCCTGCCTTCTGGTTCTGAAGGCATGCCTCCTAGCTATCTGGGAGGGTTTAGGTGAGTAGTGATTTGAAAGAATCTCTTGGAGCTCTTCCCAAGGGATGTTTCTTACAGAGCGAGGGGCAACTAGTGCTGTAGCGGTGTCAAAAACCGCAGCCCCACAGTAACTGAGGAAGAAGGATTTTTTCCTGTGCTCAGCAGCGTCTGTTAGGTCGATAGCGTCGAGGAAGTAGATGAACCGGTTTTTGTATGACTCCCACGTTTCCTCGGCTGGCTTGAAGGGTGGGAATGTCGGGTTGGTGTTCATCTTGAGGCAGCAGTGCCTGTCACCTCAGCTGCTGCGGCTTCGAAAATCGCGCTCTTAGAAGAGCGTTTTGCGGCTGCGCCTGTCAGGCGGCGTCTGTCTCCTCGGCTGAAGAGGCTTTAAATTTCGCGCTCTTGGTGAGCGTCGGCGGCTGCGGCTTCAGTGCCTGGTGGCTTCGCTCTTTTTTCAGTGACCAGCTCTGCGATCGGACGTCTGGTAGCCTCTTATTGCATCCCGCCCTCGTCGCCAGTGTTGTAGAGCGGCGGAGATACGAGGCTGAGGCAGAGCGTTCGTTTAAAAGGCTTTATTCGGCTGAATAAAGGGTTGCCGCGTCTGCCAGGCTAACTCGGCAGATCAGCTGGCGGCAACAGCTGATACCGTTTGACAGCTCCCTTTTATAGCCAGCTGTCAAACGGTATCAGCCAATGGGAGCGGTCGGCGCTCCCGCTCGAACGGCGGACCTGGTTGGGAACTCCAGCCAGTTCTATAGACACAACACTTATATTTAGTCTTATTCTTTTGTTCTCAAATAATGGAACAAGTGGTTTCCTGAAAATAAGATTTTTTTCCACAGCATTCTTTATTTTGTTTGATCAAGAGGGAAAAAAATGCAACTGCAGGTGCTTAATTCTGGCTTCTTTTGTATATTAGCATAAATTGTTATTTTTCTTTAACTATATAACACCAGAAAAAAAATATGGTATGTCAAGATGTAAGATTCAGCTAACAAAGCCTAGGAAGTGCAAAAACAAAAATGGAAAAAGTGGAAAACAAAAATTAATTAACTTAGAAATGCATGGTGAAAACAAGAACAAATTTGAATGATAGTGACAAGACATAGAACTGAACATAGACAGAAAGCAGAAGCTGTAATATCTGGAAAAAGATGAGGTATCACATGAATGAAGTAATAATTGTGATGATAAGAAAAGGTCAGTATATTTTATTTAAAGCTTAACCATTTAGAAGTGGAGCCTATTAGAAGTATATTGCATAGATACAACTAAAAAAAATAGCTGTTTCTAGGCTGTGGATGCATACTTATGTCTTTATTACTTTAACATTTCATTGCTTGAAACTAGTTATCTATATATTATATTCCCCTAAATAGAAAATATATATTTAGCAGCAAGAACAGGCAATTGGTGGTGCAGTAGAATGCAATACTGCAGGCTATTTCTGCTGCCTGCTGGCTGCCTGCAATTTGGCAGTTCAAATATCACCAAGCTCAAGGTTGACTCAGCCTTCCATCCTTCCGAGGTCGGTAAAATGAGGACCCCGATTGTTGGGAGCTATATACTGACTCTGTAAACCACTTAGACAGCGCTGTAAAGCACTGTAAAGCATTATATAAATCTAAGTGCTATTGCTATTCTCTCATATTGTAAAGTTTATGTGTTTTGTGGCACATTAAAGACTAATATTTCCATCAATATTTTGAATATTACTGTGAGGTGTGTGTATTTGTGTGTCGTATACAATCTGCAGAGGAAAACAGGAAAAGGAAAGCTGAATAGGAAATGAGATGAGAAATGAGATGTACTATGAATAGACAAGGGTTTTGTTGTTGTTTTGTTTTATTCTATTGATTTTACCTTTGAATCAATGTTATCTTGATTCAACCTGGATTAACCCATGCAATTTTCCTGGAAATATTTTCACAGGTGGCTTGCCTTTGCTTTCTTCTTAGAGTTTTGTGCTTAAGGTAGGAGTAGAGATCACAATTTCCCAGCTTAGTTCCTTTTCCACCACACCAAACTAGATCTCTAGAAAGAAATTATTATGATTGTTCAAACTTTCTGGATATAATGTTAAATAGTATGTATGTAAACTTGATAATTCTTCAATTCATGCCAGACATATAAAGTAAGGAAATATTTCATTATTTCAAAACTTCTTTTAAAATAACTAAGGCCTGCTTGTTTTTCTGGATGTAGATATATGTGTCTGCATGACCTATAGCAGTTGCACACGGCATTAATGCTTGATTTATAAAGACCCTTGTATTTTGTATAATGATTATTTCACTAAATTACCTTTTTCATTTGTTCTGTTGTGAACTTTATTTATTCTACCTTCCTTCTGCCGGTGTTTTCCATTCATTTTGAACTGTCAAAACTTTATGAATTTTTTTTTCTTCCCCATTTTTTTATTGGGCACGCATTATTCCTAAGAATTTTAATTTGTTGACATAATCATTTACTACCAAAATACTAAACAACTTGCTTAACTATTTACACTGTACACACACACACACACACACACACACAAAAAAAAAAAATTATAAGGGTTATATATGAATTAATGAATGCATGAAACGATCCCGTAATTATCATGGTTTGGTGCTGGTTTATCATATTTCTGTACTGTATTATATTCCTAATAACACTTCAATAACACCATCCCTATCCTTAATTTAAAACCTTAATTTTAAAGTTTTTTTAAAGTATTATTTTAGAAATAATATGGAAAGTAAGCTCCAAGTATATAAAAGAGAACAGATTTGAATTTATCTATCACCTCATGGCCATAATTGGAATGGAAGGATTCATATTTTAATTTCCCATCACAAAAACAATCTTAAAAGAGAATATTAGTATGGTTATATTAAACATTTAATTCCTAATGTGACTATAAACCAAAGGAAGCCAAGTTTTGGAAGATTTTAGATTTGTGTCAGCCCTTATATTTTGAAAAGTGGGTTAATCAAGTTATAATAAAACAATCATATTAAACAGAACCTAATATTAGGTAGTTAATAATTACTATCAAGTCATCATAGTTATTGTTATTTTATTACTGGTATTTGCCCTCATTATTATTATTTAAATCCAGAAATCTGAAAAATGAAATGTTGATTCTGTGCAGAACTTCATGAGTATAAAATAGAGAAAGATGCTAAGGAACTTTAGCATTAACAAAGGTCCTATATTAAATAGTTTCCAAACAGATAATAATATTCTGTTTTCTTATCATTGAGGTACACATTTACTATTATCAATAATATTAAATGAATATTATCAAATCTGTATGCATTGCTGTTCCTGAAAGCATACACCATCTGGCCGTATTGCAAAAAATGGATTATATTGATTGACAGAAACTAAGTGGAATTAGTTGTTGTTCCTGACAATGATACATCAATACTGTCCATTGGGCAAAAATAAGGCACTTTCAACTGGGTATCACATGACCCAAAAATAATATGCCCAACTTCTTAAATTGAATCCAACATAAATATATTTAATCTATATTATTTATCTTTACAAAGTTTTTATGCAGTAACCATGAAAAATAAAACCAAGCTAAAACTAAAAAGTCAATAAAAGATAATTTATCCTCCAAAATAATAACTTAATGGGAATTCATGTATCTTTCTAAACCCTTATTTATCTAAAAAACTGACATTTATTTTTTATTTAATAAAATGCATTTAGCAACTTCTTACATTTAATACAAACATTTGAGGAAAATTATATTTAATTCTAAGAGATGTAAAAGTATGTGCTAGAAAAATGAATAAATAAATTTTTCAATGCTCTTATTTAAGCAGTAGACATTCACTGGGATAGTTACATGAAATTTACATGTTGGAACGTTACTCATAATAGCCATACTTCCATTTTTATCACTTTCCTCCTTAATTTATTTCCTGTTTATTACCTAGAAGTTGATATTGACAATGTCATGTATATCAGGGGTCCCCAACCACCGGGCCCCAGACTGGTACCAGTCCGTGGATCATTTTGTACCAGGCCACCTACTTTGCTTGGGCACTGCCATCTTGTTTCGGCAGCGCTTGAGAAAGTGCTTCCGGGTGAGCTTGTCGGTCATCAGTTGGATGGAAAGCGGTGTTTGGGTGCTGAAGGAATCCTCGCGCCTTAGTTTCGTCGAAGGGGGGGGCGGCTTCGAACGAAGAGCCATCCCGATGGCGGTGGAGTCTCGCGTTACTCAGGAGGAGATTAAGAAAGAGCCCGAAAAGCCCCTCGACCGTGAGAAGGTACAAAGGAGGAGTTGAAGGTGGCGGGGAGAAGCGGGGGACGGCTGGCTGGCCAGTCACTTGGCTCGCCTTGCCTTGGTCGTGTGTGCTGATGCCGGTACCGGTCCGTGGATCATTTTGTGATGCCGGTACTGGGTCGTGGTACAAAAAAGGTTGGGGACCACTGATGTATATAATTTAGGCTTATAAAGAAAATGTCCAGATCTACATTATTAGGACCATCCAAATATCTCCAAACAGTGAGCAATCTTAATTACTCTTCATACTAAGTAAAATATGAACAAGCAAAACTAACTTAAAGCTACAAAGCCTGTGAAATCTAGGAGGTTATTAACGATTTAATTAGATTAAAATGGACAAGGTGTTATATGGATTTCAGGTTGTATCTAAAGGTAAAGAAGAAAATAATACCTGACAACCTTTTCAGCATAATCATTTTAATTTACTTTCCCCTCTCAGAAGCAGGTAAAGCTACTATGGTATTAAATTATCAAAGGGCACACCCTCTATAGTTAAACAAATATAAAACATATTTTTGTGTAAAGCTATCCATTTTATATAGGCTTGTATTTAGATAACTAATTATATCTGTTCAAAAATGGAATGGAAATCACTTATTTGTTGCTGTAACACAGTAGCATAGTAAATTAACTTTTACTAGGTGAAACCTACTTATCAACTTAATACAGTGTAATGCAGACATGTCTGCATTTCTTCCTATTCACTGATTTTGAAATGAATAAATTCTGACTTTTGCCATCATTGCAAATCATTTCTCTTTTTCACCTCTTCTTTTTCATAGTATACAGCTTATAAAAAGCCTTGAGAATGTGAATAATTTATAATTATTTTGTAACACTGGTTTGGCTACTAAAATAGTTGTTCTATCATATGATTTTCATTTTTCAATAATATTAATATAATTATTTTTTTAGTTGATAAAACACATATATTCCTTTCCTTTCGTCCCCTTTTATCCAGTGTTCAATGAGCTCAGACTCCACTGGTTTAATAACATTTTAGACCATAACATTCCAACACTGCATTTTATAAAGCAACTGCTGTAATCATACTGATAAATATTCCTTAATATCTCTCAACAGTAGCCATTCAACATGCAATTTATTTTAACTGGCAGGGGTACTGTAAGAAAAGCAATTAAAATGTGACTATCTACAGACTATTTATATGTGTAAAGAGTAACACCCTGGCATATTTCTCTTTTTTTCTTTTTTTATATTTTTTATTCTAGAAAAAACATTTATTTGACATACATTTAAAACAGACAAATCAACGTATGTATGTATGTATGTATGTATGTATGTATGTATGTATGTATGGTATTCAGCTTTGTTCAGGTATTTTCCCACGTCATTGTAGTTGTGCTTTTAAAGTTGTAGCAACGTTTCAGCAGAATCTCATCTGCCATCATCAGGCTTCTGTATGATGATGATGGCAGATGAGATTCTGCTGAAACGTTGTTACAACTTTAAAAGCACAACTACAATGATGTGGGAAAATACCCGAACAAAGCTGAATACCATACATGTAAGTACCCGCGAAAACTTAAGAAAACACACACACACACACACACACACACACATATATACATACATACATACATACATACATACATACATACATACATAAATACACACACATTTTACAACATATATTGAGCAATGGTTAAATTTTTTTTTAATCATTGACGTGATCTGCCTTGTTACAATAATTGCTTTGTTCTTTTAATGTTTTAATTTCTCTGTCTGGTTTATGATTAAATGCATGTCTTCTGTCATTTCCATAACTTATCCAAATATCAAATATTACCTTTTCTTTAACCGCTCATACCAAATGTTCCATATTTCATAATATTTATCTTGTTTATTTTTTAACAATTTGGTTAGGCTATCCATCTCAGCACATTCATGTATTTTTTTAATTACAATATCCTCTGAAGGAATGGAAGGCAGTTTCCAGTTTTGTGTGTAGGTTATTCTGGCCGCAGTTATGATGTGCAAAATTAAATATTGATATTTTTCTCCATGTTTAAATCTATCATACTTAGCAGAAAGGTTTCAGGTTCAAGTTTTAAATTTTGTTTTGTTATATTTAAAATCCAATTTCTAATATTTCTCCAAAACTTCTGAGCACATGGGCATGTCCACCACATGTGAAAATATGTTCCTTGTGCGTAGTTACATTTCCAACAGTTGGGTGGTAGGTTGGGGAACATCTTAGCCAGTCTCGCAGGTGCCAGCGATGAACCATTTTACATAAGTTTTCTTTATACAAGACTGACATGGTTAATTTGTAATTTGTTTGCCAGATGTGTTCCCACTTATCTAATTCAATATTATGACCCACGTTTTTAGCCCAAATTATCATAGATTCTGTGACTGTTTGTTCTTTTAATTTGTAGTCCAAAAGATAAATATATGTTTTACTAATTGTTCTCCTCCATGCTGCATCGAGAGCCCAGGATAGATTGACTCCTTCCTATGATGCCATGTTGAGTCTGTACTAAGATAAAAAAGCCAGCCCCCGGGAGAGACCCCAGCTTTTGACTCAGCTCCTTTCAGTCAGTAGCTGTGTCTCTGAAAGCGTTCTGTTAGATAGCAATCACCAGTGATCTTCAGTACTTTTTTCCTCTCTTCAAGCAGCTCCCAGGGATCTGAACACAGTTACTCCTCTCATTCAGAGTGTGAAGAGGGTGAGATTTTTGACCAAAATCTTTCAGAGGAAGAGGATTCTCGCCCAGAGCAGACATCCTCTGCATTGGTCTTCAAACCATTACTCAGCAAGGCCTTGGTCACTGCCAAGCTGTCGCCAGAGGAAGTGGCTCCCGAGCCACAAGGAAATCCTTCTCGCCAAGGGGATTTGCTCCTCTCCAAGCCTGTAGTGCATGCAGAGGTTTTGCCTTCTCCCATTTTGTTCCTGGACATGGTCAAGGAACAGTGCGCTTCTCCTTCGGCAGGTCCTCGCCCATCTTCTCTAGATAAGCGTTTCTACATTGTCAGCACAGCTCTGGACAATGCCCTGGCAGTGCCTTCTGTTGACATCCCAGTTCTGGCCTCGTTCTCATCTTCTGGCACTCCCACGGAGGCAGAAGATATCCTGAAACCGGATGATAAATGTTCCAAACAGACCCTCAAGTGCAATCACCAGGCTGCTGCTTGGGCTGTTCGGGCTTCAACAGCAGCATCCTTCTTCACCAGGGCATCCATACGGTGGCTGCACCAACTCCAGAACAGATTACCTGCTTCTGACCTTCGGTCTCACCAAGACCTAAATAAGATTATTGCAGCAGCGGAATTCACTGAGGATGCCACTCTCAATTCCGCCAAATTTGCATCCAAGGCCATGGCATCTTCTGTAACAGCAAGAAGACTTTTATGGCTCCGAAATTGGCAGGCGGAGTCACACCGAAAATGGAAGCTGGCTTCAGTTCCATTTGCAGGCGATAAGCTTTTTGGAGATGCTCTGGAACCTTATCTCATCAAAACCAGAGATAAACGTAAAATTCTTTCTTCCTCTGGGAAGAAAGCTGACTATCGCCCTGCTCCTTATCGCCCTTCTGCCTTCCGAGCAGAGACCTCATCTCGCTTCCCCCGCTCTCACAGGCCATACTCCCAATGCCAAGACCAACAGCTGGAAACATCTGGCAGGCAACAACCTTCTGCTGGTAAATGGCCCTTTCGGGGGGGAGGGAGTCGTTCCTTCCATTGCTCTAAGTAATCCCTCGTTCTCCCCACCCATCGGAGGTCTCCTAGCCTTCTTTGCCTCCAAATGGGAGGAGTCAACGACGGACACCTGGGTGCTCAGCACTATTAAGTCAGGGTTACAATTGGACTTCCTAACCCCACCCCCACAAATTTTTTTTTATCTGTCCTGTGTCTCGGGACATTTCCAGGCAAGCCCTCATGAATCAGGCCATTCAGCACCTTCTTGAAATCAGGGCTATTCAACCTGTTCCCCCGTCTCAACGGGGACGTGGACTTTACTCTCACCTTTTCATCGTTCCCAAAGCCTCGGGGTGGGGGTGGGGGTGGCGAGCCATACTTGATCGAAAATTTCTCAACCAATTTGTAAAATACAGGTGATTTAAAATGCAGACTCTGCATTCTATTTTAGAGAGCGTTTGGGAGGGCAACCTCCTCTCTTCCATTGATCTCACTGAGGCTTACCTCCACCTCCCAATTTGGCCTCATCATCTCCAGTTTCTCTGTTTCTGTTATCAGAATACCCATTACCAGTATCGAGCACTTCCCTTCAGCCTCTCATCGGCTCCAAGGGTCTTCACCCTGGCAGCATTGGTGGCATCTCTGCATTCTATTCCAGTGAGGATCCAATGCTACTTGGATGACATTTTGATTCTTTCCTCTTCCATCCTTGCGACCCATCGGGATCTGCAAATTACCCTGTCATGTCTTCAGAGCCATTGATTTTCCATCAACACCAAAAAGAGCCAGCTCTCTCCTACAACCAAATTGCAACACTTGGGAGCAGTCATCGATACCATATCGTGCCAGGTTTTCCTGTCCCCAGCTCGTGGAAAGAGCCTTGCAGAGATCATCAGCCAGATCCAGCAACATCAAATTGTCCCCCTATCACTGCTATCCAAATTTCTGGGGGAGATGGTTTCCTGTATTGGCATCGTCCTGTGGGCTCGGCTCCACTCCCGAGCCCTCCAATGGTTCCTGCTTCCCTACCAACGAGCAGGAACCAGCCACTCATCCATCAAGGTCTCACTCCCGCCACAAATCCGGAGATCTCTCAATTGGTGGCATTCCCCATCTATCTGAAGGGGACCCTGTTCGGGGACCCAGACAGGCTAGTGATAACCACCGATGCCAGCTTCCTGGGTTGGGGTTCCCATGTGCAGGACCAGATAGCTCAGGGCATTTGGTCCAAATCTGAACAGACGCTTCCCATAAATTGGCTAGAGCTCAGAGCCATTTTTCTGGCTCTCAAGTATATCAGGCAATCAGTGACCGGCTCTCATGTTCTAGTCCTTACGGACAACATGGCCGCAAAGGCTCATATCAACTGGCAAGGGGGGATGAGGTCCAAAGCCCTCATGAGAGAGGCTCTACAGTTGGGGTTATGGGCAGAGAAACACCTGTTATTGATCTCGGCGGACCACATCCCTGGGGTCGACAACTCCCAGGCTGACTGGCTCAGCAGGAGCCTAGTCGACCAGGCAGAATGGTCCATTTCTCTGTCTCTATTCAGGGATCTTTCCCTCAGATTCGGAACACCGGAGGTGGATCTTTTCTCCACTCCTCAAAATGCCCAAGTCACCAGATTCTTCACCAGGTTTCCTTGCCAGGGAGCGGAGGGGACCAATGCTCTTCAGTGCAGATGGCAAGAGGGTCTCCTCTACACCTTTCCCCCGCTTCCCATCATTCCGGCAGTAATTCGGAAGAGGTTGGAGGAATGTGCGGAGCTCCTCCTGGCACCCTATTGGCCAAGGACGCCCTGGTTTGCGGACCTGGTCAACGCATTGGTGGCTTCTCCTTGGAGGATCCCTGCCCATCTAATCTCCCTTCACCAAGGGGCCCTGCTCCACCCAGAGCCCCAGTGGTTAAAGCTGACCGTGTGGCACTTGAGCGGCAGCAGCTAGAGGAGGCTGATCTTCCTGAAAGGGTCATCCTCACTATCCTGGCTTCTCGCAAACCTTCTACAAGGTGCATCTATGATGCCACCTGGAAGGCTTTTTCCCAATGGTACCTCAGGGATGGTCTTTCTCCTGCTTCAGCCCAGTTGGCAGAAGTTCTTAACTTCCTTCAGCATTGGCTGGAGAAAGGTTTGGCCCCCAACACCTTATGCAGGCAGGTTGTGGTCCTTTCCTCAGTCCTTTCATGGGTTCGCTTCCTTCCTTATCCCATCACACTTCAGTCAGGAGGTTTTTGAAAGGGGCTTCCAACCTACACCCTCCGGTGGTTCACAGGTATCCTTCCTGGGACCTTCATTTGGTCCTTAATGCCCTTACAAAGCCCTCCTTTGGACCCCTTAGAACAGTGTCTCTCTGTTTCCTGACTCTGAAGGTAGTGTTCCTTGTTGACATCACTTCTGCCAGGAGGGTTTCCAAGCTTGCTGCTCTTTCCATCAGACAGGACCTTTGTTCCTTTCATGATGATAGAGTTGTTCTTTGTCTGGACCCCTCATTTATTCTGAAGGTTAACACCTGGTTTCACAGGTCCCAGGACATTGTTTTGCCTGACTTCTGTCCTCTCCCGCACCATGACTTAGAGCGGCAGTGGCACACGCTAGACGTAAGAAGGTCTCTTAGAATATACATTAAGCGCACTTCCTCCTTCAGGAAGTTGGAAGCCATGTTTGTTTCCTTTTTCCCTTCTCACTTGGGGCACAAGGCCTCTTCTACTATTAGCAGGTGGGTCAGGTCTTGCATTGAGCAGGCCTACAAAGCTGCAGCCCTTCCAGTTCCCCGAGGTCTGACCACAGCATGGCCACTTCTGCTGCCTAGGTGACCCAAGCATCCTTGGAGGAGATTTGCCGTGCGGCCACGTGGACATCCCCATCTCCTTTCATCAGACACTACTGTCTGGATGCTTTTGCCTCGGCGACTGCAGCCTTCGGCAGACGGGTGCTTCCACAAGTGGTTTCACAGTTGGTGTGATGAGCCAGATGAGGACCTGCCCGTGGACATGCAAGCTTTGGTATGTCCCATCCTGGGCTCTCGATGCAGCATGGAGGAGAATGGGCATTGGTTGAAGTGACCGTGAATGCCCTTTCTATCTATGCTGTGAGAGAGCCCAGCCGCTCCCTTGATTCGTCCGGAGAGGGTAAGACATATTTCTGTATTTATTTTGGGCTTTCAGAGACACCTTTCAGTCTGTCAAGTATCTTCGCCAAAGCTGGGGTCTCTCCCGGGGGCTGGCTTTTATATCTTAGTACAGATTCAGCTATGACGTCATAAGAAGGAATCAACCCATCCTGGGCTCTCTCGCAGCATAAATAGAAAGGGCGTTCACGGTAACTTCTACCAACGCCCATTTTCTTTTCCTCTCCTAGACATATTTTATCTAATTCTTGTGGGATCATATTAAAGCCAAATTGTTCTCTATCTTTTTTATAATGGGTTTGTATTTGTGCAAAGGGCCACCATGCTATCTCCTTTCCTTGAATTTGTATTTGGTTCCTATTTTTAAGCTCTCCAGTATCATATAATAAATCTTTATATCTGACAATATTTTCATAATCCAATACATTTGGATGTGTCACTGCTTCCAATGTAGATAGCCACAATGGAACCTTTGGGTAGTGGGTTTTTTTAATCTTTCCCCAGATATTGAACAACACATTTCTTACATGGTGCCTTTGGAAATATGAATGTTGTTTAGATTTTCCATCCCACATGAAGGCATGCCAGCCAAGTTGGAGATCCAAACCTTCTAAAACTAATAACCTTCTATTTTCTAATTTAACCCAATCCTTAAGCCAGTTTACTATAGCAGCATCATAATATAATTCAAAGTCTGCAAGGCCAAATCCTCCTTTTTTCTTGGCATCCTGTAATAATTTATATTTCACTCTGGGTTTTTTCCTCTGCCATATAAATTTAGATATACATTTGTTTACTTCTACAAAAAAATTATTTTCCAACTTGACTGGCACTGTCTGAAACAAGAACAATTTTGGCAAAATATTCATCACTATTGGGACGTATTACTATCAAAATACGTCCCAATAGTGATAACTGCAATTTGGCCCAATTATCTAAATCTTTAACTATTTGCATTATTAACTTATCATAGTTATCTTTTTTAATCGACGAACATCTAGCAGTCAACCAGATCCCTATGTATTTTACTTTATTTACCACCTGCATACCTAATTTATTTGATAGTTCTTCCTTCTGCTCCTTTGTACAGTTTTTTGTTAACACTTTTGTTTTTTCTTTGTTAATTTTTAACCCTGCCACGTTTCTGTATTCTTCTATTTCTCTTAGTAGTATAGGGCTCACTTCTAAGGGCTCTTCTATTATAAATGCCATATCATTGGCGAATGCCTGAAGTTTATATTCCTCTTTTTTAATTTGTAGTCCTCTAATCTCTTGTTTTTGCCTAATTTGTACTAAGAGAGCCTCTTCTGCCAATATATACAATAGAGGAGGTAGGGGGCAGCCTTGTCTTATTCCCTTATTTATCTTTATGGTATCTGTATTTTCCCCATTTATTAATATTTTTGCGGTTTGCCTATTATAAATTGTCTTAATAAATCCTATAAAATTTTCACCAAATTTCATGCCTATCAGTTATTTAATAAGGAAGTTTCAATTCAGGTTGTCAAATGCCTTCTGGGCATCTAAAAATATCAATGTCATTGTCTTCGTTGAGTATACTTCATAATATTCTAATATATCCATAATGGTTCTTGTATTTGTTTTTATTTGCCTATGGGGGAGGAAGCCATTCTGATCAGTGTGGATAATTCTACTTAATACTCTCTTTAATCTTTCCGCCAGTATTGTAGCCATTATTTTGTAATCTACATTTAAAAGTGATATTGGTCTGTAGTTTTGAATTTTTTTGTGAGTCTGATTGTTCTTTATAAATAAGGGTAATATATGCTTCCAACCATGATTTAGGCATGTTAGCATTCTCCAGGGCTTCATTGTACAAGTCCACCAATATCTCTTCTATTGTTTCTTGGAATTCCTTATAGAATTCTGAAGGAATTCCATCTGGGCCAGGGGTCTTATTTGCTTTTTGTGTTCCAATTGCCTTCCTAATTTCTTCTATAGATATTTTATTATTCAAATTTTGTTTCTCTTCATCAGTAATTTAGGAAAAGTTCTTTTCATTCAAATATTGATCAATAGATTCTTCTGATATTTCTTCCTGTTTATACAATTTCATAAAAAAACTCCTTAGCAATTTCTTTTCTTGGGTCTGCGTGCATAATTTCCCTTCCTGATCTTGGAGAGCTACGATTGTTCTCTTTTCTTGTTCTTTTTTAATTTTATGGGCTAACCACTTCTCCCACCTTATTTGCATTTTCAAAATAATTTTGTTTTGCTAATTTAATTTTTCGGGCCAAATCTTCCTGTACATTTAGACTTATCTTATGTTTTACCAGATCAATTTCTTTCTTAATGTTTGAATTGTTTGGGTCCTTTTGTCTACTTGTTTCCAAATCTTTCAGTTTCTCCCTCCATATGTTTTGTTGCTGTCTTTTTTCTTTATTCTTTTTAATACTGTAAGCAATAGTTAGACCTCTCACATAGGCTTTGGACGTATCCCAAAGATTCTGTAGAGAGGTATATTCTCTTTTGTTTATTTCAAAAAATACGTTCAATTCTTTCTTTATCATTTCAATATATTTTTTATCTCTGGTATTGTTAAATGTCCATCTTCCATTTTTTCTCTTTCCTTTCCATTTAATTTGAATCGGATTATGGTCAGCCCATAGATTTGGCAAAATCTCGATCCTTTCAATATTCTCCATTAACCCAGGGTCCATCCATATCTGATCTATTCTGGACCAAGAGTGGTGGGTGTTCGAAAAAAGGTATATTGTTTTTTATTTGGATTTAATTCTCTCCACACATCTTTCAAGTTAAGTTCTCTTACCATATTATTGAAAGACAAAGGGAGTATTCTCCTTTCCTTTTTTTTTTTGGAAGTTCTATAATATTTATCTTTGTCTGGGACTGCAAATTAACTTTTACTAGGTGAAACCTACTTATCAACTTAATACAGTGTAATGCAGACATGTCTGCATTTCTTCCTATTCACTGATTTTGAAATGAATAAATTCTGACTTTTGCCATCATTGCAAATCATTTCTCTTTTTCACCTCTTCTTTTTCATAGTGTACAGCTTATAAAAAGCCTTGAGAATGTGAATAATTCATAATTATTTTGTGACACTGGTTTGGCTACTAAAATAGTTGTTCTATCATATGATTTTCATTTTTCAGTAATATTAATATAATTATTTTTTTAGTTGATAAAACACATATATTCATTTCCTTTCATGCCCTTTTATCCAGCATTCAATGAGCTTAGACTCCACTGGTTTAATAACATTTTAGATGATAACATCCCAACATTGCATTTTATAAAACAACTGCTGTAATCATACTGATAAATATTCCTTAATATCTCTCAACAGTGGCCATTCAACATGCAATTTATTTTAACTGGCAGGGGTACTGTTTAAGAAAAGCAATTAAAATGTGACTATCTACAGACTATTTATAGATGTAAAGAGTAACACACTGGCATATTTCTATTCAATAAATAACCAACTTTGAATTACTTTTAACACGGGCAAACCATGCCTGAATGTTTATTGGCCCATATAAACAAAGACAGAAGCTTTATTATCTCAACTCAGACTCAACTTGTTATGACCTGCAGAGACCCAAATTAGAGTTTTTCATATTCCTCTAGGATTTCCCATTTCCAAATTCTATGGATTGCACTGAAATTAATTTATAAAAAGTGTTAATGGTATATATGATTTCTTTGCTTGCCCGCATTGTGTTGTTATTTTACAATAGTATACTTCTTTTTTAAACATAACTTCATATAGCTTACTTAATAATTTTAAAAGTTTAAAATATCTTTTTCAGTTTAAATATCTTTTGCACTGTAAAACCAATCTACTAGTATATTAAAACCAACCAATATTGTCCTTCTTTAAACAGTACATCTTAAAGTTTGTTAATTTATTAATTTGCTAAACTATTATAGTAATATTGTTTTAATAATACCACAGGACATGTTTATTTTCATCCACAAGATACAATATATATATATATATGCAGGTCTTGGTGCGTTTGGGTCTTTTCCCATGTAAGATTGAAAGAATCTTGGCAACGTTTTGATGAGGTCCCACTCGCCATCTTCAGGCTGGTGCTTTCAGTTTCGTGCTTGTGCATGAAGTGGGCGAGTGGAACCTCGTCGAAATGTTGCCAAGATACTCTCAATCTTACATGGGAAAAGACCCGAACACACCAAGATCTGCATACCTGTACCTGTGAAAATCTACAAATATATATGTGTGTGTGTGTGTGTGTGTGTGTGTGTGTGTGTTCTTAAGTTTTCGCGGGTACTTACATGTATGGCATTCAGCTTTGTTCGGGTATTTTCCCACGTCATTGTAGTTGTGCTTTTAAAGTTGTAGCAACATTTCGGCAGAATCTCATCTGCCATCATCAGGCTTCTGTAGATGAACACTATACAGAAGCCTGATGATGGCAGATGAGATTCTGCCGAAATGTTGCTACAACTTTAAAAGCACAACTACAATGACATGGACAAAGAACAAAGCTGAATGCCATATATCTATATCTATATCTATATATCTATATCTATCTATATATATATATCTTTGGTTATTCGGGTTTTCTCCCACATAAAATTGGAAGTATCTAGGCAACGTTTTGATGAAGTCTCATTCATCATCTTCAGGCTTGTGTCTTCGGCTCTGTGCTTCTCAGAGTAATGTGAGCTTGCAGCTGCTTCTTCCTTTTAACTGCTAGTGGTGTGACTTGATTGGGTGGGGGTGTGTTCTCATTGGTTGGGGTTTTTGGCTGTATTCTGATTGGTTGGGGGGTTGGCTGTGTTCCGATTGGCTGGGGGTGTGTTCTCTTCAGGTGGGGGCTTGGTTGTGCTCAGGTTAGTCTTAATTGCTGGGGGACTTGAGCTGGTGAGCTGTGATCCTGCTGTTTGGCTTCGCGTTCGTGGTCGTGCCGCATCTTCATGGTGGGCGTCAGTTCGCTTCATGTATGGGTCGGAGGGGTTTGAAGCGGGTAGTGATGCAGCTGCGGTGCGGCTTCTGGTCCGTGGTCGTGTCTCATCTTCTGTGTGGGTGTGAGTCTGCTTTCTATGTGGAAGTGTGGTGGTAGCATCTTGTGTGGCCCTCATGGGTGTGGGTCTGGTGTCATTCTTCATGTTAGGTACTCGTCTGTTCATGAGGGTGGGTTTCCAAATGGCTGGTAGGCGGGAGGTGTGATCTTGTTTATTCATGCTGTGTGGGCGTTTTTCTATCTCTATGGCTTCTCTGATTATTCTGTTGTTGAAGTGTTTGGTTTTGGCGATAGTTCTGGTATTTTTAAAGTGAATTTTATGTCCTGTGGCTTTGAGGTGTTGGACCAGGGAAGAGGTCGGTTCTTCTTTTTTGATTGAGTTCTTGTGTTCTTCAATGCATGCACTTATTCTTCTGTTAGTTTGTCCAATGTATGTGGTGGGGCAGGCGGTGCAAGGGATTTCATATACTCCTTGGTTTTCTAGCTCGATTTTGTCTTTAGGGTTTCTTAGGATGGTGGATATTTTTCTGTTTGTGCGGAATGCTGTTTTAATGTTATGTTTTTGGAGGATCTTGCTGATTTTGTCTGTAGTGCCTTTTATATATGGGAGGAGGGCTTTGCCGTTCTCTTGTTCTCTGTCTTGGATTTTGGTTGGGGTTTCTTTTTGGATTAGGTGGGTAATCTTCTTTCTTTGGAATCCATTGGCTGTTAGTACATTAGTGAGAGTGTTCGGTTTTTAGGTATTTATATGTATGGATATTCAGTTTTGTTCGGATATTTTCCCACGTCATTAGAGTTGTGCTTTTAAAGTTGTAGCAATGTTTTGCCATAATCTCATCTGCCACACAAGCCTGAAGATGGCAGATGATTCTGCCGAAACTTTGCTACAACTTTAAAAGCACTATAATGACGTGGGAAAATACCCGAATAAAACTGAATACCATCTGTATATGTGTGTGTGTATGTGAGTGTGTGTGTATGTGTGTGTGTGTGCATGCACGTGCACACATACACACACAAATAATTTGTTTGTTGCCCATCTCACAGTTCAAGTGATTCTGAGTGACTTAATGAACTAGTCACAAAATAGTAAATATTTTTTCCGACTCGAGAAATCACCAAATTTCTAATTTGAAGTAGTTCAATACTTCTTCATTCTGATGCAATAAAACTTTGTTCCAGTTGTGAAAGTTGGATGGACTTTCATAATGTAAAAATGAAGCAGCACATATGCAGACACGAGAAAGTTCATAAAACTTGCCTAAAAATTCTCTTTAGAAAGAAGAAGGAAACAAGAACCATGTCACTAGAAACATACAAAAGAAGCACACACTCTACCTCAATCCCATAAACAACTACCACACTTGAAATACAGTGTTGAAATACATTGCATTTTGGGCACTATTCCAACCCAGTTTTCTTGATTTCTCAACCAACATCTTTGTGTAAGTGTGTGTGTACTGTATGTGATATATGTATTGAAATTAACCAATTGCCTTAGAATAGTAGCTGAAATGCATTACATTTTCTCCCGATCACAAGATCTGCATAATATGTGTATGCGTGTGTGTGTGTGCGCACACGTGTATGACCAATTGCTTCAGCATAGTCATTTATAATATTTAATAATTTTATCAGTTCACAAGCATTCCTTTTCTTAACGTCACATTATTGCTTCTTGTATCATTAATATTTTGGCAGACAATGATTTGAGTTTTAAAATCATTGATTTAACCAGAAGATATGAAAAAAAAATTGCTACAGTGCTTTTGTTCATTTTAATAGTCACTCATCATACTAATCTGGTTTAGATTATGGTTGAGTGTAAAAAAAATCTGTAGCTATTCTACGATCTTTCCATCTATTTATAGAAAATCTCACACAGGAAGTTGCTTTCGCCTCAGATCAGTTTGAAGTAATTCATGAGTGAATATTAGAAATCATTTATCACCCTGAAGCATATTATAAAATTACAGAGTATTTGAAGGGAGGTTTTAAAATGTGAAAGGACTATTATTTCTGAATGTCCTAGATATTTCTGATTGGCAGCTTCATAGAATTATAAACAGAAGTCCATCTCTGTGTGGCACAGTTAGTTCTCTTCAAGACTGAATGAAAAACATTTCCAAAAAAAAAAAAAGTCAAAAAATTGTAAGTACCTATAAATTCCAGTGGCTGTATTTAAAAGCAGCCATGATGCCTATCAAATGTTCTATGTGTGATGTAGACACCATAATCTCATGTTTTCACATAATTTGTAATTTCCCCCCAAAAAATCGTTATAAAAACTACTGAACTATATTTTTATTATTGCTGTATTTTCATTTACTTCCTGCTGAATTTATGGCTCTATTGATTCTTTGTGTTGATGAATTTAGTGAATTTGCCATTTCATTAAATCATTTGCTTCCAAATCTGTTGGACTGGTTGAAGCTTAAGCTAATGAGTAATTTAACTTATCTATACAGTTAACTATCATTAATAAATCTGAATGACAATTTTGGTTATTTATAGTTAAAAAAAACATGATGTACCATGGAACTTGCAATGTGCATATGCTTTCTATGCAATAGTTTGGTTAAGTAAAGTTTCCTCTAAGATAAACTCAACTCCCGATGACTTCATGGACATAGTTACTGAGAAGTAAATAGATAGATCTAGCTTAGATTTTCAGATCATTCAAAGTCAGCTTAACATACCCCTTACCTTAAACATACTAATTAGAAATAAATACCTTAACTGGGCTTATTTTTATAAGCCACTATCTTCTTTCTGCCCTATTTGCATAGACAATTTGTATATTTTATTTATATTCTGCTCTGTTCAAAGTCTTGCTATCACTTTTACACAATTTTTATAGAATGTTTTATTTTTTTTAAGTTTTCAGAGTCAGTACATTGATGTGTGAAGTTTTCAGTTTTCAGAAGTTTTTTTTTAATAATTTTTTTATTAATTTTCAATAAACAAACATACACAAACAAAACACAAAACATGAAAACATAAAACTTCTTTTTGGACAGCGGCTTAGTCCCGGGTTACATCTTTTTGTACAGACATAAATTCGAATTCATGCTCACTTTTATATACCATTTCATATCTTATTTACCATTCTGCATTTTCTATATAGCTTCTCCCCTCTTTTCACTCTCTTAATTCTATTTTATTTCATCTCAGTTTAAATCATTATGCTTATATCTTTTGTCTGTTCTGTCAGTTATCTATTATCTTTTCTCATTAACACAAAATTTCTCCTGTAATCACTGATTGAAGTATGACACCTTTCTATCTTTCCCCTAAATATAACACTTAAAATAGTATATAATTTTCATTCGGATTCTGCTTTGTACATTCTAAAGCTACATACTATATTTTAAAATAAGAAAAAATAATAAGTTTATATTATAATTGAAACAATAATCCATAGCAATTAAACTCTATCGTTAAGTCTTAAACATTTTACACATTCCTTTTGATATTTTATTCCATTTTATAATCATATAATGTTCCAGTTTTCTAGCATTATTTCAAATACAAATACAACAATACCGTCTTATGTACTTTTGCAGAATCTCTTTTTTAATTATATTTTTACCCATTATCTCTGAAAAAATCCTGTTTCTTTACATCTTGTTTCAAACCTTTGTAGCTTTTCTTCCCCTTTTCCCTTCCTTGCTTCTCCAATCTAGCCTTTTTACCCCCTTGTCTCTTGATCTCCACCCTCTTCTGTATTCCTCTTTTCTGTTGCTTTCTGACATTGTATCGATTTTTCACCTTATTTTTCCTTTTTTTGGTTGTTTTTTTAAGTCTTAAATTCTCTATTCTCTTTCCCCCATTTCCCCTTTCTTCCCCAGCTAAAGTTGCTTGTTCATTAAAGATGGCTTCTTCTTCATCCCAATCTTCTTGTTGTTCTTGTAGTTTCTCATAAGTAGAAATTGCCATTTCTAAGAAATGGAAAACAGATCCAAAAGAGCCCTTCCCTTCTTGTTCCTCTTCTTTATACTTTTTGAATTCCATTTTCAGTTCATCAACAAGTAATGCCATTGTGGAAAATTTTTTAAACAACCCAAATGTTTTTAGTCTTTCAAATAATAATTTCCAAAAGTCCCAAAATCACCAAGCAATCCAAATGCACACAGACTGTTTCATTTAACACTTTCTTCTTTTTCTACTTTCTCTTCCTGGGGTTACAGTTCAGTTACAAAGTTCCAATTAAAATTTATCTTTTAGAAGTCTTGTTACAATTTAGCTCTAGTCTTGTAAATTCCAAGCAGCCCCCTCCAGCAAAGTCTTAATATTAATTCTTTTCCTCTCCCTTCCCACTTACAGCAAGAAAAGTTTTTTCTCCAATATTCAGAAATCTTTATTGTCCCCTTGGCTTTAATTTTCCAGTTTAATTACCTGCTGATGCCAAAGCAGGTTTTCTGGATTTCTCATTCATCTGCTGTCACTGTAAGGAAGGAGAGTGAGAAAAAACACTTTCCCTTTTTACTTTCATTCGCCGCTTTTTCCGGGTCTTCTTTGGGAGCGATATATCTTTAATGAAATTTAAATTCCAGGGTATTTAAATGTTACTTGTTATCCCGGTCAGCCAAAACTTTCACTACTCAGCTTCCTCCTGCACATTCTTATCTGGATGAGAGCTTCTTTGTGGCGGCCATTGCTGACCGCCACTCCACCGCCTTCGGAAAAGGGAGTTAAGCCAGCTGAGAAGGAGGGTTGCGATTCCCCCGGACCCCTGCCGGATCTCCCCTGTCTTCAGTTACCTTTATGGGGTAACTATAGCCCTAAATCCAGCTGGATCAGGGCACTCCAGCGTCGAGCGCAGCAGAAACCATGCACAATCACGGATTCCTGCCACTGCCGAAGCCCTGCAAACCGGAAGATGAAGTTTTCAGGATTTTTTTATTGATATTTCACCATCCATTTAAACCTTTTACTATTGTCCCATGAACTCTTGTTGTTTCTTTCATAATTAAATTACCTCTCATGTGAATTGTAAATTGTTTAATATTTAATTCATCAACAGCTATAACACTTTATTTTATCTTGAAAAAGCTAAGTAGGCTCAGTCCTATTAAATATTTGGGTGAAATATGACCAAAAAATTCCAGGATTATAGACTTGAAACTGAAAAAAAAAAAATGTAAAATGCAGTGACAAACCATTTTGTTATTGTTCCCAAGGAATGACTTAACTTGTCATCTTGAGTTACCTTTCATTTTTGCTAGTTCATAACTAACAGACTTGTTAAATGGTTTAAGTAAGTTACACACCATATTGCCTAGCAATTAGTGTGATTCTTTTACAATTTTTCTTAAAAAGCTGCCCTTACCTATTTGTGATGGTCACCTTGAGGCACAAGCAGTTTACTTAAAGCATCAGGCCTTTGTGCTATGTCTAGGGCTTCTCTCTGTCTTAAAATCCATATTTCTGGCTTGCCTCTTGAACAAAATGTTTATCTTCCTTATTACTGTTTAGTATGTTTGATTTTCTACATATTTCTGTTGCAAGTTACTTGAACGTACCTGAAGCAATGGGCTGTCATTTAATAAAAGTAAGCATGGTTTAGTAACTTCCCACAATGCAAAACTCATAAATTATCATAATGTACCAGTCCAGTATTTTTATTAATAATATGTTGGGGCAAATATTCCTGCTACTTACTATCATTCTCTAATTTTAGCATGGTAGGGCAGTTAGGTTAATTAATTCTGGCTGATGTAGCAGGACTGATGAACAATCTCCTGCTCAATTAATTGATTCTTTCTAATATAACCCCTTAGAAAGGCTGTCTTTTATTTACAATGTACAATATAACTGCATTCTACTCACATTCCATTCAACAAATATAACATTAATATATTTTACAATATATGACTATTATATATTATGTATCTTGCACATGGTTATTTAGACTCTCAGATTTGTTCTTGTCCATATTTGTATATACAAAATAAATAGAATAACGTAATATGAGATTCAGGCCATATCAGGGATCCATTAGTTACAAGAATAGCCCAGCACAATTTTTGAATATTATCTGGGAAGAATGAAGATAATCTAAAAATGCAATGTATAAAAAAGGGAGAAAGAAAATATGCCCGAGTACCTTTTTATATGAGGATATTGTAAAAATGTATGAAAGATTTTAGGTAGTGTTTGAAGTGTTTCTTCTTCCTCTTCAAAGAATGACTAAATGCAGGTTATGTGTCTTTATAAAGTACTTCCTAGCAAGTAGCATCAAGTAGTATCTGCTTCCCAAAGACAAGATACAGAAAAGTTTTGAATAGATTAGGACTTTTTTTTTTGAAAAATGGCATTGATTATTTCCTTAGTTCCTTATCAGTATACAGCTTTCTTTGTCATTTCAATAAATGTTTTTTGAAAGAAACGTTAAAATATTTATTGTACTTTGGTGTCCACTATTTCTAGTTTGATGGGTAGTTGATGAGTTATGTTTACATGGAGTTCTGAAATAAATCACTAAACCAATGATACATTTTCAAAATAGTTGAAAGAATTTATAGCTACACTGTATATATATTTTTGCTTCCTACAAATTACTGAAAATTAACTGCTTTTTCTTAATTGCAGAATATTTATAACTAACATTGACTAGTTGCTACACTAGGGATGGCACATTGGCTTAGTGGCTAAGGTGCTAGCCACATGACCACAGAAATGTCTACAGACAGCGCTGGCTCAATGACCCTTGAAACAGAGAGAAGCACTGCCCCTATAGTTGGCAATGACTAGTGGAATAAAATCAGCAGGGATTCCTTTATCTTTGCCTAGTTTCTCCATTACCCTATCAGCAGGCAGCAAGAAGTAGCTGAATATGGCAGGTCTTGGAAGCTAAGCAGTACTTAGATGGGAGAACAGTTGGAATTCTTGTTGTCTAACTAGGAATAAAAGGGGGGCGGGATTTCTGTTATGTTGTCAAAAAAGGCAAATGTATACCATCCTCAGGAAGCTGAGTCCAACTTCCACAATAACGTATTTCAGAAAAATACCGAAACTAATATTGCAGTATTAAATTAAATATGTAGTGTTTGCTATTAATTATGTGTAAAAAATGCAATATGGAATCATCAAGGCATCCATATCTCTTGCACATTATATATTAGCACTATTTCCATCTTTTATACTCCAGGTTAAATTCATGTTTTAAATTTTATATGTGTAAGTAGACTCATAAAATGAACCCTTTTTATGTCTATTTAAAATGTGATGCACTGTGTTAAGTAATGTAATATTCTGGAAATCTGTAGCTAATACATGTTGAAGTATAAATTTTATTGGTGGCACTGTTACCACTGGCTGTTGAATAATAACAGTTTTTTCCAGCCCTTCAGACAGTAGGATAAAGAAAAAATGCTCATCCCAAAGATTAAAAGAAAGAGAAGTTAGAGAAGACAAAGAGAAACAATTAAAATCATGGTGGCAGCAACAGGATCTAAATGAACTAAATGAACATTTTATTGTTTCCAGTGGGAAAAAAAAGAGGGAGTAGACAAGAGAGACAATCAAATATGTTGTTTTTCCCAAAGTGCTGTATCAAAGCACATTGATAGAAAGTTATGTGGAAGGGAATAGTGTGGAAGAAAAAGGTGCACAGGCAGCAGGGATGACCGCAGCCTGGAGAGGATTATTAGCAAAAGGCCATTCAAAAGTGTTGGGGACTTTCACAAGGAGTGGACTGAGGCTGGAGTCAAGTGCATCAAAAGCCACCACGCAGAGATGGATCCGGGACATGGGCTTCAAATGTCGTATTCTTCTTGTCGACCTGCTCCTGAACAACGAACAACATCAGAAGCGTCTTACCTGGGCTAAAGAAAAACAGAACTGGTCTGTTGCTCAGTGGTCCAAAGTCCTCTTTTCTGATGAGAGCAACTTTTGCATCTCATTTGGAAACCAAGGACCCAGAGTCTGGAGGAAGAATGGAGAGGCACACACGCAAGATGCTTGAAGTCCAGTGTGAAGTTTCCACAGTCTGTGTTGATTTGGGGAGCCATGTCATCATCTGGTGTTGGTCCACTGTGCTTCATTAAGTCCAAGGTCAATGCAGCCGACTACCAGGAGATCTTGGAGCACTTCATGCTTCCTTCCGCAGACAAGCTTTATGGGGATGCTGACTTCATTTTCCAGCAGGACTTGGCACCTGCCCACACGGCCAACAGCACCAAAACCTGTTTCAATGACCATGGGACTACTGTGCTTGATTGGCCAGCAAACTCGCCTGACCTGAACCCCATAGAGAATCTATGGGGCATTGCCAAGAGAAGGATGAGAGACATGAGACCGAACAATGCAGAAGAGCTGAAGGCCGCTATTGAAGCATCCTGGTCTTCAATAACACCTCAGCAGTGCCACAGGATGATAGTTTCCATGCCATGCCACAATGAGGCAGTAATTGCTGCAAAAGGGGCCCAAACCAAGTACTGAGTACATACGCACGCTTATACTTTTCAGAGGTCCGATATTGGTCTAGGTACAATCCTTGTTTTATTGATTGCATGTAATATTCTAATTTTCTGAGATTGTGGATTTGGGGTTTTCATGAGCTGTAAGCCATCATCATCACAATTATGACAAATCACAGCTTGAACTATCTTGCTTTGCATGTAATGAGTCTATCTCATGTATTAGTTTCACCTTTTAAGTTGCACTACTGAAATAAATGAACTTTTGCACGATATTCTAATTTTTCAGGTTTCACCTGTACATGGAAGGAGGGAGGGAGGGAGATAGAAAAAAAGGAGAGGAAGGAAGGACACAAACCCTGTCTTCAGAAGACAATTGCATTTCAAATTCCCAGAAGTTGTGGAGGAGCTGCTGTCTGCTTGTGAAGGAAGCAGATGGTGAGTAGAAAGAAGAGAGGCAGTTTGAATTGCTTCCACTGCATTTCAAATTTTCAGAGGTTGTGGGAGGAGCTGCTGGCTGCTTGTGAAGGAAGCAGAGGGTCAGTAGAAAAGAGAAAGATAGCGGCCCGTGTGCCTAACAGTGCGAATCATATAACTATAAACCAAGTATACCAATAATACATTTAGTGTAAGTGCGCTTGAGATTGTGATTTTTTTTTTATTTAAAAATGACCGGCTTAGTATAGTGTAATACTTGTTTTACAGCTGTCTTTCACAGTACTCTTTTCAAACTTGGATACTGTCTTCTTTGTAAAAAAATTACCAGTCTACATGGACAGATTACCTATCTAGAATCTCTAATCTGTGCTCTCCAAGCAGAAATTCAGTGCCTAATCCAGCCATCTATTGAGCTGCCGTGCTACCAGCCCCCACTACCACAAAGATCCTACTTGTGTGGAGAACACACAGTAAAAGGAATGCAGTGACACTGGCAGACATATGCATATATGTGATTATAAGACTGTTAGCACCAGTTGTACCCAAAACAAGAGAATATGAAGGTGGCCATTCATGCCATAGTTATTTCACATATAGATTTTTGCAATGCACTTTATATAGAGCTATCCTTGAAGTCCATTCATTGAAGCTATAGCTGGCTAGAATTCAATGGTGCAGGCAATAACATTGTTAGATGCCATGTGACACCACTGTTCCACAAACTTCATTGGTTACCAATTGGCTTCATGGTGGAAATTATACTATTCCCTGTCCTGGACAAGTAGAGGTAGAAAGGGTGTACCCCAGATTCTTTCAGTTAATAATGTCAGCTATGAGGACCCAGGAAGCATGCCTTCTTTGTCATGGTACCTATTCTATGGAACAATACTTCCATATCCCATTCCATGCTTATATTTGTATGACTTTTATCTTTGCCAGACATTTTGAAATTTAGCTATTTTCTCAAGCCTTGGATTAGGATGGATGCTGAAGCTCTATTCAAGCACAATTCTGTTGGATTGTGAAATTGTTTTATTGTTTCATCTCCCCTGAACACGTAACCTTTGTATTTTTATTCTATTATTGTTTTATTGCTTTTAACTTTTTAAACCACACAGTCTTATGGAGCTTCTAAATTTCATAAATAAATAAATACATAGAAGCCTTCATAAAACTGTAAGACACTATCAGTTTACAAATGGATGGAGGTAAGAAAAAACATATAACTTCTTTTTACAGATATTCTGTATTACTATGATGAATAATTTTGGGGATGTGAAGTTTCCACAATCCCCTAATTACATATAAATTAAGCCTTGGAAATTGTCTGCTTCAACCGAAAGAAAAGAATTAAAAAAATCATTCTCTCCATGAGCTCTAGTTAAAATCTGCATTTGGGGAAAAAGCAAAAATTGTTTGAACCTTCTGTATAGATGGTATGAGGAATATTAGTGTGAGGCTTTAAAAGCAAACTATTCAGTGATTCCCTTCCTTCCCCATTAGCACAGTGGTTTGCACTGTTTCGGGTGAACGAGTAGAAAGGATATGGCGTGGGTCGCCAACTGGTAGTAAGTTCTGGTTGGCCATGCCTTCAAGCTGGTCACCCAGTCGCCACTGGCTCGCTTGCCCTGCCCGCCTGATGCTCGCTCACCCACCTGCCTGATGCTCGTCCCTTAAGGTATTTCTTTTTTTGCCCTCTCAACAATCAACTGTTCATATGATAAGCTGTGCCGGGATTCCTCTTCCTGAGTCCCAGGGAGCCTTCTGGGACCAAAAATATATTCTCAGTGTGCCCAGGGAAATATCTGCCACTACCAAGGATCAAAGGCAAGAGGCAAGAGCTCCACCTCTAGGCTACCACACTACTCCCTGGACTTTGCATTTGTCTGTATTGAAATTCATCTTATTGACACTTTCCAAATTTCCAAATTTTCGCAGCATGACTAAAAGGTAGCAGTTATAGGAAGGAAAATTTAACCGCTTATAAGGGTTCTACAGATTAAATATCATATGTATCTTCTCATGCTATCCCCTTACAATAAGTAAATTATTTGTTCAATTTACATTAAATGTAAAGCACTATTCTAGAAATTAACTTTTGACATTAGCCACTTTGAAAGCATAGAAACTAACTATCTTTCACTGGCAGAAGTCCTATTTAGCACTGACAATAGCATCAGTTTTGGAAAAAGCTTCTTAAGAAGAGTTCCTTCATCAAGTCTCTCTTGGGAGAAATAAAAGCACAAGAAGGAATCAGATTTAATGACAACTAGTAGGGGAAAAATGAAGTTTAATTTCTCTAGTGAGCATTAATTTAGTAACATAGGCCAAGCATTAATTTTCTCAGAATTCAAATTATTATAGGAAGATAACTTGCAAGAATGGAATTTCAAGTGGTAAAATAGCAAGGATAGAACAATCTGAAACTGACTAAAATGCAATTTTAAAAGCCAATTATTTATTTAAAGATATTTCTATTGAACGGCTGTTTCACTGTTCCACTAGAAAAAGCTAAGATATGAAAAAATAATTCTCTTCTGTTATGGCAGAATAGTTAGAGGACAGCCCTAGGATATTGGTAATCTGATATTAGGTCCAGGGGGTTCATTCTCTTTTGTTCCAATATGACTTTTTGTTTATTGTTTGCTTTTGGTTTGTTTGTTTTCCCTTGTTGTTCTGCTTTGTGGCATCAAAGCTTTAGTCTTGGTAAATTATGAACGTCTCTTTCTCTCTGAAATATTAGAAACTATAGCAAACAAATAGTCATTCTTTTTTTAAAGCCAGTAGACACCTTTAAGAGCCACATGGGAAGAAGGACATGATATAAATAGAAAACAATAACAGTTTGGACTTTTTGAGAACTTGTTATGGACACTTTCACAAAATTGGTGTCATAACAGGCATGGTCAGTCACAAGCTTTCTATTTATTGAAAATCAAACTGATATGAAGTTGATTTCACAACATTATCCCCCTCCCTTTTCCCTCCTGAATCAGTGGCACTGTTCCAGTCAAAATTTCCTATTATTATTTTCTTAGAGTGGCTGTCAGCCTAAACTCCCTTTGTCAATCTACCAATTTATTTTACTAATTAAAAGAATCTTAACAGATTAGCAAGTAACATAAGGGCCTGACAGGTGTTGCCAAAAGGTGGACAGCATTTAGGTGCCATTGGCACTGCATTATATAAGGCTTATTATAGTATGTCAGAAAAGTGTATGTAATTAGAAATATGGAGGGAAAGAAAGAGGGAAGGAAGGAAGGAAGGAAGGAAGGAAGGAAGGAAGGAAGGAAGGGACATATTTTAATTGCAATATTATTGTAACATGATCATTGAACAGGTAAAAACTCTTACTAAGCCGCAACGTGCCTCTTCCAAAAACTGCTCCAAAGATACTCAGTTCCTGCAGGTTACACACAGTTTAATGTGCAAAAAACTAGGATTTTAATATAACTAGGATTCTGTGCTTGGTTCACAAAGATGTCCATGAGTATATAATTTTACATGAATTTCCATTTATTAGATGAATTGCCTACCACAAATATTGCAGGAATGAAGTTTAGAGGGAAATGAGATTTAAATTGCAAATATGTCATCGTTACACAATCATCTCAGCTGAATACTTTGGTTCATATTACTTGATTTTAGGGCCTTCTACCATTCTAGGTCCTTATTAGATCTGATAGATCGATAGGCCATAATATTGTTTCTCACATGCTAAAAGATGTCTATATCTAAGGAAAGGAAGAAGCATTAGAATGACAAAATTATAAGTGTCTTCCTCCACAACCTCCTTTTACCCTAATTCAACTATTTTCTATGTAGAATGTTGTGGTTAACTAATTCTGAACTTTAGGGAAAATAATGAGAAATTTGAATCAAGATGAACTTATGAATAGGATGTGCGGCTTCTGTATATTATTATCTCCATTTTGTTTTCATTCAAATCAGCACCAATTTCTTCTATACATTTAATCAGAATTTCCAAGAAAGTCTACTGATGGCAACAATGGTTCCAAAGTAATGTGGTATTATATGGAAAAAATAAAGATCTGAGAGATACATGTTGTTTTTGAAGATGGTATCTTTAGTCATAGTTAGATCAGTGGTCTATATATAGCTTAGTAATTGACTTAAAATATTTTGTATGGTATCTGAAGAAGTTTTCGAATCTGGAAAACATAGAATGCATGTTTTTCCTCTGAACTACATTTTTTAAAACTTTGATTTCACTCTCAATTCACTGAAAGCCTTCTCTTCTCTCCTTAAATTATTAAAGTACAAACAATACAGCCAAACATTTTGAAGTGGAATAAAAGACTCCAAAATTAGATTCTCTCCTACTGCTTACTCAGATCAGAACATTTTAAATATTGTCTGGGTGTAATTCAGACCAAATCTTAGAAAAACGGTCACTGAGAAATATTGTTCCAGCTTGGAAAAGATCTAAGAGATGCCAAGCTTTAGAAAAGTGGCAAAGTGTGATTTAAAAAGGCAAGAGGAGTTTATAAACCTTTTTACATTACACAAGCAAAGGCTCATATGATCTGTCACCGGGCAACAGAGTTCATATCAAATGCAACTGAGAAAAGAGATCAGAAGCCTGCTGTATTGTAATGAAAAAGAATGCATCATCTCCCAGATCATAAGCTTCTGATAAGAAAGCAGTGCAAAAGGGATTAACAGGAACATCAGTCTCTTGGTGCCAGCAAATGGATTCATCTTAACCAAGCAAATATCACAAACTGCAGGTACTGGGCCACCTGGAGAGGGAAGTTCTTCCATTCACACCTGCCTCAGGACATCTGTTGAAAAGAAACACAGCCAAAATGCCAGTTATCAATAATTGTACTTCATTAGGTATCAGAAATAAATGTTTATAATATTATTAGCAGTACTAACAATGGATATTAACACTACTTGAAATTCTAAATAGTAATGTTTGTTTTTTTAAAGTATGGGAGGAAGGAAGTATTTAAAAGAAATAAGCCTTTTCTCTTTCTATGTCTCTAGCTTTAAAAAAAAACTGGAATAGTAAATTTTCTTATTTTGTCTAACATTTTAGAGCAAGATTTTGAAAATAAACTCTAGGAATTTGTTAGGTCGGGTACAAATGAGACGCGAGACCAGTGCACTTCAAGCTCTTTATTTTATGTTAAGATCTGTACAAGATCTTGGAGCCACGGCAGCCCTTCATATAGGGATTGCTCCCAGCTCGTCGGCCAATGACAGTACTTTGAATTTCCCGCGATTGGCTCGGCCAATCGTGGTTGATTCTAAGTAAGCCAATCACAGTTGTTGAGTCGGCCAATCAGATTGCAGTTAGTGCGGACCAATCAGAATTTACCTTTTGGAGTATGTTAATACAGAACACCCCTCCCCTCTTGGTTCAGTCCTACAGGACGTGATTATGTAGTCCCGTAGGTAGGCGGGGCTCCGTACCTGTCTAGTTGACCTGTGCAGCTCAGTTGTTTTTTGGTCTTTGACTGGTTCGGATGGACTCTCTGTCGCTCTCGTCCTTCTTGATGGAACCGCCTGGAAGGGTGAGCTGGGCCTACTGTGGTAGCTTCTACCCGGTCTACCCGGGTTGGTTGAGCTGCCGGTTCCGCTGTTCCCGCCTAGTCTTTCCAGGCTGGTTGAACTGGCTTGGCTGCTCCTTCCAGGTGAAGCTCCTGGTTGTTCGTCTGCTGCGAGGTCGTTATCTGCTGGTGAGTATTGCTGGTTTATTTTGGTTTGGGGGTGTCCGGTTTGTGTTTTAGAGTTTTCTTCCCCTCTTTGTTTATTGCATGTGGTTTCTCCCCGCTCTCTGGCTTCTTTCTTAGTGGTTGTATGTGGTGTTTGTGTGACGTCAGTGGTTTTTCTTGACCTTAGTTGGTCGATGTGCCGCTTCCAACTGTTACTTGGGTTATTTTTGCTGGTACCCAGAGCGGGTCCCCTCTGAAGTTCTTGGCATATACCATGTCTCCTGGGTTAAATGTTCAGTGTTTGCCAGAAGAGTCTGGGGATTTCTCGGAGTTGTACGTGGGGTGCAGTCTGTCTAGCTGGGATCGTAATTTTCTTCCCATTAGTAGTTCTGCTGGGCTTTTTTTGATCGTTGTGTTGGGTGTTATGTGTTGTATTAATAGCATTTTATTTATTTTGTCTTGTATGTTGCCGGTTTCGATTTTTTCTATGTGTACTGGATCATGCTTTCCGCCCGCCCATTCACCGCCAGATGAACAGGCACTGTCAAGGCATGCCATAAGCCCCATTCCACCAGGAATTTTTCGAATGCTAGTGCGGTAAATTGTGGACCGTTGTCTGACACTAGCACATCTGGTAGGCCGTGGGTGGTGAATAGTCTGCTTAATTCCTTGATAACGGCCTCTGTGGTGGTGGATTTCATGGCGCTCACCTCCAGCCAGTTGGAGTAAGCGTCGACCGTTATCAGGAATGTGTGCCCCTTGGTAGGTCCAGCGAAGTCTATATGGATCCTAGACCATGGGCCCCTGTGGGTCTCCCATTCCAGGATTGGGGTGGAGGGTGGGCTTGGTCTGGATTCCTGGCATTTTCTGCATGAGGCCACCCAAGTTTCAATCTGTTTGTCCATTCCTGGCCACCAGGTGTAACTCCTGGCCAGGGCTTTCATTTTGACAATGCCCGGGTGCCCCTCATGCAACATAGAGAATACCCTTTCTTGTAAAGTTTCAGGAATCACAACCCTGTCCCCCCAAAGTATGCAACCCTTTTGTGTGAACAGTTTGGTCTGCCGGTTTCAAAAGAGTTTAAAATGCTCACCACCGTCAGTTTCCGGCCACCCTTTTCCAACCCAATTCAAGACCCGCGCCAGACGTTTGTCTTTATTGGTTTTCCAGGCAATGTCTGATGCGGTCAGAGGTGGATTGGGTAGTGTCTCTATGTCCAGTGTTGATGTTGTGGGTGATGGGTCGTCCTCCAGGTCGGGCAGGGGGGAGTGGCTCAACGCGTCTGCATGCGTGATGTTCTTCCTGGGTCGGTGTGTCAGTTGGTAGCTGTAGGCGGCAAGGAACTCGGACCACCTTGTCATCCTTGGTGACAGTACTTTCGAGGTGGCCTTTTTCCCTGCCAGTATCCCTAGCAGCGGTTTGTGGTCGGTAATAATTGAAAAGGTCCTACCGTATAGGTACTCATGGAAATGCTTCACGCCGGTGATTACTGCTAGGGCCTCCTTGTCCAGCTGGCTGTAGTTTCTCTCCGGCTTGGACAGCGTTCTTGAGAAAAAGGTGATGGGTGCTTCTCTCCCGTCTAGCAGTGTGTGGCTGAAGATGGCTTCGACACCAAAGGGTGAAGCGTCGCAGGTCACGGTCAACGGTAGGGTCTCGCTGTATTGCATGAGGACTGCATCAGATGTCAGTAGCTCTTTTATTTGTTTGAACGCATTTTCTTCCCACTTCTCCCAGGCCCAGGTGTCTGTTTTGTCCAGTAGCCTATGAAGGGGTTCCGCTGTGGTCACCTTCTGCGGCAGGAAAA
This sequence comes from Pseudonaja textilis, assembly GCF_049901715.1. NCBI lineage: Eukaryota > Metazoa > Chordata > Lepidosauria > Squamata > Elapidae > Pseudonaja > Pseudonaja textilis. The sequence continues at coordinate 40,704,038 of NC_141996.1, forward strand.
CGTTGTAAAAGTTTATAAGTCCAAGAAAAGCCTGCAGTTCCATTTTATTTCGTAGTCTAGGGGCTTCTTTGATGGCTTTAACCTTTTTTTCTGTGGGGTGGATTCCGTTTTTGTCTAGGAGGTACCCCAGGAATCTAACTTTCTCTGTGTAAAGTTGACATTTCTCTTTTTTCACTTTTAGCCTGGTGTCTTTGAATTTCTGTAGGACCTCCCTTAGGCGGCTCTCTAATTGGGTTTTATTTGTAGCTGACACAAGCACATTGTCAAAATAGGGGACCACCCCTTTTATCCCTTGTAACAGTCTCTCCATCAGACTCTGGAATACCCCTGGTGCCACGCTGACTCCGAATTGGAGTCTTTTGCATAGGAATGCCCCCCAGTGGGTTACGATGGTTTGCGCCTCTGCTGTCTCGGCGTCGACTGGCAGTTTTTGGTATGCTTGCGCCAGATCGAGTTTCGTGAAGACTTTGCCTCCCCCAAGTGAGTGCAGAAGGTGCTGTACCACTGGGATGGGGTAAGCGCTCTGCTGCAGGGCATCATTGAGGGTGGCCTTGTAGTCACCACAGATCATCACTGACCCATCCGGCTTTATCAGGGTGACTATAGGGGTTTCCCACCGGGCATGGTCTATCGGCTCTAAGACCCCTTGCGCGATGAGCTTATCTAATTGCTCATCGATTTTGGGCTTGAGCGTGAATGGCACTTGCCATGGCTTAAGGCGGATTGTTCGGGTTTATGTTAAAAGATATTGGGGACCCTTGGTACTTGCCTAGGTCACCGTTGGAGACCTCCTGGAAGTCCCTCACGAGCATTTCTTCCCAGTCTGCCTCGGCAACGTGGTTGATGCCCATTACCTCGATCCCCAATGGTGTGAACCATTGTAGCCCAGCAGGCTTGGGTGGTCTTTGTCCACAATGGTGAGCGGAAGCACCTCTGCATGCCTCTTGAATGTTATTTTAAAATGTCCAATGCCAACCACGGGGATGTGGTTTCCCTGATAGTCCTTCAGGGTCAGCTTTTGGTTTTCCAGTTCGCACCTGTGGATGGTAGGCACCAGGTGCTTGATTGTGCTCCAGGAGACCATGGAGAGGTAGGATCCGGAATTGACCTCCATCTCGCATGGCTGTTCTTCGATGCCTACCTCCATGTGCATATTTTGGGCGTCGCAGGTAGTTGAGTGCCTGATGATGACCATCTGATGGGTCTCTTCCTTGCACCGGGCCTCGCCAAACTGCTTGTTCCTACTGTCCCGGCTCCACCAACTCTCGGCGTGTCAGTCTCTGGTCCTGGGGGAGTGCTGTCTCATCACCGGGGCTGCCGTCTCATTGCCGGGGGCTGCCGTCTCATTGCCGGGGGCTATGGTTCCTCTGGCACTCTTTGGCGATGTGTCCCCATTTGTCACAGTGCCGACAGATGGCATTGAGGAATCGGCACTCTGAGCGAGGATGATCGCCCCCACACCCGGTGCACTGGAACCCCGACATACGGCCTCGCCATTCCCACTGTTCCCGTTCTGCGTGCAGTTGGTGGATCTCCTCCTCCTCGTCCTCGGTGTTGGAGAAGGAGTCGAGGTCCCCGTGGTGTGCGGTGGCGGTCTTGTGGCTGGTCTCCAGGTGACCTTCCAGGGTTGGCGCCATCTCCCAGGCATAGGTCGGTCTGCGTTCATCTGTCGCATCCTGGCCGTGGACTGCTTGATGGCTTCAGCTGCTGTTGCTTCGGCGATGGCCGTGGTGACTGAGAGGTCCGCCCTTGCCATCAGCCAGCTCTGGAGGATGGGGTCCTTGAGCCCGAGGACCACGTGGTCTCGCAGGGCCTCGTCCATGTCAGTGAACCCGCACATGCCTCCGAGGTCGCAGAGTGTGGCCACGAAGTCGCTGATGCTCTTGCCCTCTTTCTGGTCTCTCCAATAAAACTCGTGCCGTCTGATGAGGTTGGGCACGGCAGGGGTGTAGTGGCTTCGCAGCAGTCGGTCAAGGTCGGGCCAGTCCATCTCTTTCACGTCTGTGGGTTTGGCTAGGTCTTTGGCTATCTTGAACACTGTGGGCCCGCAGTATGTCATGAACACGGCCCTCTTCTTTTGTCCGTTGGCATCCTTTAGATTGCTGCTCTCGAGGAACATTAGGAATCGGTCAGTATGATTCCCAGTCCTCGGCAGCCTGGTCGAAGTTTGTGGGTGGTGAGTTGTTGCCAGCCATCTTGTCGGGATTTCGGCATCTATTCACCACGTGCACTGTTGGTCTCTTTGTCTCACGATCCCACCTTCATTGCCAGTGTTAGATCGGGTACAAATGAGACGCGAGACCAGTGCACTTCAAGCTCTTTATTTTATGTTAAGATCTGTACAAGATCTTGGAGCCATGGCAGCCCTTCATATAGGGATCGCTCCCGGCTCGTCAGCCAATGACAGTACTTTGAATCTCCTGTGATCAGCTCGGCCAATCACAGTTGTTTCTAAGTAAAACAATCACAGTTGTTGAGTCGGCCAATCAGATTGCAGTTAGTGCGGACCAATCAGAATTTACCTTTTGGAGTATGTTAATACAGAACAGAATTAATATTGTGTTTCCTCAAAAATACAACTCAGAAAGTAAGTCCTAACTTGATTTTTACATATGTACTCAATATAAGTCCTACCCCCAAAAAATAAACCATAAATAATGCAGATTCCAAGGTAAAAATTAAGCTAGGATGGGATATGGGGGTGGAGCAGCCCTACTACTTACCTTCAGATAGTTGCAGCCAGGCCTCACACACCTTGGCTCATTTTTTTCTGTAGTCAGCAAGGCTTTCCTGAAGGTCTCTGTAGTTGATAACAGACCTCCAAATTGGCTCCTTATCAGCCAAAGAAGTTCCAGAAGGTCTCTGACAGTGAAAAGTAGGCTGGGAGTGATGCGCACAAGTGAGATGAATCACTGGACAACATCCCCCTCCCCAAAATAAGACCTGGTGCCTTTTTTGACCTTTTTAAACAAGTCTTATTTTGGGAGAAATACAGATTTTGAAATAGTTGAACTTCGCCTATCTACATTGAAACATAGTGGAAAAATGCCACTTCAAATTTCAATTGTGCAGGACTAATTGCTTTAATTCTAAACAAAAATTGTCCTTAAAATGTAACAATTGTTTTCAAATACTCATCCCTATTATTATACTAGACAACCCATGATACATCCTTCAACATATAATATAGATTTGGACTGTTTTATATCCCATCACAACCCTTAGAAGAACTGTTAGGAATGTAAGTCACCTAACAGTTGGGTTGGAAAATATATAAACCAGGATAGACATTTTAATACTGTCTCTTTAAGGGAATGCTAAAATGGTAATTGGGTGTGGTTCCTCAAACGGCCATAAGATGGAGCCAGAAACCTGGGTTGTTCTGTTCTGTTGTTGCTGAGAGTGTTGCTGCTTTTGGTTCCTGAATTTTTTCCCTATTGACTGTTGCTGATCATAGTTCTTCCTGGATTTGATGTAAGTCTGTTACTAAACTGTTTATGATACTGGACTTTGTTATTGGATTATCCCTGGACTGAAAACTGACTGTTTTAACCATGAATGACTTGGACTGTGTTTGGACTTTGCTTAACCATTTACTGGAAGTAAAACCTACATTTTACTATACAGTGTAGCTGTGTGCTGTGTGTGTGTTATTCAACATTACTCTCACTATGTTTCCCTGGTTGCATTCATTCTCCTAACAGGGAATTACCTCAACACTGGTTATGGGCCCGGGCCATACCAGGCTCAGATAACTGGGAGTTGGTGTGAACACACAGTAACATATACAGACAGCTGTTTACTGTTCAATTGTGGGTTACTGTCCTGGTAAAGGAGGCACAAGACCCGACAACAAGTCTATCACTGCTAACCCGGTTGGATGGAACAAACTATGTTTCCTGGTCTATGAAGTGCAGTCTACTTCTGCGTAGATAAGGGTTATGGAATACAGTTCAAGATCCACTGGATGTAAATGCTTGGGATCCAGTTGATGAGGACGATGCCAAGAAGTTAGTTGACTTTAAACAGAACAACGAATGAGTTCTTTGTATAATTGGACTAACACTGACTGACCAGCAGCTAGTTCATATTCATGGAGAAGAATCTGCTGCTAAGTATTGGGAGAATTTGAAGGGGATTTATGTTCGAGACAGTGTAGGTGCACACATACATCTTACACATAAACTGTCTAGAGGACGTCTTCTGAAAGGTGGAGATAAGGTAGCTCATTTGAACTTCATGAAAATAACTTTTCAAGAGCTACATGAAAAGGAACTGATATTTTCAGAGCTGCATCAGGTTTACATCATTCTTTCCTCATTGGATGAAAGTTATGATGATTATGTATCTTCACTGGAAGTCCTGACCAGAAATGAACTGACATTGACTGACATAACCGGACAATTATTAGAAGAGGCAAGAAGACGGCTGGCTAGGGTCCAACTGAGGAAGGAACAACCACAAGAAGAGGATTTGTGTTCAATTACCTATACTGTTAGGAAATGTTTTTCTTGTGGGGCTAGGGGACATATAGCTAGATTCTGTAAGAAGGGAAAACAACAGAATACTGGTAATCAGCAGAAGGCTAAGAAGAATGTTAGTTTAGCTGTGTCTAGCAATTCAACTGTAAACCATGATTTGTGGGTTGTTGATAGTGGAGCATCGCAGTGCATTACTAGAAATAGAGAGACGTTTGTAACGATGTCTACAAGTAAGCAACATGTTTCATTGGCAAATGGATGGAAGATGAAAGCGTCTGGTGAAGGTACTGCATATTGTTCTTGTGTAAATGAGCATTTAACTATGTTATATGTACCTAAACTGAAATTTAATTTGTTATCAGTAAGGGCTTTAGTTAATATTGGTTATGTAGTAACCTATAGGGGAGATAACTGTATAATAGAGAAAGAGGGTAAAAGTGTTACTGCTACTTTAGAGAATGATTTATATGTGATACATGATGACCAGCTGAAGATGGCTAACTCAGTTTATAACAATGTTATGCCACATGATGAATGTATACATTTCCTGCATAGACGTCTAGGGCACATTAATTTCAAAATGTTGAAACAAACTGTTGAATTGTCAGAGGGAGTAAAATTGAAACCCTATAGCAAGTATTTAAACTGTAATGCCTGTAGCAAAGAGAAAAGCAAGGTTACTCCAGCAAACTAAATGGGTTTAAGACCAAGGAACCTTTAGAGGTTGTGTTTGCTGACGTAATTGGTCCTAAAAAACCTAATTTGGGAGATGCCTGCTATGTTTTGAGCATAATGGACCATTACTCACAGTAGTTTCTGCTATCTCATGAAAAACAAAACAGAAACATTTCCTTAACTAGCTAAGATTTGCTGAGAGAAAAATGAGGAGTAAAGTAATTACTTTAGTTACTGATAACGGGACTGAGTTTATTAACAAGAGATTCCAAACTATGTCGAAATTGGCTGGTGTCGAGCATAAACGTTCTGCACCTTACAGACCACAACCCAACTCTGTAGAATGAAGAGGGCAAACATTACAAGCCATGGCTCGCACTATGTTATCTGATTCAGGTTTGCCTGAAACACTGTGGGGGTGAGGCCATAATGTGTAGTAACCATGTTTTAAGCAATGTAGTGAACACAACTGGAGAATTGCCATTCACTTGTTGGCATGGCAGAAAGCCAACTTTAAGTTACCTATACACATTTGGAGCTCCAGCATGGGTGTATATTCCCTCACAAGTAAGACTGAAAGGGCAACATAGAGCTAAGAAATTCTTTTTTGTAGGTTATGAAGCCAATCATAGATAGTTTAGATTTTGGGATCTAGACACAGCTCATGTTTATTGCAGCGCTAGTGCAAAATTTCTTGAGCATGTTGGGTGGAATAAACTGGAACAGGAATCAAGCAATGATGTTATTATTAACACCAAAGTAGTACCTAAAGATGAAATAAGTAAACCACAAATAGCCATTAAAGTGGAAAAACAGGCACAGGAGGAGGTAGAACAGGAGTAGGTGGAACAGATGAGTTCACCAGTAAGCCCTGTATTACCAAGATGTTCAACCTGTGTAACATGACCACCTGATAGATATCAGGCTAGTGTTGTATGCCAAGTGAATACAGTTCCTGGTAACTATAATGAACTGAAACTGTATCCTGCTAAGGATCAGGCTGCTTGGCAGGAAGCTATGGATAAGGAACTAAAATCCTTAAAAAGGTTGGAGGTATACGAAAATGTTAGGTTACCACCAGGTAAACATGCCATAGGGTGTAAATGGATTTATAAACTTAAGACAAGTGTGGATGGGACTGTTACCCATAAAGCCAGGTTAGTAGCACAAGGATTCAATCAGACAGCAAACAACTATGATGAGGTGTTTGCGCCTAGTGTGAAGGGTACTACATTACGAGCAACATTAGTGTGGGCAGCTAAGGAGAAATACATTATAAATCATTTAGACATAGAGAAGGCATATCTGCATGCACCGTTGCAACACACTATTTATTTAAAGAAACCTTTAGGTATCAAAAATGATAATACAGCTGATTGGTGGAGATTGAAAAAGAATTTTTATGGCTTGAAGCAATCAGGATATGAGTGGAACCAGTGTATAGTTAAGGAATTAACTAAGATAGGTTTTGTAGCTCGCATGGCTGATCCATGTTTATTTAAAAAGGAAAGTGATGGTGTAGTTTCATTGTTGCTATTGTTTACTGATGACATAGCATTAATCACCAAAACTGAACAAGAAGCTACTGAAATAATTTCACTATTAGACAAGAAATTTAAAATAAAACAGTTAAGTAAAATTAACAATATTTTGGTTTAAAGATAGATAGAACTAGGGGAGGATACAAAATCTCACAGGCAGATAAAATTAACCAATTACTAAAGAATTTTAAAATGGAACTTTGTAAAGTGGCTCAAACACCGATGAGCCAGGAGTTTAGCCACAGTGATGTTCAAAGTCCTGTTTTTGATAAGAATATTTATCAGTCCTTGATTGTTAGCTTATCTTATCTCAGTAATTGGTCAAGGCCAGATTTTGCATACAGTGTTAACCAATTAGCGAGATTTAATGCTGAGCCAACTGAAAGGCACTGGCAAGCTGCTAAATGTGTGTTAAGATATCTGAAACAAACAATGCATTATGCATTGTATTTGGAACCTAAAGATGAACTAAATCTAACTGCATATGCCGATGCAAGTTTTGCTACAGACATAAATACACATAAATCTACATCAGGTACTGTAGTATTATTAGGAAAATTGTTTATTGGATGGAGGTCTATTAGACAGAAACATCTAAGTTTGTCAACAATGGAGGCTGAATTCTCATGTTTGTCTTTACTATGTACAGATTTAATTTGTTATAAGCAACTATTAATTGATATGGAAATTGATGTAAGAGATTCTATTGTTGTTTATGAAGATAACCAATCAGCAATACAGATGGCTTCAAATCTTGCTGTTAAGACAAGATCAAAACACACAGATTTAAGATATTTAAATGTGAGACAGTGTGTGCAAATTAAGATGATTAAGCTGGAATACTGTATGTCAGAAAATAACATCGCAGATCATTTTAGAAAAGCCCAAGGCTCTGTAAAGCAGGGGTCCCCAACCACCGGTCCCCAGACCGGTACCAGTCCGGGGATCATTTTTTACCCGGCCGCAAAGCTTGGGTGCCACGAGGGAGAGAGAGGGAGAAAAGAGCACTACGGTATGCCCAGCGCTAGTCTCCCTTTTCCTCTCCTTCTCCTTCTCCCATCAACCACGCACACACACGGGCGTAGATAAAGCTGTTGCTGTTGCTGTTGCTGCTGCTGCTGCACCACAACCCAGAGGAACAGATTGAGCACAGCCACTGAAGGAGCGCCACAGGCTTGGTCGCCAGAGCGCAAGGAAGTAGCAGCAGCTGCGGCAGCGGCAACGTCTGCGCCTCCGACTTTCCCGGGGAAGGTCATTCCCTGACCAGTTGCACTTCCCGGCCCATGCTTGCACCCCTCGCCCCCCCTGCCACCCACTTCCTTGCAGGTGGGGGCGGGAAGCTGCGAGGAATTCGGGTGTGCTTTCTAGCCGGCTGTGTCAAGTCTTTTTCTCTTTTTTTGCCCGAGGCTGGAAAGAAAAAGGGTGACGGGTCACTGAGGAAGGTAAGAGAGACTGAGAAGGGAGAGAGAAGCCCGGCTAAAGCAGCTCCACGCTGCTTTAGGGACTAGTAGTAGAAGGCGGTGGTTGGCGGCACTTGCCACCAGGCGATGCTTCCGGGTTTTCGGTTGGAAGGCGGCGTTTGTGTGCTCGTGCCTTAGTTTCGTTGAAGGGGGGGCGGCTTCAAATGAAGAGCTGTCTTGATGGCGGTGGAGTCTCGCGTTATTCAGGTACTGGTCCGTGGAAGAATAAATAATAGTGAAACCGGTTCCTGGTTCAAAAAAGGTTGGGGGCCACTGCTGTAAAGCATAAGACTTGCTATGAGGATTATCGACTTAGAATATAAGGTTGTATATATTGTCCTACCCAAAGGGGAGAATGTTAGGAATGTAAGTCACCTCACAGTTGGGTTGGAAAATATATAAACCAGGATAGATATTTTAATACTGTCTCTTTAAGGGAATGCTAAAATGGTAATTGGGTGTGGTTCCTCAAACGGCCATAAGATGGAGCCAGAAACCTGGGTTGTTCTGTTCTGTTGTTGCTGAGAATGTTGCTGCTTTTGGTTCCTGAATTTTTTCCCTATTGAATGTTGCTGATCATAGTTCTTCCTGGATTTGATGTAAGTCTGTTACTAAACTGTTTATGATACTGGACTTTGTTATTGGATTATCCCTGGACTGAAAACTGACTGCTTTAACTGTGATGACTTGGACTGTGTTTGGACTTTGCTTAACTGTTTACTGGAAGTAAAACCTGCATTTTACTATACAGTGTAGCTGTGTGCTGTGTGTGTGTTATTCAACATTACTCTCACTACGTTTCCCTGGTTGCACTCATTCTCCTAACAGAGAATTACCTGATCAAGAACCCCAGTGAAAACACCTCCTTCTCCCCCTCCCCTCCTCTTCTTTCTTGCTTTTCCCCTCAGTTGCTGCCTCTGCCTTACAGAACTCCTATCACTATTGTGGGAGAAAGGGGAACCAAATGATTCACAGACTGAAAGGAAAACTGTATTCCATTGCTCATTCTGGTGTATCCTCAAGGGTTTCCTGTCTCCAGAGAGGAAAATGGCCAATCCAACCTTGCCAAAAGATATCCAGGGTCACTCCCTTGTTATTTCCTGACCATCCACCAGAATAAATAAATTTCAAATTGTTCCAAAGCAGCCAATTACTGCTTACCTACCACACTGCCACTGGCCAATTGGACACAGAGAGAAGTGAATGGGGATGTGCCCTTCTTATCTTCTCTTGTACCACACAACCTATTGGTTTCTGGGAAGAGTAGTTGTAACTTGTGATGATTCTAAAGTGGCCATAAGTTTGCCAAATTTCAATTTCGCTTTAATGGATCCCATATATTGAATTCATTGTCTCAGTTAGCCCATTTGTGATATATTGTTTCTCTATGATGTACCAGTTCCCACAATTGAAGGTTACAAAGTATCAAATAGACTCAATAATTTTAGTAGTACATAGTAAATAATATTTTGATTTTATCCATTGCCATTGAAATAAATCCTGTTCACTTGAATAAAAACCAATACATTTTTACATTTGTCAACCTTTTGCTTCTGGAACATTTCTGAATATTTATTTATTTATTTTGTCTAGCACTTATAAGATAACAGGTATAAGTATAAACATAGTTATGAATACATGAAATGGATATATATAAGAAAAATAAAAAGAAACAATAGGACAGGGACGGTAGGCACATTGGTGCACTTGTGCACGCCCCCTACAGAACTTTTAGGAAAGAGGTGAGGTCAATAGTAGACAGTCTAAGGTGAAAGTTTTTGGGGTTTGGGGAAGAAATCACAGAGTCAGGTAGAGTATTCTAGACATTGAACACTCTGTTGCTGAAGTCGTATTTCCTGCAATCAAGTTTGGTGCGATTAACATTGAGTTTGTATCTATTGTGTGCTCTAGTGTTGTTATGGTTGAAGCTGAAGTATTTATTGACAGGTAGGACATTGCAACATATAATTTTATGTACTATACTTAGATCAGACCAAAGATGGCATAATTCAAGGTTTTCTAGGTCTAGAATTTCAAGTCTGGTGGCATAAGGTATTTTGCAACGAGTAGAGGAGTGGAGAACTCTTCTTGTGAAATATTTCTGGACTTTCTCAACTGTATTAATGTCAGATACGTAATGCAGGTTCCAGACTGATGAACTGTATTCAAGTATTGGTCTAGCAAATGTTTTGTATGCTCTAGTTAGTAGTGTGATATTACCAGAGAAAAAGCTATGTGGGATTAGGTTAACAACTCTTAATGCCTTTTTGGCTATGTAGTGCTCTAGCACTTAGATCATTAGAGATGAGTACTCCAAGGTCCTTGACAGTGTTCTTAACCATTCAGCTTGTATTTTATGTTCTGATTTTTTTTTTGCCAATATGTAAGACAGAGCATTTATTTGTTGAGATTTGAAGTTGCCATTTGTTTGACCATTCTGATCGTCAAGGTCTTTTTGAAGGGTAGCAGTATTGTCTTTGGTGTTGAATAGCTTTAGATCATAAGCGAAGAGAACACAGTTGCTCGTAACATGATCACAGAGGTCATTTATGTAGAGTATGAAGAGAGTTGGTCCTAGAACACTGTCTTGGGGGACACCACTATTGACAGGTACAGAATTTCATAGGATGCTCACAGTTTGACCATTTGTTGTCTGTTTGACAGGAATGTTTCTATCCAGTTATGCAGGTGTCCAGAGATACCATAAGATTTTAGTTTTAGGAGAAGTTTGTCGTGTACCACTAAATCAAGGGCTTTACAGAAGTCTATGTAGATTGCGTCTATTGCTTTGCCCTGATCGAGTTGTGTAGTCCATATGTTTTTGCAATGTAAGAGTTGCAGATTACAGGTTAGTTTTTTTCTGAAACCAAATTATTTATTAGAGAGTATGTTGTTTGTCTCTAAGTGGAGGGTAATGGCTTGGTTAATAATTGATTCCATGACTTTACAGGTGACGCAGCATAAGGAGATTGGTCTGTAATTTTCAACTAGACTAGGGTCTCCCTTTTTGAAGATGGGGATGACTGTGGCTAGTGACCATAGGTTAGACAAGGAGCTGGTCCTGAGAGATTTTTCAAAGATTATGCTTAGAGATTCAGCTATGGCAGTGGATAGCTTTTTTAAGAAGAAGGCACATATTCCTACACACAAGCACACACACACACACACACACACACACACAGTATTTTTAAAAAGTGACTAAAATTAAAAATTGGCATCAATATTTATGTCAAGGATCTAACTTGTTTTATACTTTCTGACAATTTTAAATGATCATTGAAACTCAATGAGCATAGAGTTCAGCCAGATGTACGTAGTACTGCATCATTATGAAGAAGCAAATTATATTGATTTGTTCATTGAGAATTACAGTACAGTTAGAAATCAATTTTGGTGGCATTTTGATTTTTATTCTCTTTGCTCTAGAAATCTAGAGTCTTATTTTTGAACTGGATGAAGCAATTATTTGGTTACAATTAATGTAATGTTAATCTGTCGTGCAATAGATAGCATTTATTCACTGACTGCACAGTTTTACAAGCCACACATTTCCACAGCACTCAGATGGTTCACAAAATAGGAAACCTGTAAATAATAAAATTAGGAAAAGCACATTCAAATAGAGAGAAAATTCAGACTAAGAATCCCAACATTCAGGAGAAAAGTAAGGACAAAAATAGTCTGTAAAAACACAAGAAAATCTTGGAATGTAAATGTTTCAAAGCTTGAGGAATAAACTATGGACAAGGCACAATATTTGATCTCCACCCATTCTCTTAAAAGCATATGCAATTGGACCCCCAATAATATTTCCCAAAGGAAGAGAATGGCATATAAACATAGTATTATAGTCATATGCATATCTTAATTGCAATGTTGTATTAGTGGCATAGATTGATACTGTAGAAATTTAGGATTAACATTTTACTTATTAAATATGTTATCCAAGTCAATAAACATATCACACTGAAGTTATACTAATTTCAATTTTAATTAAGTAAATGCTTAATTGTTTTCATTAATATAATACAATAAACTATTAATGTGTAGATTAATAGAACCATACTTGTGTAACAAAGGCTTAATGAAATTCATGGCATAGTAATTTTTGTTAAAAATATTGCTTAACTTTTTGTATAAAATTAAACTAAATATAAAATGTGTTCATATGTGCACATATACACATGAACATATTTTACATTTGGTTTACATTATATCTGTACTATATCATAATGCATAATGCACTTTACAGTGGAATTCATCTCACAGAATGTTGTTGAACACCACTATGCAGCACAATGCATGTAAGTAATGAAATATTTGAGAAAGCTATTGTACTTAACATAACAGGTAAATTAAACTCAGTTGATACTATGAGATTGTGATTAGTGGGTAAGTACAGACTAAATAATATATGCACATACACGCTAAATAAACAAAAGAACAGTATATAGCCAAGGGTGGGATTCAAATTTTTTAACAATTGGTTCTGTGGGCATGGCTAGATGGGTATGGCCATGTGATTGGGTAGGCATAGCTTCTTCTCTTTTTTTGCAGCACTACTCCCCTCACTTTTGCCTCCTGGGCCTGAGGGAAGCCTCCTGGGTCCCAGAAGGCTTCCCTAAGACCCAGGAAGGCAAAAAATGGAGCCTGGGGGCCACAGCACCCTCCCACACTCTGTTTTTGGGCCTTCTAGGTTCAGAGAAGCCTCCTGGGGGATTGTTTTTGCTCCCAGAAGGCTTCCCTGGGACCCAGGAAGGCAAAAACTGGAATGCAGGGGGCACAGCTTCCCCCCACCCTCCCTTCACCCCTGTTTGCCTCCTGGGCCTCAGGGAAGTTTCCTGGTGAAACAGTAAGACAGCGAATGGAATCCCGACACAGCTGATCATCCAAACAGCTGGTCATCGGGGGGGGGGGGAAGAAACATCTTAAAGAGTGAGTGGGAGTGGGAACTGAAGTCAGCGATGTTATGCATGTACATTAGGGACGGGCTGGCTGGGGAAGGGTGGGGTGGGTGGAGAAGGGCAGGGCCAGCCAGGGGCACGATTTGCTGGTTCTCCAAACTGTGCAGAATCATAACAACCGGTTCTATAGATCCAGTCTGAACCAGTAGAATCCCACCCCTGTATATTGCCTTATCTTACTCCTTTACCAACTTAGAGACATGATCTGTCCATGCTGTCATGTTCTTGATTGTACATAGATTTTGCATGAGGACAATGAGATGTGTTGAGATTTTCATTTGTTAAAACATATTGCATAGGTTTCCCAATCAAAGACATTTTTATAACCAAAGCAATACTGACTTTTCATATTCTTTGGCTTTCTTAATTATCATGCATCAATAATAAATATCTTGTTCCATCATCTTTTCTAAATCCTGATTGAACATCTGGATTCTCCCTTTCTATGTAAATTCCTACTGTTGGATGGTCCTAAATGTTATTTTGCTAGTATATGAAATTAACAATAGTTTGTATTCTTTGTTAACTCTTCTTCTTTGGGATATAAATTGTCATCTTGCCAATCTCTGGCACAACTTGATTAGAACCTGTATGGATTCTTTTTTTTCTGCTTGCCATATTTCTGTAGATAATACACCAATTCCTTACCAGATGGTATTGACAGAATATTGCTGTAACTTCATTTTTTTTCAATAATAGAAGCTCTTTTAAGTTGGAAATATCTTCTATTTTAGAGGTTGACATTTCTATTGTACAGAATTTTCTTCCAATTTTGTTGGATCGTCTATGAATCAGTTATTAACTGCCCATTGATGTCCTTTAATTAACCAATTCATGTTGAAACTGCTTTCAGATTTCTCTCTTCTGTCTTTGTTTTCTCTTTTTGGCAATTTCCATAGTTTCTTTTATCCAGTTTGCTTTCTTCTGCTTTTTGATCTTTTGCAGTCTCTTTTTATATTCTTCCTGAACAACATCTTAGATTTCATTCTACAGAACCTCTAGTTTACAATCAAAGAGGTTCAGAACTTCAAAACTGTTCTTGATGTTTTCCTTACAAATGTTGATTTATATTCTCAAGATCATATCACATGAACTGTTTTTGCTACTGTTTTAGTATAACCTAGAAATTGCATGTGAACAATTAGTGATTGTGAACAGTTATTGATTGTTCACATGCAAAGTCTTAGCTGTCTAGATCTTAGCTGTTACAACTGAAGTCTTCCAGTTCCTTCAATCAACAATAAAGTCAATTTGATATCTGATAAAGTCCATATAAATAGCATAGCAATAGCACTTAGACTTATATACCACTTCACAGTGCTTCACAGCCATCTCTAAGTGGTTTACAGAGTCAGCATATTGCCCTCAACAATATGGGTCCTCATTTTACCCACCTCGGAAGGATGGAAGGTTGAGACAACCTTGAGCCTGGTGAGATTCAAACTTCCAAATTGCAGTCAGCTAGCAGTTAGCAGAAGTAGCTTGCAGTACTGCGCCACCACAATTCTTAAATATGCAGGCATAGATTTGGTTGTTTGATAACAAAAAAAAATATTGGTTGGGCAGAAGTTGATAAGCCATTTTCCTGCTTCGTTTTGTTTTCTTAAGCCATACAATTACATTTTTCTCCTTGATATTTCCAGCATTGGCATTTCAATCTTCAAGCAGCACATGTTGGTTGCATATTTTGTCATTGCAAATTGAACTTGATCAGAAAACTTCTTTTTTTCTGCATTAATGACTGAAGCATATACTTGCATAATTGTCATATTAATGGGATGTCCAGAAAATCTGTTTGATATTATTTGATCATTGAATACATTATAACCAAATATTGTTCTTGCTATACTTCTCCTGACTATGAAAGTCTTTGTTTTTCATGTTTTTCTAGTATTCTATTTCTATAAATAATGTGCGTGTGTGTGTATGTGTGTGTATTGGCTGATTATCATTGTTTTGTCGTTGCATCTCCTTATTGATAATCAAGTAATCTAATAATCTAAGTAAGCAATATAACTAATAGGTGAAGTCAATACTAGAGTCTCTACTTACGATGGATTAAATTATTCCACTGTGTATATAATGCAAAGATATAATAATATACTGTACTCCATGTGCTATGCTATGCTATGCTATACTATACTATACTATACTATACTATACTATACTATTCATGTAATAGTACACTATTATTAGTTACCATATTTTTCCATGTATAAAACGATACTTTTTCTTAAAAACATTTACCTAAAAATGGAGAGGCACCTTGTACATGGGGGTCAAGAGCAGAACCGTGGTTGTAAAACTGCTGATACCTTATCTCTGCAAACTAGTCTCATAAGCAAAACTCCCGATTGCAGAGATAAGCTTACAAGTTTCCTCTATGAGCCTTAGGTAACTGACATCTGCTGATGCTATGGAGAGCGTGTAGCCAGTGCCCAGATGCGACAGGGAGTGGTAATGTTAGAGTGTCCTGAGCCCATAAAAATGTCAGTAAACAAAAAAATAAATACCGGTACCAGTAGCAAATGTCTTACTCTTCAAAATAAATGGTTTCTATTTAATGTTTAAACTATTGATTTATAAATTTTGGATAAAATAATGTGGGGTGGGGTGTCCTTTACATGGGAGCATCTTATACACAGAAAAAATATGTCAATCAGATCCAGTTAAATGCAGGCTTAAGTCCATATATATTTAAGATAAATATCCTGAATGTTTGGTTACATAAATATTAGGAAAGAGACACATTTATATGCAATATTGTGACATAAGTACTAAAGAGATAGGATCACATTACTATTGCATGACACATCCTTTGCCATGTTTGCCCCATAGATAGTTATGATTTTTCCTATCTATCAAGCAATTTCATAATCATGCAAAAATTGTTGTGTTCAAAATAAGCAGAACTCATATAAACAGCAATATAAACCAGGTTTGGCAATATTAAATATCATTTTAATAAGAATATTTCCTTATTTCCCAATTTATATAACTTGTTTCTATTTAAGGAAATTTTTATATATTTGAAATTAGTAGAAAATTCAGTTTATATTTACTTTGTGTTCTTTTCCAACTGATACCCTAAAATACACTGCACAGTTAGACTTACAAAATATATGGAACAATTAACATCTTTTTAATCAAGTAATTATTATCCATTGTTTTTAAAACAATGATTATTTAAAAAGCAATATAAATCTGGGCAGTTGTATGAGTTATGATATATAAGAGCCAAACTTGACTGTTCTCAGTATCTAAATGATGAATATTTCTTTTTTTATTGTGAGATATAGCATGTTATTTCAAAATAACTTCATGTAATGAAATAGTACCTCCATTGCAAACAATAGTGGTTATATGGAAATACATAGTAATGCAGTTGCATGCCACATTATTACAAGATAAGAATAACTTCTTTTAACAAGGTATCTTTCATTCCTCTTTGTAGTTATTTTTATAACTTTGACAGGCAAGTTCAGAACAGAATATTAAATTTGCATAATTTCATTGAGGTGGTCATGTATAAAGATATTCTTTTGTTTGAACTGCATACAAATTTGAGATATGCTTATAACCAGGAACAAAATGTACCATTAAGGTGATTCTTTAATGGAAGTTTAGAACATACTAGAAATCTGGATAGAAGTTCAGAGAAGAACAAGATGATGACATATATAGACACCCAGAGAGAGATTCATAAAGGTGCACTAAAGTCCAGAGCAGAGATTATCCATTTGCTCCTGGAACACTTGCAACAAAAGTTGCAGAGTGCATTCTGCACCTCCACAAAGTATGAGTCCCTTCACTTCTTCTAATTCTACCAGTCCCCCCCCCCCACCCAAACAGTGTTTCCCACACAACCTCCATCTTTGCTGGCAACTATCCTGGCTCACCCTTGAATGCAGAGTCCCATGCCTTGCTGTTCTATTGTCTTCTCACTGGCTGGGTCTAACTAGGTTCCCTTTGGCAAATGATGATTGGCCACCTTCTGCACTCACTGTGTATATCACAGGGTTGGCCATTCTCTGCACTCACTGTGTATTTCCCACTATGTATATCCCTTTGCCCAGCACCTGGAGGAAGAGGATAACAAAAATCAGCTATGTAGTAGCAGGGAACAGCAAGGTTATGTGGCAGTGGTATGCAGCAGATTGCAGGGCATCCTAAAGTGCAGAGATATAGGGAAGTTAGTGGGTTAGGGGAGTTGAAGCAAAAATAACGTGGCAGAGCAGAAGCATCACATTCTTTTGTAACAATGGTGTTCTGTTCTAACAATCACAAATGGGATTAGTGGAACTGTCATTGCTAAATGATACATCACAGGATGTTTTGTATAAAGACCACAAATTTAGCAATGGAAATTCTGGTCCCAATTATAAGATATAAAACTTCACACCTTTCCTAAGAGGTCTGTAGGGGCATGCATAAGCGTACCAATATGCCTACCGTCCCTGTTCTATTGTTTCTTTTATTTTTCTTATATGTATCCATTTCATGTATTCATAACTATGTTTATACTTATACCTATTATCTTGTAAGCGATTGACAAATAAAATATGGTAAGAGGTTTATTGAATAGTCATAAGACCTTATCAGTAGCATAACATCAATATATAACAAGACAAAATACAGATGTTAGATATATAAGAATACAGTAATAAAACATATGTGGAAAACCAGGGAGTCAAAAATCGGATAATAGATCACCCTTGCAGGATACACCAATTTGTTCAATATATTGGGTTCTTAGGACCGCTGCCTTGATTATAAACTTAGCAGTCCTACAGATGATGTGTACATTAGAGACCCAGAAGAAATATAACAATCTGTGGTTTGATTCCCAATGGGCTGTTCTTTCCAGTAGAAATGATAGATATTTAAGCCTAATGGGGCATATATTTGGCAGTTGAACAAGATGTGGGAAATATCTTCAATGGCAGATGAACCACATAAGCAGGTTCTCTCATGGTATGGTACATGGTGGAAGCGCCCATGTCTGGACATGGAATCCAGTAACTCAAATCTGGCTCTGGTATAGGCTCTTCTCTGTAATTGTGGCATACCCATTGAAAGGTATTTTTCAGGTTGGAAGATGTTTTTATTCTTAGCCAATCACCTTATAGATCTGTTTTTTGCTAAAAATTCCATGTCAGTCTGGGCACTAATATCCAAGACTCTGTTTAAAAATTTCCCTTGCCTGGGAAACCCTTGTCAATAAAAATTGGGTAGAAAACCCATGTCTTAAGATGGTTCTGTGGAGTTGACTGACCCAGGAGTTAAATTGGAACTTATTTAACTGTTCAGTTAGGCATAGATTATTCTCCATAACCCAGATTTCAATTTTGCTCAACAAATGCTTTGCACACATTTTAGCAACAATTCCAGTTAGGCTTATTGGTCTGTAATTATTTGGATTGCCTCTGTTTCCTTTTTTATGTAAGGGAACAGTAATGGCCACTTCCCAACCCACAGGTATGCGGCCAGTATTGTTTATAAAGGTAAATAGCCCTGCTAACAAAGGCGCCCACCAGTCCATATAAGTCTTAAATAATTCTGGGGGCAAAAAATCTTCACCAGATGCCTTATTAGCTTTTAATGATCGAATAATGGATTTAATTTCTGAAACAGGAACAGGGGGCCAGATAGGGAGATTTTCTAAAGTTAATAAATCATTGCTTTGAGTATGCATAGAGTCCTGATTGGGTTTAAAAAGAAGATTGGTATAAGAATTCTCCCAGGTTGAAGCAGGAATGGGGATATCAAAATAAAATTTACATTCCTTCAATATACCTGAGACAGCATTCCAAAAGAAAGCTGAATTTGACCCTTTTGCCCAAATTTCTAAGTCCGACCATAATTTAGTTCTAAAGGAAGCCTTCTTTGATGCTATCAATTTCTTATAATCATGCCTAATTTTCAACATGTTGCTATAGTTTTTTGAGGTGGGACATCACTGAACCCTACGCATTGCAGCTCTCAAATATTTTCTACTGTGCGAACAGTCAGAATCAAACCAGCTGACTCCAACTTGTTGGTGGTTTCTTATCGGAAGTTTGACAGTAAGAAATTTCTTCAATGAATGACATAGATCGTCATAATGGGCCATAATATTATCTGAGCCTGAAGATGAATGAGAAATTAAACTTCTCCAGATCTGAGGTTGTGCAGAATCCCCAAAAATAGATAATGCCGCAATATCAACTTTGGCCCATTTGAGTTTTCTATCCTGTCTCACTTCCAGGTTTGCAAAAAACCTTTTGCCAAAAACCTTTTGATGAGTTTCTCCGTATATCTGAACTGCCTTGAAATAAAACTGAAATTGGTTGGTGATCACTACCTTCCCTCATGTGGACTTGTATATCTGCGAACCTCTCAAGCTTATCTCTTGAAACACATATATAATCTAGAATGCTACTGGAGTTACTTGAGTGATAAGTAAAAGGATATATAAAACCATAGTCCTTATCTCCTATAATATAGAGATTACAGTTATAAATCATAGAAACCAATTGTGTACCTGCAATATTTCTTTTGTAATCACTGGAATGCCAGGGAGGAATAGATAGTAAATAATCCTCAGGAATAATACCAGAATAAACAAAGTTATATAAAGATGCCCTACCCTTGCCTTAAAATCTCCTGCCAAAACTATAGTAACGTTAGGATGTTGGACCTTTAATTTTATAACTGTCTCTTCCAAATTTGCCCAGATATTAGGTGTATAATAAGGGGAGGAGCAAGGAGGGATATAAATATATATTCAGCAATATCAATCTGAAAGAACCATAGAAGAACTTGACAATTAAATGAGAAGCAGATGCATCACCAAAACCAAGCTTCTGGGCTTGCCAGCCCAACTCTGCTTTGGCTAAAATTGACAAGCCTCCAGAGGCCCTTCCTTTAATCTTAGATTTAACTGCAGGAATAGACCACGAATCAAAGCCAGGCAGATGGATCTGTTCTTCATCCGTGGTCAGGCAGGTCTCCTGAAGGGCTATAAGATCAAAGTTTATCAGGAAATCCTCCAAGTCACCATCCATGGCTCTGGCTTTCCAGCCAGCAATATTCCAGGACAATAGGTGAAAATAATCTACTTGCTTGTCATTTTTCATTATAGGGAGGGAGTTAATGTGAGCATTGGCAGGGACACTAACATTTTCCAGTCATTCCACAGGAGTAATATTATCCAAGATTCCCTCAGAATCAAAAAAGACACACTGGTTTGTTAGGTGTTTGCCTTCACTACTGCCAAATTGGTAAACAGACTCCAAATTCTTCTGAAGGCCAACAACCTGTTGCAAAGGTATCATTGTAGGTTGGCCCAGTGGGATAGTGTCCGAGACCAAAGGGAGTAGCAACAAGCAGGTGGGAACCTCCTTATGACGCAGTTCAACACCTACTCCAAGGTCATCTTCTATTTGTTGTTCTATTTGTTGTTCCACAGTAATTGAGCAACCACTTCTTTCTTCTCGCCTGTACACCTCTTTTACAGAGTTATTATTTGCACCATCTATATGAAGTGGAATTTCATCAGAATTCTCAGAAAGAGCATTAGTAACATCTGCAACTGGGATAGCAAATTCTATGGGAGATTTTGCAGGTTTACGTGTGACTTCTAAAAGATCCTTCAGGTCATCTAATCTTTTAATGATGCCTGCTTGTTCTAGCTCTGGCAAAGTACAAAAAGAATTAATCAGGCTTGACTCCAGTATCTCAGTATGCTGCCGGATAGGAGGTTGATTTTTCAAGTTGCCACTTCTCAAGGGTGCGGGAGAGATAACATCCTTAGAGTTAACAGCTTTAAAATCATTGCAATTAGGCTTGCGGAAAGCAGTGCTCTTCTTGCCAATATGAGTTATTAAAGGACTAATACCCTCCCTAGTAAACACGCGAGTAGGAAAAATTCCAAATTCACTGAGGAAGGAATTCATTTTAAACAGCACACTGGCTATAGTGGGTTGTTTAAAAGCCAACAAAATACGTTTAAAAGCCATTCCACCCTCTGCAAATCCACCAGCTGCCTTTCACAGCGAAGAAGCTGGCTAAGGGAAAGAATAACCGCATTTCTAAATCCCCACTTCCCTTTATTCGTTTGGTTATTTAAAATTTGTATGGTAATCTGATGCCGCTGTAGATAACAGTTAAAACTTGTGTGCTTTTGATCCGAGACTTCTTGGGAGAGAGAACCTTGCTTAGCAGGCACCTCTAGGTGAGGGAGTAGATCACATGACAAGTTTTTTATACTTTTAGTGAAACCCAAGTTAGCATCCATCTTTGGATCAGCAAACTTAACAATTGACTCTTTTAATGTGTCCACTTTATTGTTGACCTCAGTTAAAAGCTCAAAAGTAATGAGCACTGTCTGTGCCGTCAGCATGCATTGCCTAGATATAAAATCAAAAAAGTTTTTATTTTGTAATTTCCCATACTCTTGTTGCAACAAAACCTCAGCAGCAACATCGACAGTTGATGTTTGAAAGAGGGAAGACTCCCCTGATAAAGAAGCAGAAATGTCCGGAAGCTGTGAGCTCTCTACCTCAGCTTGTAAGTCCCATTCCAGTGGATCGTATCTGTTAGAAAGGCTAATAAGTGAGGATGATAATTTATTACTTACGACTGTTGACTGAATATCATTTAAAAAGTCATCCATTTTAAGTTGTGTGGTAGGGTTGCATACGGACTGTCTAGCTGAAAGAGGACACTCCCTCTTCTTCCATTTCCCATTGCTCATGGTGGGCCCCTTCATGCAAATGCCTGGTAGACTGTATTCGGGGGAGAAAGTTGGTTTTTCTGTCCACTGTTTCTACACAAGAGCTGCACTCCACTTTAGTATCAGAAACAATGCTTCTCTTCAGAAAACTGTAACTTCCACTTACGTTGGGCTTCTCTATGGTTTCCACGCAAAGGAGTTCGTGGTGGGGTGGAGGGCACGATGGTTCAACCAGTTCAACTTTCCTTCCCTGCCCCAACTCTTAGGTTTAGGAATCACAGAGACTTCTGCCACCATCGGATCCTAGCAGAGCTCCTCCGACAAATCAAATAAGTCAAATCAAAGTTGAGGACTATCTGTAGCACCACTAGTAGAACACTGGGTTTTGAGGTTCATATAATACTATGTGACCAATGTATCACTTGCATCTGATCAAGTTATGCATGTAGTAAAGTAGAATAAACATAGCCACTGTCTGATAATTGAATCTTCTATGCATGGATTATAAGACACTATAACCTCTATTTTTATTTTATATACTGTACAGTACATAGCTTTGAATTCAATTACTTTATCCTTTCAGGCTACTCACATCACTAGCATGATCAGGATATGAATTACTTTAAAGCTATTTTTTTTAAAAGTATGAGTTATATAACAGGCATGTGACATCTATGTTAGAATGAAATTCTAGAGATCACACAGACTGAAAAAGAAAGAAGCAAAGAGTGATCACCATGAACCAATTTTTGCAGTGATCTCCATCAATCATCGAGTCACCATGAAAATATTACCCAAAGTTATGTGGAAATGACCAAAGAGCAACTCAATCATAACTTAATTAGACCAGGGATGTTATAACATGTTTTATATTTGAATATGTAACAATAATAATAATAATATAATATGATATAATATAAAAAATGCTTATTCAGTGTTAGGCATATACTGTAAAAGATTTATTAATGGTGCTTCTGAAAAGTAGGCAATAGCTTTTAAAATGGGACATAATTAACTCAAGTGTTTTCCAAAAGCAACAATACAAGTAATAGTTTTAACACATATGTCTAACAAGTGGAAATAAAACTATCTCCTAAGACATGAACTAGTGTATTTTTTAAACCAGCCCTAACTTATAGGTGGATAAAGTAACTGGTAAGTTGTAATTTAAAAAATGATGAATAGTATGCCAATGTTGCAATAGGCCAGCTGAACCAATGAGTAAAAGGAAAAGTGGATTTAAATCGGGAAGTCAAAATACATGTTGTCTTCAACTTAGAAGCACAACTGAGGCTGGAATTTTGGTCAGTAAGTAATTAAGACTCTTCACTGATGATATTTGCACTTGCTTGGGATTGGCACCTGTCACTCTGTTCCCATGACACTGTCATCTTTTGGAGATTATTTGCTTTTTTACCAATCAAGTCTCTACTTTGGAACAGCAGCAGTGCAGGAAGAAATGCTGTGAAAATAAGCCTGCAATGTTACCAATGGAACAGCAAGATAAGCATCCCAAAGGTGCTTTTTCAAGAGGCAACCGGACTTTCTGGTTTTTCTTTGAATCACTTCTCATCCAATAGTCACTTCTCATCCTATCACTTCTCATCCAAGAACCTTCTTCAGCTCTGTTGGATGAAAAGTGAAATATCTTCAAAGAAAAACCAGAAAGTCCAGCTGCCTCTTGAAAAACCACCTTTGGGACAATAATGAAAAACAACCTTTCAGACAATCTCCATAGACATTTAGCAAAATGAGTAATTCCCCACTCACGGTGTGGATTTTGTGTCGTTCTATCTTCTGGTTTCCAACCTCTCCCTTCTGCCTGCTGAATTCAGTGCTGATAGATAGATAGATAGATAGATAGATAGATAGATAGATAGATAGATAGATACATACATACATACATACATACATACATACAACAAAACAGCTCACCCCCAAAAAACCCCATCCAGACAACTTTGTTTTTTACCCTTAAACACATACTCAACACACAAATAAACAAACACAGAGAGACAAAACATACAACGAACATGAGGCAAAGATAAGACCTTGAAAAAGAGGGGTGGGAAATAGAATCCAATGTTTTCCATCCTTCATTGGTTTAGCTGGAGCTAACAATCTGAAATTGCAAAACTAAGAGAGGTGAGGACACTTAAGGACTATCATGAAAAACCTTCTGAGAGTTTAAGAAGTGAACCCTAGGGCTCCATAGAATGCCTTCAGTCTACATAAGAGTGCATTAATTAACTCCAGTATTAGGGCAATCTTGCTTTACTTCATTACAGTTGAAATGATGCTAACAAGATTAAAGACAAAGGCAGTAGCAAAACTAGGACAAGCTTTCTGTGCATATTTATTTGGGGGTTGTGTTGGTTTTCTTGTTGTTTTACAGTGCAGTAGTTCAAGACGTGATCATACTTTAAGCCTTTACTTTTATTTAAATTTTTCACATGCTGCCTCTATTTACCAAAATGTTATTCAGGTCTTGCAAGTCCTAATAAATTTTTAAATGGAAATGATATATTTTTCCCTAGTGTTCAGAAGTCATTCATCATTAAATATAGTTCATGAACTAGTTCCCTTCTGTTCCTACAAATCTGAAACTTACCTATCTCATTCACAACTTATTCCTTGTTTTCTTTGAAGTTCAGTGTGTTATTTAGCTTTTTATATGTGCTCCATATTAAGGAAGTTTCGAAAGTGAAAGCTTTACATAAAGTAAAAGCATAATTAGATTATTATTTTTATATGCTTAGAAAGACTATTTAAAAATAATAATAAAATACTTAGTTTTTTGGGCTGCTTATTATTAAATGTTTGTGGGGGGAAGGGGTAGGAGAACTCAATAATGAAATTATTTTGAAATAATTTATGGAAATTAACTTTTTCCATTTTCTAAACTGTCCTTACAGATAGATATATATGGTAATATCCAGAACGTCTCATTGACTTCCTGAAAAATTTATATACAGCTCAGGAAGTAACAATGCAGAGATAATATGATAAGCAGATTGGTACTCCCTGTAATGCTCTAAAGTGAAGTTGGATTCAGTGAAAATTGGATGAAGAAAATTCTAGTCCTGATACTAAAGGTCTATAAGGTTAAAGTATCACCTATAAGATCCTAAGGTAAAAAAAACACGTAGACTATCACAGTCATCATTACGTGAACAAACCAACACACACTTTTTAAGATGCAAATACTCAAAGCCTCTGTAGTTAAAGCTGAAAGAGGCACCTACTCCATCAACAACTCTAAAACAATTCAAACTTTCAACTATTGATGGAAGATACTTTCAATTTACCCTGATACATTAATAATACTACCAAAGCTGTTTGGTATGGCATTCTGGCCTGTCCCACCATGTCAGGTGGCTAAATCAGCTTATACAAGACAACCCACTCTATGGATTTTCACTTTCACATTTAATGTCAATTAGCCAACAATTCAAGTTGCTTCCCAGAGTTTGATATAAGATGGGCAACCATAAAATGTTTAAATAAACTAATTAATAAGGATATCTTCAAACAGTTATTAGTATACAAGTTGGCATAAAGGCCCTTGGTAACATCAAATCCTTAAAATGGTTGTCTCAGAAAAGAAGATTTTTCAACTAGAAAAAATATATGGGTATGACCCTGGGACATGGAATGGCCTTAATTAAACAAGACCTGAGTTCCTGGATTCTATGGTAGAACTCAAGTAATTAAGTTTTGCAATACAGTAAGTATCTTTAAGTATCTTATTTACCTCTTTATCACCTACGCTTTACATCCTTTTGAAGTGCATTGTCTATACTCAGATAGATATTTGTTTTTAAATGAGATATTGAGAGGCAAAGATAATATGTGCTTTGTATAATAAGTTAATATATTCTGGTCCTATCGATGATTGTTTATTGTTACATTATCTGAAATACTATAATAAAGGAATAAATAGGACAGTAGAAATTCTTATGCCCAAATGTTGAAATTTTCTTCAATAGAATTATAAGAACATGAAATATATTTTGGAGGATGCATGAAGGTCACTCGGTCCATCAGGACACATTCATTCTAGTAGTCTACTTCCCCAAGGATAATAAGTAATTGTTTCTCAAATGGTATTGATACCTTTTGCCTCAACAAATTTGCCCTGAGACTATTCAGAGTGCTTATTATTCTCAACATGAAAAATTGTTCCCTTATATATGTGCTGAATTTTTTTTTTTTTGCAATTCCAATTTATGCTTCCTTTTTTGTAATCTATATTGGAAAAGAAGTAATAATTTGAGATCCTGTTCTCAATAGCAGTAAAGATTTTACAGGCATCAAACAAATCAGATTGACCCTGTCCTTAAAAGTGCCAAATTTCACAACAAATGGAAACATCAAACTTCATTAAAAATGTACACAGTCAAATAACCTTGTCTTATAGTTTAGTAAGAAGGCTGCTGCTGATGTTCTAAAAGCTCAAATACATCTTTGGATAATTTATTTATTTATTTTCTAAATTTATATATCTGCCCCTCTCACTTTTACATGACTCTAGACAGGTTACAATAAAACAAAAATACAAAATATGTAATAGAAAACAAAAATAAATAAAATAAAGCAACCAGGTACAAACTTATCCGTACAACCAGGAGACAGTTGTAAACAAGTTTCCCTTAAACAACAATAAAAACACCACGGTATATAATTTTCTGACTTTACAACTTTTGTCTTCCTTACTCCTTTTACATTTTGTGCTCATATAATTTATATCCCATAACATTATTCAGTTTTATTATATTTGATCCCACAGAAATTGTTGGTACCTTGGCAACCTTGGCTGATCTTTGAAGTTTAGCAGGATTAGCAAAATTGTGCTTGAGGATGACAGTTATCTAAGCTGAGAAATGGGATAAACAGACAACCAAATCAGGGCCAAATCATGTTCAAGAAGGCAGAAGCTCTAGGAAGAAAGGTTTGATGCAGGATGTCTTACAGCCGCATGTAGTTGAACTTTTCTAACACTATAGACAACCTCTTATTTTATATTAAACTCAGCTTTTTTTCCCACTACAAATGTAGATATTTTCTCTACTTTCCCTTTTTTCCCCCTCACTATATAACTTCAAAGATCCAGGGAATAATAAATATTTGATTTAATTTGACTTGATACAGGACATACTTTGATTAGCATCTGTAGTTAGCATAACATTTATATAAACTAATATCTTAAAATTTGGATTGATATGGATTGTAACTAAAAAATTACTCAGTGTTGCAATTATCAATGAAAAATATTTACAAAATCACATTACTTAATGTGCGTAAAACCCAATATGTTGAAAAAATCTTTAGTTTCTTTCTGAAACAAGAATATTTTAAAATTAAACTCAATGAATGCTATCTAGTGATTTCACTGAGATGCTTGCAGGTATAGGATCTTCATCTGCACTTAATGTGGTGTGATGTTTTATAATATAAACAATTCAAATGATCACATTATTGAATAAACTCAATATTTACATAATCAGTAACTTCAGTCTTTATTAAAAAGGACATGTTACAGCATTGTTACCCTGGTTCAATGTAGCTTTAATGAAGATGTTGTGAAGAAGTCAACTTATTATTTATTTTTGAATTTTTAGATCACTTCAATCAATTAGTCAGGTGGTACATTGGAGCAACAGTCTTACTCAGTATAATATTAGCTAATAATAATTAGTCTAATCAACAGTCTTACTCAGTATAATATTAGCTAATAATAATTAGTCTAATCTGGATGCATGCCTCCAATAGCTTTGGAAGTTATTAAATTTTCAAAGTCTCTATGGACAGTTTTAATAATATCCAGAAGCAAATAAATAAATGAATAAAATATTTGCTATCTAAGGTTATTAAAACTAAATTTATATAGCACATATTGGCTAGATTAATTTTACTTTAGTGGATATTTGTCATAAGTGTAATATTTTAAAATGAATGTTTTACTACAATAATTTATAATATACAAGGTGTTCCTTTATTTTCAGAAAATTAATAGACTTATTCAGAAGTTGATTTAAGGAAACTCTTCTCCTTGGTGTTTTCTTTTTAACTTTGAAAGCTTCTATTGTC
Source organism: Pseudonaja textilis (assembly GCF_049901715.1). Lineage (NCBI taxonomy): Eukaryota > Metazoa > Chordata > Lepidosauria > Squamata > Elapidae > Pseudonaja > Pseudonaja textilis. The sequence continues at coordinate 40,731,965 of NC_141996.1, forward strand.
AGATATTTTTTAAAAGGCCATTTCAATTTTGTATACTGGAAACTAACTCTCATAGATCATCTTGAAATTTGCATATTTTTCACTGATTACTTTATAAGCTTAAATACACAGAAATATGGAATCCTTCTACCACTATATTTGCTTTATTAAGAAGTTTTGTGTGTGTATGTGTGTGTGCGTGTGTTTGAATGTATATGTACACAAACATTTTTTTTCTAGATGATCTCATTGGGCTTTTTTATTTTTATTTTACAGAGATTGGAAAATTCAAATTTCTAAAATAATATTCTATTAGTCATTATATTATGTATTTCATGCTCCTGCATAGATTTATTATAGCTGTATATCAATTAAATTGTTCTGCATAGAATTTTTTTATGTAATAGCACAATCAAATTTCACCCGTTCCATTTTTCATTGTGATATAGATTATGTGCACTATACTTTAATAGGTTTTAACTTGATGTAGATAAAAATTCATTTTAAAAATAGAATTTAATAATAATAAAGCTTTTAGGCATGACTTGTGAAAATACAAATGATAAATAGAGGAACCTTGGGTCGTGGCCGTAATCTGTTCCAGGACTACAGTCGTGACCTGATTTGGTTGTGCCCAGAAGCACGACTGTCTGCGCATGCACAGACCCCCCCAAAAAACCACCAAAAATGGTACTGAAGGGGAAATCGCCACGGTGATTTTCGGGTTTGCTTGATCACCATCTGAAGATCTGTTTGCAACCAGAAGCAAAACTGTTCTGAAAATTCTGGTCATCACACAATTTGGTTATGAACAGAAGCCTTTGCGACCCAAGGTTCCACTGTATCAGTTTTGTTAAACATAGGTTGACTATTAAAATTTTATTAAAAAAATATTTGTGGAGATATTCAAAGTGTAAAAATACTGTATATTATGTGCAGTTTAAAATGTGATAAGATGTATAAAAGCAAAAATAAAATAAATAATATGTGTATTCTAAATGGATTTTTATTTTTATTATTTTACTGTATTCTCATTAGGAGTTTTAAAAGGAGAAAGTTGCAAAGATTTTTCATCCTTGAAAATGCATCCTATAAAATAACATATTTTTCACACTTTAAGGTGCACCTGACCATAATATGCACCTGGTTTAAAAGAGGAAAACAAGAAAAAAAATATATCAGGCATAGTCTGAAAGACCACAGATAGGTGTCTTCTCATGTGCCAGCTCCGCCTATTGACTCCTGCACTGTGGAAAAGAGACAGAAGAGGTGGGCAATGATAAAGGCAGAAGAGGCAGGGTTCAGCACTGTAAAAGGACCCCACTGTGGCTGCTATTCATCAAAAGACCAGCACCAACATACAGACATTTCCACCCACTTTTTGGGGGGAGAAAGTGCCTTTTATGAAGCAAAAAACTACGGTCGTCATTGGGTTCCACACCATTAAGATTACCAAGAATATTCAGGGCCTCTAAGAACATAAAAAATGACTTTAAAGTTTGCACCTCTAAACTGAATCCTGGAATACGTATGGAATTTTCTGATTGTCTAAATAAATATGTATTTCCTTTAACAAGAAAATCCCCCCTCAAAATTATGCAGTGTCAGATGAATGTCAGAAAACAATGTTGATTGGTCTTCAAAAATGGAAACTATTGATCAGCTGATATGATGTTAATACTTGATAAAATTCTTAGGTAGTGTGCAGAAAGATCAATCTCTAAAGCAAAGTTATTATTACATGTACAGGTCTTAACATATTATATTGCTTTTTAACTAGATAACTTTCTTACAAGTTGGGGAAAAGGTTGCTAAATATTATTGAATGCTATTCCTAAAACTTAGGTTAAAAAGCATATAGCACCCGTTCCAGATTTCTAACAGAAAATAGTACATTAGGAATCATTTGGGATTGTAGCATTACAATTAGCAAGCTATATGAAATATATTTATCATAATATGCATTGATCACAAACATGCCTGTATTGTATATGCAAATGCAATAAAAATATTTCTGAACATCAGACAGATTTTGTAACACTGGTTCTTTAGTGAGAAGCACAAGACAAATGTTATGGTATATAAAATGCAACTGCGATGTAGCCAAGAAGGACAACAGAAAGGGAATCCACTTTTTTTCTCTGAATAGTGCCATTATTTGAATTGAGAAAAATTACAAAAGGAAGTATGCAGGTATTCAAAGTTCCAAATCTCTTTAACAAGCAATGTCCAGCAAATGAAAGGGAAATAAGAAATCATTCCTACTTTATTATATTTAACTATGTTTATTCTTTTTACTCCTGGATCCTTATTATTTTTTTTAGAATTGTTCTTTACTACTCAGATAATACAAAATTAATAATACAATGACATATAAGCATTAGTAGGGTTTATATTATAATAATTGGCTGCAATAATCACCATATCACTATCTTTCACTTCACTGATAAAATCTCAACTAGCCCATAAGCATTGTGCCAGTGTTGCAGTATTAATTCTTATAATTCAATGAAATTACCTAGCTAAGCTAAAAGTAAGGATCACAATCATTTTGATATTATTCTTACTGTAAGGTAGAACAACTGAAACTCAGTACAGGAAATGGGGCATATACTAACATGGAAAAGAATTTAACTTTAAACTATACAAAACGTAAGGGATACCAGGATTAGCTGGAATTTTTAACTTTTAAGTAATTGAATAATACCAAGTTGTATTTTTAATATATATTTTGACCTTTTAAGCTGGGAAAAAAATGAAGTAGCTTGAAGGATGCGCTATGAAAATCAAGCTTGTGGGCTAAAATGTTACATGCCATTGCTAATGGTGACATGATTACTAATTTGGAAAATACTTAAGGCTGAATTTCTGAACTGGGATTTTGCCAATCTGGAAAAAAAAACCCATTGAGATCTGGCCATAATATTTTAAACCAATAGTTAAACTAGTGTGATGTAATGATGTATTTTATTGTGCTGGTGTTCTCAAATGTCAAAGTAAATTATTAATGTCATTCTTATTGTTAACAGTGTTTATCGTATTCTACCATTATTAAAACAGATACTTAT